>NC_057825.1:82346036-82701036 GCF_910594005.1 Cervus elaphus
TGGGGTTGCAAAGTGTCGGACACGACTGAGCGACTGAACTGAAGTGAACTCCAAACGTGGCCCCTGGTCACAATAATTGCTTCAAAGCATCTAAGGCTCTACTGCATATACATTTATAATTGTTATAGCTTTGCGATGTGTTGATTGTTTTTATTGTCAAATATCTCTAGTCTTTATCTCAAATATCTGCTTGTTTTAAAGTCTTTTTTTTTTCCTGATATTAATATAGCCACTTTACCTATTTTATGGCTACTGTGTTTATATCTTTTTCATCTATTTACTTTCAGCTTATTGGTGCATATACAGTTGACCCTTAAATAGCACAGGTTTGACCAGCCTGGTCTTCCCTGTTGGCTCAGTCAGTAAAGAGTCTGCCTGCAATGCAGGAGACCCAGGTTCAATCCCCGGGTGAGGAAGATCCCCTGGAGAAGGAAATGGCAACCCACTCCAGTATTTTTGCCTGGAGAATTCCATGGACAGAGGAGCCTGGTGGGCCTACAGTGCATGGAGTCACAAAGAGTCAGACATGACTGAGTGACTAACACTTGACCAACATGGCCCACTTACACACGGATATTTTTTCAATAGATTCTATATACCTACATGATTTGCAGGTGTAGAACCGCAGATGCAGAAGACTGTAGTTACATGTGGGTTTTTGACTTGGTGGTCATTGTGGTGGGCTACTTCAAAGGTCAACTGTAGTTAGTCGCTAGATCTTGACTTTTTTTTTTTTTTTTTAAATTGATTTATTCTTTATTAAAGTACAGTTGATTTACAGTGTTAATTTCAGGTACGCAGCAAAATGATTCAGTTATTATATATAATTTTTCAAATTATTTTCCCTTATCGTGTTGTTTAGTTACTGAATCGTCTCTGACTCTTTGCGACCCCATGGACTGCAGCCCGCCAGGCTCCTCTGTCCATGGGATTTCCCAGGCAAGAACACTGGAGTGGGTTGCCATTTCCCTCTCCATAGATCTTGACTTTTAATTCAGTCTTAACAAACTGCCTTTTGGTTTGTTTAAGCCATCTACAGATAGAATTACTGGTATGGTTGGGTTTACGTTTGAGGTTTGTTGTTTTCTGTATGTCTCCTGCCTTTTTACCATTTTGTATTAAATATTATTTTAGTGTACTATTCAAATTCCTCTTGATTTTTAAAAACTATTTTTTAGTTATCTCCTGAGTGGTTGTATCTTGTTACTGTTCAGTCACAAAGCTGTGTCTGACTCTTTGTGACCCCATGAACTGCAGCACACCAGGCTTCCCTGTCCTTTACCATCTCCCAGATCTTGCTCAAACTCAGGTCCATCGAATTAGTGACGCCGTCCAACCATCTCATCCTCTGTTGTTCCCTTCTCCCGCCTTCACTCTTTCCTAGCATCAGGGTTTTTTCCAGTGAGTCAGTTCTTCGAATCAGGTGGCCAAAGTATTGGAGTTTCCGCTTTAGCATCAGTCCTTCCAAGGAATATTCAGGACTGATCTCCTTTAGGATTGACTGGTTGGATCTCCTTGCAGTCCAAGGGACTCTCAAGAGTCTTCTCCAACACCATAGTTCTAAAGCATCAATTCTTCAGCGCTCAGCTTTCTTTATGGTCCAACTCACATCCATACATGACTACTGGAAAAACCATAGCTTTGACTGTAACAGCTGGATCTTAATTTATCACAATCTCCTTCAGATTAATAGTCTGGTAAAACCCCAAAATTTTGCTCCAGTATATTTTCTTTTCCCAAACTTCTCTCCCTGTGCTACATTACGTGTTACAAACTCAGTAACATGGTGTTTAATTATTGCCTCATACAACCTTCTGTCTTTTAAAGAAAAGATGAGAAAATTTACTGTTTCTGGTATTTTTCATTTCTTTCCATGGATTTGAGTTACTGTCTTAATTCCCTTGCAGCATTAAAGGAAAACTTCCTCTAGTATTTCTTGTAAGTAGTTCTGCTAGCAGTGAGTTTTCTGATTCTTTATCTGGAAATGTTTTTGTCTCACTTTTGCATTTGAAGGGTAATTTGGGGGTTTAAGCACATTGATTGTGCCCTTTACTGCCTCCTGCCCTCTGTTGCAGGCAGAAAGTCAGATGTTAACTGTATTGGTGGTCTCCTGTAGTGACGAGACTTTTTTCCTCTTGCTTTCAAATTTTTCTGTCTTCAGGTTCATTTATTTTTTTCTCCCTGCCATCTTTAATCTGCTTCTGAGCCTCTGTAGTTGGAACTGTAATTTGTTCAACCTCAGAATTTTGCTTGGTTCTTTTTTTATAATCTCTATTCAGTATTTTGGCTATTTCTAAAAGAACATTCTTGTGTTTATTTTTAAGCTCAGCTTTGTAGGGGTTGCCCTGCGTCTGCATAGCTGGCTCAGTGGTCAGCAACTGGGTAGTAGTGCTCACACATTTCAACCCCGATCATTGTCCTCTGCTGATGGATCTGTGTGAAGGTAGGGAGTGGATTCAGTGTTTAGACATTTTTTCAAATCTGTTTTCGTTTTTGCTAAGTCCTTTTAATTACCTTTGCATGTGCCTGCCGCATCAGAGTTGGCCAGGAGTGTGGGTGTGAATAGCTTGACCCCCTCTGGTCTTTGCTGTGCATGTGTAGCCTCTGATCACCCAGAGGTGTGCTTGTTCCAACCACAGTTGCAACCTCAGGCTAGTAGAGCCATTAGCCTCCCTGCTTATAGAGCACCAAGATCATTATTTTTATTAACAAAGCAGTTGGGTATGGGTATCACCTGCCACTCCAAGCTGAGAGAACCCTCCCACCCCTGAAACCATAGCAGTAGCAGTCTCCTGGTCTTCATGCTCTGTTTCGCCCTGGCAGAAGCTCCACTGCAAGTGAGCTGGGGAAGGGAAGGGAATGGGGGCAGCCCCAGGCAAGGATGCCACACACAATCTTACATTTTCTACTCAAAGTTCAGCAGTTTTTCAAACAAACATGTCTTGTATGTTTTGGGTTAGTTGCCAGAGTGACAAACTTGTTTTGTCTCAGTTTTTTTCTACATTATAGTTGCTTTTTTGAGAAGAGAGTTTGCTGACTTCACTTAACCATAGCTGGCAGTGCTACCCAGATCATCTGAGACTTTCATTATGATTTGAGTAATTGAATTTGAGAAGCTGGAACTTAAAAGAAGATAAAAATTCCTTGATTGAAAAAGGATCACAGTCCTGTCCAAACCCTCCAAATAACCCAGGGAACTAGATCCCACATGCCACAACTAGGAGTTCACATGCCACAACAAAGATCAAAGATCCCACATGCTGCATGCAACTAAGACCTGGAGCAGCCAAATAAATACTTGAAAAAAAAGCCCATTGCAAACTTCTGATTCCATTGTTTCATTTTAAACAGTTAACAGTTATAACTGGTGATGGGAACTGGCTAGGGAACAGGGTATATGCTGTGCTTTCTGTTTTCTGCTGGTAGTTTTTCATGTTCTACTTTTTGCAAATGACCCATTTATTCTTTGATGCTAGCTAGTTTCCTTTAGTCTTTGGAGATTGAGCTTGTCATTGGTCACCTAACAGTCACAACAGTTCAACATCCATAGCATGCATCTTAGACTTTATAGCAATGATTGTGCAAATTATTTAATGTTAAATCTTACCTTGTTAGGCAAAATAGGTGGGAACTGGAAAAATGAAAATTTCAGTCAGCGATAAGAACTTGTGTCATGAATTTGAAACAAAGGAATACATAGATCGTTGAACTGAAATCAATAATATGCTCACCTATGAAAGATCAGAGCTCAGAATAATACAGTACTAGTTTGGTCGTGGGTGGGGGCTGGTGTATGGTAAAGAAGGCATGGACTTCTGGGGACCTGGAGACTTACTCTTGGTGGGGGTTGCATTTGAGTAGATATTTACATTTTCAACAAGTCTTTAATAATTCTATAATATATGGTGTTTTCCATACCAAATAATACCATGGTTTGTTTTCACCACTTCACATTAATTGTACTAGTGGCCAACTTTAGTTTCTGCCTGCAGACTTATACTCATCCTCCAGACAATTACAGTCTATTCCTTTTGCCTCAGAGGTGAGAAAACAGGCCAAGTGAAATTAGACTGTTTGCCCATGTAGTAAAAGCCAGGAGCAAAGTCAGTGGTCAGGGCTCCCAGCTCTGTCATGGTGCAATTCTACATCATCTAGTTGTTACTATTAGTCTTGTCTTCCCCAAAGAGATTTGTGATGTTCCTAAGGAACATACTATATCTTGGACATCACCTCTTGAACTGCTTAAAAGACCCAGGAGAGAACTGTTAAGTGCTCAGAAAATTCATTTTTAGTTCAAAGTGAACTAAAAAACAGTATCTTCAAGGGGTGGCAGAGGATGAGATGATTAGATAGCATCACCGACTCAATGGACATGAATCAGCAAACTCCAGGAGCTAGTGGAGGATACTATACTCTTATAGAGGATCCTGCAGCCTGGTGTGCTGTAAGTCCATGGGCCCAGAGAGTCAAACTCTCTGAGCAACTAAACAACAAGGAGAAAGGGGAAGTATGTAGGAAGGTCCACAGGCTGCTAGTAGATAGTATTCCCAGCTAGGGCTGGGACTGGAGAGCATAGTAGAATCCAGAACACACGGTTTATATTTGATCCATTTCCCAAAGGCTCACGCCTGACAGAATGAAGAAACTGGGAGTTTTTTGAAGGTACAGATTTTGATTTTATTTAAACTGATTATTAGTGTATAATAGTGTAAGATACATTTCTTTAAAAGCCACCAACCCAAACCCACCACTGATGATTCAGTTAGGAAAGGTGGGAAGCCCAGGCTGATCTACATAACACAGGTGCTCTCCAGTGCAATCTGCAGTTCTCTCGGCTAAGGTCCTCTCCTCACACTAACACAGCTCCTGTCTCCAGTGACCCTTCCTACGCCTGGGCTGAACTGGCCTTCTCAGTTAACTGTGAAGGCACAGAATCAAATTTACAGATGCTTTCTGGACATTTTGATCTTGCACCTTAAATCACATCATCTGTAAAGCTCAAACAGACTCACGCTTCTTTTTATAAAAGTGAATTTTGGAAGAAAGGCTGGCTAACAGTAAGGATTAGACTCCTCTGTGCCCATGAGTTGATGCTAGGGATGCTCCTGAAGACTGGAGTGGAGACAAAGAAGGGGACTTGAATTTGCATGTTTTTCATGCAAATAACCCGACTTAGAGTCTTGGTTAAAATTTTTCCTAGTGCAGTGTCTTTAGGTGAGTCATTTATCCCCTCTAAGCCTAAGGTGACTCACGTCTTCATCATTTGTTGCCTTATTGAGGCAGACAGGGTCCCTCTGCCAGCAGGCTGAATGAGCTAAGCGACCTGAAAACCCCATAGGATGCATAGGGCAAGGTGATGTGAGCTAGAGGAGGAGGGGGAAGAAAAGGATTGAGTAGGATCAAAGAAAGAAAGGGTGAAAAGTAGAAAAGAAAGAGGCAGAATGGACAGATGGAGCCCAGGTGCCACTTCTGGGCTAGGATCAAGGCTGAGATGATGGGTGACATAGGTGGTGGGGTCCCTTTTCACTTCACAGAGAGGAGAGCTGGTCATTAGACCTGGCCTGGAGCCAGTCTTTGAGAAGGAAATCAACATTCAGACTTGACTACCCTGACTGCTACCATTTGTATGATTTTAAATCACAGAATCACTTTGAAAGCCTCTAAATCTTTAGGTCATCTCTTGATAGGAGAATCAGGCTGCTAAAGGGGCTCCCAGCCTGGCCTTGGAGCAGGTCATATCTCTACATTTTCTTAAGCCACAGAAAACTTGAACCAAGTGGTATGGTCATACTCCTCACCAGGCTTCAGCAACACAGGAGAAAAGTGGGGCTGTGAAGAGGAAAACAATACAGGTTACACCTTGCCAACCCAGGTTTCACCCTTAACCATTCAGGATGGCTTCTGGACTGGTCTCTAGACCAGTTCTAATGTGAACCAGGGTAAGAACCATTTATTATTGGTTTACAATGAGATAAAGAACTTGAACCAGGATGAAAGTCAACCACATCACTGAATACACTTTGTCACAGCAAAGACTTTCTTAATGAAGGAAGAGGGGTTGATTTACATCCTGGTACAGGCTGCAAGCGTCTTATTATGGGCTTGAATGTTGAGGAGCATTACTCTAGGCAGTAGCTGGAAAAGAAAGGAGGAAGTGAAAGGATGAAAAGATTTGGAGGATCATCTTAACAGTGTGGTTGTATAAAATGAGTAAATATTGATAAGGAGAAAGAAACTGAATAAAGGCTTTGAAGGTACAAAATAAAGTTTTTTTTTTAACATGTGAATGCCATGTTAGTAACATGGCTAAGAATTTCCTATGTTTATCTTGACTTGGAGAAGAGAACACACACAGACTTTTGAATCATACAGCTCTGACTTGAGTGTTGTGATCTCCGTCATCTGGTATGACCCTGGACATAGCACCACTCTAACAAGCTGGCTTGTGGACTTACCTGATTGACTGCATCAGGCCAGCTCTGAGTCTCAAGGCAGAATCCGGAGTGCTTGGGGTAGACTGCTCCACTCTTGCCCTTCAGCGTGCCATCCAGGAAGTTGCCCGTGTAAAACTGGACCCCAGGTTGGGTGGTGTACACTTCCAGGACCCGCCCGCTTCCAGCATGATAGACCCTAGAGATAAAGCCAGATCACGTATATGTAGGTCCAGGGTGAAAAAGCAGACAGGGAGAAGCTGGGAAGCAGCTTTGAGATGGGAGTCAGACCCAGCCATGCAGCCAGGCAGGATACGGAAGAGACAAAGATGAGAAGAGCATGGTAGGAGATTCTCGCAGCCTCTCAGAGGAGGCGTAAGTAGGTGGTTTGTTTTTTGTTTTTTAAGTAGGTGGTTTTGAAGATCTGCAGTAGCACCTTCCCACTCTGAGCTTGGCTTCCCTGGGGAAGGCAAAAGCGACTTACCCTAGTCAGATACGTTTGTGTGTGTCAGGGGAGCCAGGTTGGACAGAGGCAGTTTTAGGGCTCTGGGGGGAGACTGGAATAATTTCTCATAAGGAGTTGGAGCTCTCTGCTTGGTCTGACAAGACAACCAATTATGTCTTTTGAAAGAGAAGAGATGCTTTTCTAAGTTAAACTACCTGCTGCCCTGGGGCTAGAGCAGGCAGGGGGCTCCTTAGTCAGCTATCCCCCCAGAATAGACTGCTAGACTGTTCCCTTTTTAAAAAAAAAAAAAAGAAAAGCCTCTACAGAGGAGAGAGTACCTACTTGGTCTTATATTTGGGGCCAAAGGGATATACATAAGCCTAGGTCTCTCATAGCCTTATCAAGGTAAAACATCCCACAATGAGGTTCAGGGAAAGATGTTTAGAAAGAGAAAGGCCAGGGATTGAACAGCAAGAGCGGCGAGAGGTCTCCTCAGGTGGAGGCCGTCTGGAGAGAGACGTGAGCAGGAGGCACAGACAGAGGAACACAGCTGGGGTTGGTGCTGGGGCTGTGAGGGAGGGAAGGCTTTTGAAGTTCTTTCTGTTTCTGTTAGAGCTTCAATCATTTTCTCTGCTTTATTTAAGGTCTGTCCACTCTACAAACATGTATTGATTATGTGCTAGTGCCAAGCATGGTGTTAGGTGTCAAGGTAGAGGGAGGGATTCACAAAGATGAGATGATGTGAAGTACTTGGAATTTAGTGAGAAGGACAGTGTGGACACAGATGCCTATCAGACAGGCTGGGGCTGGTGAGCACTATACAGGAAACGTAACCTCCAGCCTTCCATGCAAGGCAGCAGAGGAGTCAAGAAAGGACGAAGGACTCGGGAAGTTCAAGGAAAGCAGAGGTGACTTTAGCAGGAGGAACTGGAGCTTCTAACAGGAAAAAATACAAAGGCCTGAGAGATGGGGCAAAGATGGGGAGAGAGGAACCAAAGAGACAGAATGCCAGGCAGGGATAAAGGCAGATAGGTCAGGGGGGAGGGGGGCACGGCGGGGGGGGGGGAGGGCGGCGGGGATGAAGTCACCCGTGGAATAAGAGCTTTGAAAAGACACTTGAGTTGTGGGAGATAGTCCCCCACAGCATAGTAACTGGCATTAATAGGGCCAGAGGAAAAGCTCCTTGAATAGGAGTTAGGATCTCTTCCCAACAGAGGCAGCAAATGAAAAGTACCTACCGTGCACAGAAACGCTTTTCTTTAGATCCCTTCAAACAGAAATTGTGGTCAAAGCCATTCACGTGGAACTCCTGCAGGTGTTTTCCAAGCTCCACTGGCTTCCTCAGGTCAAAGGCAGTTCCTTGCACTGAAGCTATTTCTCCTGGTGGGAAGAAGCAGAAAAAAAGAGTGATAAATGCCGGAATAAAATCTTTATACCCTAAAGACCCTACTGGTTCTACCCTCCCAGCCTTAATTTCAATTTGTAAAGGAGGTGGGAGTCAGATCTTACGAAGAATAAATTATTAGATTTCCTTAATTGTAAGGTGCTACTGATTGCAAGATGATAAAATTCAGAATCATTCAAGCGTGGGAAAAAGTACAGAAATCAAGGAAGCACTTAATTTTCATTAAAGGATAAGGTGGATAAAGGTTGTCCTAACTTTTGAGTCAGTTACCTTGTTGACATTTCTTGCTTTAATCCTGAGATACCCCAGGGCTCATATCCAAGCATGAGCACCTGGTACTGGCTAACCAGATGCTAACAATGGCCCTGAGACTAGTGATTTTCAAACCATTTGTTGCCATTATTAGCCAAAGTGACACTGGTAACCACTCTTCCCCAGTCACTTCCCTGATCAGTCTTTATACTTGAACTATAGGGGGAACTGTTAATAACAACACTGGGACAAATGAGTTAACCAGGACAGTCTGGGGCAAACCAGGATGTATGATCACTCTACTATTAGCCAGTTTTAGAGTCAAAGCTTTGTGTCTCTAGGAGTAACTCTTGAAGGTGTTTTAGTTGGCCACTCTACTATTAGCCAGTTTTAGAGTCAAAGCTTTGTGTCTCTAGGAGTAACTCTTGAAGGTGTTTTAGTTGGCAAGCACTGCCCGCTTGCAGTGTGTAAGCCAGATTCCTCAACCTTTAATGGGTACATTTGTTCTTATCAAGGTGAGACATTCTGAAGCCTCTTTACGATGATGTGGGTGGGAGGGACCAGTCCTGGGGAGGACACTGCAGTGTGAAGACCCTCAACTTTTAAAGCGAAAAGTACAGAAGAAATCTGGATGGAAGCCCCATCTTGGTGGTTATTACACAACAAATGATGCCCAGTCAAGAACATCCCTTTGTGGCATCATAGAACTCAAGGATGTTGGGACCAGAAGGGTTTTCAGAGCTCATCGTTTCCAAACCACTCATGTAACAGATGAGACTAAGATCCATAAAGCTTTTGATATTGTCCAAAAAACAACCCGTGATGTTAATATACACATCTCATCAATTTATTATAAGATACTTTCATATTTTAAAATCTCTGAAATCATATCATGTCATTTTAACTGGCAGAGATTTTTTTGTTTGTTTATTTCATAGTATGTAAAATAAGGGCTTCCCCAGTGGCTCAGCAGTAAAGAATCCACCCGAAATGCAGGAGACTTGGGTTCAATCCCTGGATCAGGAAGACCCCTTGGAGACAGAAAACAGCAACCCACTCCAGTATTCTTGTCTGGGAAATCCCATGGACAGGGCGGCCTGGCTACAGTCCACGGGGTTGCAAAAGAGTTGGATACAACTGAGTGACTAAATAACAACAATAATGTAAAATAATGGTGAAATGTACAATCAATGGCATTTCAGAGTTGATAAAATATGTGAAAATAGTTTACCCCATCATCTTCTCTACTAAAAGCACTGAAGGAGAAGTCTGGGCTTCAAGGGTAGAAAAGAGGAATCAGAATAATCTTGTGAGTGAATTTTCTAGAGATCCAAGGGAAAGAGTGAATTTCTCAATAGACAATCCTCTAGATAGGGCTTGCCAAAAGACTGTAACATGGATTTTACATTCTTCTGAATATTGTGCCATTTTGCTTTACCTTTCATTCTTTTCCCAACTTTCAGGTCTGTTCTTTAGATGTTAGGCCGAGCCATCTCAAACAAGGTACACAAATATTTTGACTTTAGCTCCATCAAGAAAGCTGAGGGAATGTGGGGGAAGCCTTCCCCCACAGGCATGTTCCTGGAATGTGTCAAAGCCAAAGCAACGGGCTAGGTGCCATTCACTCAGTCACTCTTTTGATTGATCAACACCTACTGTATGGCAGGCACTCTGATGGGCAGAGACGCCACACAGATGAGACATGGAACACATCTTTCTCAGCTGCTTGCAGCCTGAAGGAGGAGATGGACATATAAGCAGCTCATAACCATAGAGTGTAGAGTGCTCCAGCAGAGGCACGGCTGTAGAAAGAAGACAAGCAGTGCGAACGGGTTGGCTTAGATGTGGCAAACTGGGGAGATTTCATGGATGAAAGTTTAGCGGTTGAGCTGAGACCTGAGGTGAGATCATAGTAGGCTGAATGGGTGAAGAAGTTTGAAGAATAACTGACGTGGAGAAAAACACCTTAAGTACAAGGTGATTTGTGCGTGTTTATTGCCGGGAGCCGTTATGGGGGGTCCCGCCCGTGACGAGGTCGTGAAGAAAATACCGGGCAGGCAAGGCCGTCTAGGATAAGGGACCCCCCAGGTTGGCCTCGGCCTCTACCCTACCCTGTATCCTCCCCCCTTTTCTGCTGTTGTTCTTGTTTACCCTGTTGCGGATTCTTGTGTTGCCTGCCTAGAGCTCTCCTGCTCCTCTTTCACTGAATGAGGACCAACTTAAAAGCTAATTAAATAAATCTCCTGGACGCTGGTACCCTATGAAGGGGCCAAGGATGAAGGAAATGCTTCAATTCAAACCCTTTCGCTGGCATTCTGGCTTGTGTGATAAATGTGTGCTCTCATTGCACAAAATGCTCATGATTGTTCTAAACATCCTAAGCACAGTACGCTAACAAAAGAAACTATTAAGCATAGGCCCCTTCACGGGGTGAGAAAAGCTCCACAAATACGATAGCCACGAATGTGCCTAATAGAAAATACTTTAGATAGAGATTAGCTGGTGACTTCTTGCAGGTGGTTAACTTTTAGACTAAGAGCCTGTTTTGTGCCATATCTGCTGTTTCTGCAGTCCTTCGCATTTCTGTTCTGTAAAAATGTAATCCTATCTAGTTCCCATAGAGATGACACTTATTAGGAAGAAAATAGATTAATTATAAGAAAAACAGGGTCGGCTACTGAAGTTGCTTAAGTCACACTAGGTGCAAGCCATAAAATGTTAGCAGGCCTGAAGGCCAAATGATAAGAAAGACTCATGTGAATGAAAAAGTATGTGGGTGACATCCTGTTTCTGTTGAAGGTCAAGTTGCTGTAATGTTTTGAGATGACCTGTGTGTAAGCAATATGCACTTCCCCCAAAGATGTTGTTAAGGGTATAAAGGAGCCGTGCAAAAATAAACTTGAGACTTAGCCCCGAGCTTTGTCTCACTCTCTCATTCGCCAACGCCGTTCATCCTGAGGGTTCCCCTGGATCCTGCTGGGGCTGGACCCCGGCAAGTGGCACCTGAACAGGGACCCAAAGGTAAGTCTCTTATCGTCCAGTTTTCGGAACGGCTAGGACCCCAATCTGGGTGCCGCGGGCCCCCCTGCATAAGACAGGTAGGGTAAGGAGGGTGGGTAGGACCCCACTAGGGTGCTAAAGGCCCCCCCTACATAAGAAAGGTAGGGCAAAAAACGTGGGTAGGTTTGAGAAAAGACCCCACTAGGGCGATAAAGGCCCCCCTACATAAGAAAGGTAGGGTAAAAAGGTGGGTAGGTTCCAGCTTCTTTCTTTTCTAAGATTAACATTCTCTCCTTTTTCTTCTTCTAATTACTAACAGAAAACGGGTAACAGTGAGTCAAAAGAAAGAGAGCTTTTTATTGGAGTCATAATGCAACTCCTTAACCGCCGAGTAACTAAAGTTAAAAAGACCAGCGTTCAATCTTTTTTCACATTTGTACAGGAGCAATGTCCTTGGTTTCCAGAAGACAGCAGTTCTCCTGGGTTCCCTTACCCTACTGCTGTCCACCCGAGTGCCCTTCCCAATGGAGTCTCTTGCTTTGTCAGCACATGTGTCTCCTCGGACAATTCATTTCCGAGTGTTAGACAAGAGCCCGGTTTCGGGCCCTGGAAGGGTCCCCCTTCCTGTTACTGGTGGGGACTCTTCTTCACTGAGACTGACATCCTGACCACTCGGGGTACTCAGAGGCCAGCTTGCCTGCCAATGGACCAGACCCAGCGACCACAACTGGGACCCTTTAGTCCCTGGTCTCCTCCTGACGTGGACAACTGGCCAGAGTGCTCTGACCGGTAAGGAACAAGAGACTTTATTGACCTTTCTCCCCTTCTCTCTCTCTTTCTTCTCCTTAGCCCTTCCTATCCTTCCGTTTTTCTAGTCCCCCGGTCCTGGACGCAGGAATCTAAAAAGCCTTTAAATTTTTTATTTGTTTCAACTTTTTATAAACTAGTAAATCTTATACTGTAACATCTAATTCATGACCAAACTTAGAAAATGAAGCTAGATCTTGCACTGTGTCTGTCTAAATATGTCTTGGTGTGTCTTTGTCTCTGGATATTATTTTTTAGGTTAATTTGTAAATGAGCTCTATTTAATTGGCTTTAAAAAAAAGGTAAGCGCTTACAAATCAAATAATTCTAAATTAAACAATAAATTCCATGTTCAGGTGAACTAGAAAATATTCAGTATTAAATACCTGATATTAATGTTTGTTTGTCGACCTATCTAATATAGACATGTCTTAAAACAATTAACATCAAGTAAAATATTTTCATTGTACCTAGGTTTAATATAAGTATTATATCTGTTACAAGTTTGTCAACAAGATAATTACCTCAAATAAAGAAACTTCTAATAAATGTAAGTGAGATATGAGTTTATATATAAACTCTATTAAAAATAATTATTCTTTAGGAATATTTGTCTACAATAGTCTCTCCAGATTGGTGTAACTTAAATTTCTAAGGGTTATGCTAAATTAAGTATTGAAAGTCTATTAAATAATTAGGTCATTTCCAAATAAAATAAGATTTTGAAACATTTACTACTAAACACTGATTTCCTTTATCAGAAAAACTAAAGAAGTTTGGGACTGCTGATGAATAAAAGTAAACTGATGCAAAAACTTGAATTTGACTTTTCTTTCTGTTAAAAGAACACACTTTCTTCAGATGTTGAACTGCATTTGACAATAGATTTAAGTTTATTTACCTCTTAAATGGTCTGTTCTATATTTGCCTCCAAAATCCTATATTGTTACTTTGGCTGAGTAAATAGCTATTGTTTCACAGTGACCTGTAGTCCCATCTGACTGAATGCTCTAAACCTTTCTGTTATTTGTTGACAAAACTTCCTAAATTATTCTGATGAAGGACTTTTAGCTTCTAGTTAACTTTGGGATGCTTCAGAGGGCCCCTGAAGCATCCCAAAGAAAGATATTAAACTGTGTTTATTTGGTTGGTTAAATTACATAAAAAAGATTATCAAATGAGTAATAAATCTGCTCATGTTATAATATATGGTAAAATTACTAATACAGATATCCTATATAGAGTTCTTAACATTTTGATATGTCTTAATATTCTAATGAAAAACCTGATGACTTCACAAAAGTTAACAAAGGACTGAATGAACCAGCGAATATGCTTATAACTTTTACAGTTTCTATCTAAAAATTTACAGGTTTGAATCTTATGTTTTCCAGGAGTAGGAAAAACCTTCCTCTCAAACTAATTATAGAAAAAATTTGGTCTCTCAACAGGGAATGCCTCAGAGTCCTGAATACATTTTCCTGCTAACCTGTGTCTCCCAAACTTAACTGGGCTTACTTATCCAACTCCCCTTTATTACAGGTCATAAAATAGACAGAGAAAGATGGATCATATCAACCAATGACTCCACCCATATGTTCCCTCCCTGAAACCCTCACACCCTGGGGAAGGGAAAAAAAACTAATTAACATTTCTTTAGGCTATGAAGTCCTTCCATTGCCTGGGCCCAGAAAAATTATGCATAAACGTCGGCAGACAAACTTGGGCTTTCGTCCTACCTCCAAAAGGCTTTTGGACATTGCGGCCCTTTCTCTGTCTGTGAACCGCGTTTATACTACTAAAACTTTAGGGAAAGAACAAAAAACATTATATATTATGCTGCTTAAGTGGTTTAAAAGGTTACTAACACTATGTTGAAACATTACCATGACAAAGGACTTCTTGGTTGGCTTGACAGTGGAATGACACCCTCCTCCTACTCCTGGAATCATCCTCGATAAACAAATTGGGCCTGAACTATGAGACATATATAAAACATAAAAACTTGCTGCCAACACCAGACAACTTGAGACTCGGACCGAACATTTCACGGGGACCAGTTGTGGTCATAGTAACTATTTCTTTCGCTATAATCAGTCATACTTTATACAGTATTTTATACAGTAATTGCCTGTGTCCCACTTGCAATTTAATCTGTAACTTGTATTAATTGCCAATTTTGTGTGACTCCTGTTCAATTCAATCATAGTACCTACAACTGAAAACAAATCAAATTTCATTTACATGATAATGCCTCTCTGAATGTACTATTACTGCAAAAAAGAAAATCTTTGAAACATTTTCTAAATGTCTGCCCTCTACCACTAATTTGGAAACTTTAGCTCAACAAATTATCTGGGCTAAACCCACAAGGATGGTTTTAAAGTATTACCCACAACATCGGGTCTAGAACTGTAACTTTGGTGATTGTCTTGATAATTGTATTTGTTGTTTATCGTCACCTTTCTATAAGGTTAGGTAATACTGGCCAAACTCATTTGGTCAAGACCTTTTTTGCAGGTGTGATAAAATAAGAAAAATTGTCAAAAAGCATTTAACAGGAGGCTTCCCGTGTGCTGTTATAGATCTGTCAGGAAACCTCTGGCCCTTATTAATTCCTGAATATTCAGGAATTGAGGGGAGAGGCACGCCTTTCCCAGGGCTGAGAAATCCAGGCATTTCCTTTGTTAGTTTCTCATTATGGTGATAAGTACCCTCTTCTCTCTTTAAAAGGGATCCCCTTGTGTTCTGTAAGTCTAAAATTTTAATCTTTATCTTTGCTGAAAATAACTACAGTATATATGCCCATGCCATGTTGATTAAAACACCTTTGCTCCATCAGAGCTTTGGTCCCTGTAAAATAGCTCCAGCATAAGTTTAGATTTAGACAGATTACATGGACAGATTAGAACAATCTAGCATTCCTGATTAAATTTTACTGCCGCTGGAGCCGCCAGTGATTTCCTTAAGACTTTCTCCAACTTTATCTCTGCGAAAAATATCTTGTCTACTGTTTTCAGTTACATCGTTGTAATAGCGCTGATTCTTCTTATTATTGTTATTCTCCCTTGATTCGTCAGAACTCTTCGGCAGAACACTCAGAATCTCGCAACTGAGATCCATCTGGCTGTTTTGAAAAATAAAAAAGGGGGAGATGCCGGGAGCCGTTATGGGGGCTCCCGCCCACGACGAGGTCATGAAGAAAATACCGGGCAGGCAAGGCCGTCCGGGACCCCATCCATGACAAGGTCACGAGGAAAAAACCTGACAGGCAAGGCCGTCTAGGATAAGGGACCCCTCAGGTTGGCCTCGGCCTCTACCCCACCCTGTATCCTCTTGTTTACCCTGTTGCGGATTCTTGTGTTGCCTGCCTAGAGCTCTCCTGCTCCTCTTTCACTGAATGAGGACCAACTTAAAAGCTAATTAATAAATCTCCTGGACGCTGGTACCCTATGAAGGGGCCAAGGATGAAGGAAATGCTTCAATTCAAACCCTTTTGCTGGCATTCTGGCTTGTGTGATAAATGTGTGCTCTCATTGCACAAAATGCTCATGATTGTTCTAAACATCCTAAGCACAGTACGCTAACAAAAGAAACTATTAAGCATAGGCCCCTTCACGGGGTGAGAAAAGCTCCACAAATACGATAGCCACGAATGTGCCTAATAGAAAATACTTTAGATAGAGATTAGCTGGTGACTTCTTGCAGGTGGTTAACTTTTAGACTAAGAGCCTGTTTTGTGCCATATCTGCTGTTTCTGCAGTCCTTCGCATTTCTGTTCTTATAAAAATGTAATCCTATCTAGTTCCCATAGAGATGACACTTATTAGGAAGAAAATAGATTAATTATAAGAAAAACAGGGTCGGCTACTGAAGTTGCTTAAGTCACACCAGGTGCAAGCCATAAAATGTTAGCAGGCCTGAAGGCCAAATGATAAGAAAGACTCATGTGAATGAAAAAGTATGTGGGTGACATCCTGTTTCTGTTGAAGGTCAAGTTGCTGTAATGTTTTGAGATGACCTGTGTGTAAGCAATATGCACTTCCCCCAAAGATGTTGTTAAGGGTATAAAGGGGCCGTGCAAAAATAAACTTGAGACTTAGCCCCGAGCTTTGTCTCACTCTCTCATTTGCCGACGCCGTTCATCCTGAGGGTTCCCCTGGATCCTGCTGGGGCTGGACCCCGGCAGTTTATCATATCAGTAATAGCCGCAGAAGCAGTAGTAGTAGTAGTAGGGTAGAACCTGCCTCAGATAAGGAAAGAGATTAAGCTAAATTAGATGAAATCACTTCTCTGGGCCTGGGGTTTTTCATCAGTGCAATGGATAAATTGGACTAAATCACTGACTTTCAACCCCTACCCCATTCCTGCAGAATTTATTGTTAATATTCAGAAAGGAGCTCAATAAACAAACACACACATAAAATAAATATACATATATAGTTGACCCTTGAAAAACATGGGTTTGAAATGTGTGTTCCACTTATGTGTGGATTTTTTTCAATACTATTACAGTACCACACTGTCCTTGACTGGTTGAATACTTGGATTTGGAAGGCCAACTGTCAAGTTATGGGTGGATTTTCAACTGCATGGAGGATTAGTGCCCCTAACCTCTGCATTGTTCAAAGATCAAATGTACACAACATAAAATACATATATGTAGGGACTTCCCTGGTGGTCCAGTGCTTAAGAAACCACCTGCCAATGCAGGGCCACAACTAGAGAAAGCCTGTGTGCAGCAATGAAGACCCAGCACAACCAAAAATATACAAATAAAAATTTACAAATACAAATATGTATAAGCTAGAGTGAAGCCAGTACAGGCTCTGAGCAGCTCAGCTAGAAAACCCTAGGAACAGATAATAGCAGAGGCGTTTGCCCTCTTACCCTAGAAGTATGTCTCAGTAGTGAGAAGCCCCTGGTCCTAGGCTCTTTCCCCAAATGCAAGGAATCCTAGGTTCCTCTGCAGCAGGCCAAGCAATCTGGCCAATCTTTCTTGAGAGGGAAAGCGGAAAGGGATAGAACCTTACACAATGATACAATTTAGTCCTTTTAAAAGTTTTGTATTGTCTGAGAACTTTATAATATATTTTAGAGGTAAGTACAGACATTAGATGTTTAACATATTCTTTCAGAATGTGAGTCATTTTTCCTTTCATGTGGTCAGTTGGAGATGTTTTAGGAATTTGGTTTCGTCTGTTTTTTGAGAGACATACTATGCAAAGTGGAGCTAGAATCTTAGAGGCTAATAAAAATTAGGAACATGGATCTTACCATTAAAAAAATTAAATAGGTAAACAGAGAACTGACTTTTAGCCATTTAAAGCATTTGGTTCTGCTTCTGTGAGTTCCTAAATACTAAGTAACAGGGATGTACTGCCTTTGGGTGAAAAGAGGGTGTTCTTTTTTTAACTCAGAGCTTCTGCTCAGAAATGTATTCTTCCTGATGTGTGGAGTTCACACAGAGCTGCAAGGGTACCTGGGGTCCCAAGCACCTGAGAGGGACATGGAAGCCTGGCCAAGACCATTCTAAAGTCTCGTGTCCACGTTCAACCAAGAGAATCTTTCTCTTACCAGAGTTAGCTTTAGGAAAAGTTAAGTAGTGTTCTTGAAAACATCTTTTTTTTTTTTTGAAAACATCTTTTAAAAAGCATTTATTTCCTTTGTCTTGGTTCTACTTTTCCAAAAAAAATTCTTGAGTAGGTAATATTTACACATGTAATCAGTTTAAAAGATGACAAACGTAAAAGGTACAAAGTAATACTCTGTAGTGTAAAGAAGTTCTCTCTCTTCCATTCCCCACAGACCCAACTTCTTTCAACAGAAGCAACCACAGTCACTTGTTTCTCACGTACCTTCCAGAGATGCTACAAGAATACCCAAGTATCTAAGTGCATGTCCACAAAACACAGCCTGTATCCACCTTGATCTTTTCACTCAGTTTATCTTGGAGGCTGTTGCTAAATGTATGCCCATATTTCATTAGACAACTCCACTGCACTCGTATTTTTCTCCATTTTTCTCTGATAATCTATTTAAAATTTCTTTTGGGGCTCACAATTGCAAATTTATATATTTTCCTAGAAAATTATCCATTTCATCTATATTACTCTCATGTTTATTTGCAAAGAGTTGAGGAAAGAAATAATTTATGATCCTTTCAGTTCCATCTGTCTGTGGTTATTTGCCTATGCTCATATCTAATTCTGTGGACTGAATAGGTTATCTACTGTTATATTTATTTTATTGAGTTATTTTCCCCCTCAGTGAAGTGACTCTTGAACTTATGAGTACTACCTTTTCTGATTCTTTTCAAAATTATAATTTCTTTTATTTTTGTTAATTTTTCTTTTGTTCTCTTGGATTTATTTTTAAATTCTTTTTCAAATATCTTGTATTATATGCCTAATTCATTTAATTTCACAAGTTTTAATTAACATATAAGTAGTGCTAAATTTTTCTGAGTACTACTTTAATTATATCACACGTAGGCATTTCATTATAGATAATTATAATATTATACTATTTATTTACTATATAGTCCTATATATTATGTATACATTTCCATTATACATAATTATTTTTCTGATATCCCTAGTTCTGGGGTTTGGCTTCCTTTAAGAAAAAATTTTTTTTTACTTCCTTTTTTTTTTGGCCACACCACTCAGCATGTGGGATCTTAGTTACCTGACCAGGGATCTAACCCGCGGCTCTTGAATTGGAAGCGTGGAGTCTTAACCACTGGGCCACCAGTGAAGTCCCTTGACTTCTCTTTTGATCCAAGAATTATTAAGAGTTAAAACATTTCTAAGTCAGTATTAGCTGCATTGTATTTTGTGAAACTGCTAGAGGTTTTCTTCACGGTCTGAGATACAGTCACTTTGGGGTGAACTTTCATTGTGAACTGCATCTGTTATCATTTCCAAGTGTCTTCCTTTGTGGAATCGAATGCTTTCTGTCCTGAAATCAGTCTTTTCTGATATTCAGATTGAGACCCTCTGCTACTTGGGCTTTCGCTTGCTTGGTTTGCTTTCGAGTGCTCATGTTTTGAACCTTTCAAACCAAGTTAATCACTTGGTTTGTATATGGCATTCTGTTGGGGTTTTTTGTGTGATTTAATCTGAGACTGTTTAATAGGGGCTATTAAGATGCATGGACTTCCCAGATGGCACTGGCGGTAAAGAACCTGACTGACAGTACAGGAGACGTAAGAGACTTAGACTGGACATAAGGTCCCCCGGAGGAGGGCATGGCAACTCACTCCAGTATTCTTGCCTGGAGCATCCCATGGACTGAGGAGCCTGGTAGGGCTACAGTCCATAGGGTCACAAAGAGTTGGACATGAATGAAGCAACTCAGCACGCATGCATTAAGATGACATATGTATATTCTAAGTGTTCTTTGTCACTGTATTTTATGGTATGTGTTTATGAATTCTAGTTGCTTTGTTAAAAAAAATCTTTTACAATATGGTCTGTGTTTGTATATGCCTAATAATTTAGAAAGTTTGTGTTTTTGTTTTAGTGATTACATCTATATACAAGAAACATCAACATAATATACTCAATTCTCTGTTTCTTAGAATCTTCTGAACTCCTTCCTCCCCTTTTCTCCTCTGCTTCCTGAGTTGGGTTTCTGACACTTTCTAATGTAATTCTAATAATGGCACTTTTTTTCCCGGTAGATGGTGCTAGAGACACAATATAAAGAGCTTACTTTACAAACATCCACACTGAGTTCAGTCAAGTCCTCTAAACCTTGAGCAGTTCTGATGGCTGAACTTGTTGGATCTCTAATGTCAAATCCTGGGCAGTAGTGACCCCACCAGGGTGTAACTACTGTCCTCTGAAGTCTGGGTGACCAACCACCTCCCACACCGACTTTAAAAAAGACAACAGTTAGACTGGGAAAAAGCAGCTGTTTTCATGGGTTCAACAAGATTTTAATTTTAACCAACACATTCTGAGTGATCATTTATGTTTTGCTTTCTTTCCTAACTTTAAATGGTGTTCACAATATTTAGTTCTTTCTTAAAGCCATATATGACTCAAAATCTAACCCTTTTAAGATAATCCTAATGCAATTGCTTGGGTCAGTCAAGATTATTTACTTTTCTTGAGTTTAAAGAAAAAAGAAAGTCATGGAATTTTCATGAAGGAAGCACCCCAGGGCATCTTTCAAGTCTATTAACCTGATATTGTGCAATCTACAAATCAGTGTTTACTTTAGGTTTTCTCTCTGTAAAACAAAGCTGCTATTATTTGTTGCCCTACACATTACATGGAAATATTTGATAAATGATATGCTTGAACATTTTCAGGAAGATGGAATAAATAAATGGGCCAAATTTCAGGGAATATCTATATATAACACAAGTAGAGAATAGAGAGGGTAAGAATTTAAGAATAGCAGAGAAGTCCTGACTCAAAAATTAGACAATGGGGATAATCCTAAAATGAGATTTTTGCTAAATGAGAAGAAAAAGAGAAGGTTCCAATCGAATCTTTCCCAGCCTTGTGCCCTAACACACTCCCTCACGTACTTAGTGGTCAGGCATATGAAAACTTTAGTATTTGTCTCCCAGATTCACTATGTCTTTGGACTCTTTCTTATAACTGGAGTGAGCTTTCTGCACCCACGCCATTCTGGCAAAGTCCACTGTGTTATTTAAGAATGCTTATTCTCCAATACTGTTTCCTCTGTGAGGGAATATATCATCCACAGCTAGAACAAACCCCCTTTTTGACTTTGTTCATCCTACTTTGAACATACTTTCCCCCAAACATTCATCACATTAAGGCATAACTCTAGGATTATATCAAGCTATATATCTATGGGGTATGTGAGCCCCTAAAGTGCAGGGACTGTATGTGTCCTACTGACTTTTGTATCTTCTGAGCATTAAGCAGAGCCTTTACTTGATTGAAAACCTGATGAATGAATCAAGTAAACAGACAAAAAAACAGGGGAAACTGTGAATGCTGTAGCATCCTGTGACAAAGTCAGAATGAAAGATTTAGAAAGAACCTTAGGAATTACCTTATCTAGTCTTTTGCAGATGAGGTTGGGACCCAGACAGCTAAGGGGACTTGCCCAAGGTGACATGTCTCCATCGTGTCAGAGTCTCCAGGCCCCTACTCAGGCACTTTTCACCTCCCCTTGGATGGGCTTGGCCACAACCCCTCCCACCCTTAACCCCCAAATACTCTTGATTTTTCTAAGAATTTGGAAAATGAATGTGCAGTTCTTTTAATTTGTGTTTATCTGCATATGTGAGTTCCTGCTCTGGTGCTAAGAATAGAAGGAGATGTCAAAATAGCTCTATCAGCAACGCTGAGTGTACAGAAAATGAAGCGGAAATGAAGAGGGTGCCTTCAGAGAGGATGTCACATCACCAGACTTCGGTTTTGAAGCCACCAGAAAGGTATGGTGTCAGCAGAGAGAAGCTGTTTTCTTTTTCTTTGAAAGGCCACACTCCAAAGACAAGTGGGATCTTAGTGCCCCAACCAGGGATTGAACCTGCGTCCCCTGCATTTGAAGCGTGAAATCTTAACCACTGGACCACCAGGAAAGTCCCCAAGAAGCTGTTTTCTGATGAGGATTTCTTACTATCCTGAATAAGGGTGGGTGTGTGCTAAGGTCTAAGCAGCAATGCCTTGCAGATGCTGGGCTCTGACCCAAAGATATGGAGTTATAGCTCTGGGACAGGGGAGTGTCTTGAGGCAGTACTTCTGTTTCCCCATTTCAGGGAAAGTCTGATTGCAGGCCCAACTAAGGACCCACTTGAGGTTGCATGACCCACTTGAGGTCATGAATTCTGAGTGAGACTAGCTTTATGGTGGCAACTGTAAAGAGTATGGAGGGGTAGGACTATTTAGGGTTGGGCTTTGTTAGGACAGCACAAAGAAAAAGAGAGGGCAAGGGCATTGAGAGCATGTGGAAAGGGGTGATCCTAATAAGGGGCTTTTGATCTTAGTAGGGAGTAGGGAAGGAGGTGAGGAACAGTGGAAGGATGGTAGGATCAAGTGACTACAAGTTCTTGTGGCACTGAAGAATTACTGAAGCTGAAACAGACATCTTAAATTATGATAATAGAAGGCAGCAATAAGAGGTAGTGACAAAGTCAGGGGTATGACCCACAGACCATAGGAGTGAGTAGCTGCAAGGCTTGGAGGACAAGATCATTGCAAGAGGATGTCAAGAACCTGAAAGGTCAAGGGATCATCAATACGGATAATAAAATAATTAAGAATTATGACAAGAGTGTTGTTGGAGTGACAGTGAGCCAGGAATAAGGTCAAGTCTATAGAGTAGCTCTACAAAGAGAGCTCATGGGGGTGTCACTGTAGCAGCTACAGCTGCCTCATTCTTGCAAGAAGATAATGTGGACCTGGGCAGTGGAAACGGGACTCTCTATCATTCCAGATCTCTGTCGTAAGGCCTTAAGTCTTCCTCTATCTGCATTCCTGAGAGAGTTATAATTACCTGCTCTCTGGAAGTAAAGGAAAAACTCACCCTTCGTGAAACTCATCTGTCTTGATTCATATCTCTTCTCTCAAATGAGGGGTTCTTATAGGAACTTGGCCTTTTCCCCATGACTGCTTGTGGCACACTGCATTTTTCAAAGGTGGCCACTCCAGGACAGATCCATCCCACAGGCTCTGCTTACATGTGATGTTGACACTCCTTCACTGAGAGGCGGAGTCTTGTTTCCTCCCTTAAGCCTGGATGGACCCCTGTAACTGCCTAACCCAATAGAATGTGGCACAAGTGATGCTCTGTGATTTCTGAGGCCAGGTTGTAAACACAGAGTGGCTTTGGCTTGGTCCTCTCTGCCTCAGAACATCTGCTCTTGAACCTGGCTGCCAAGTTTTAAGGCAACTCAAGTTGCATCAAAAAGCCATGTCAAAAGGGGTATTTTGGCTGACAGCCTCCAACCAACAGTCAGCATCAACTGCCAGACAGGCAAGTGAATAAGCCTTCTGATGATTCCCATCCTGGCTCTCATCTTCCAACAGAGGTCCTAGACATCAATATGCAGAGACAAGATATGCCCTGTCTAAATTCCTGACCACAGTGAGAGATAATAAAGTGTTATATAGCGATAGATAACTAGTATACTGCCTTGGGATGTTTTCACCTCTTGGCACTTGACAAGTCCTAACAGGAGGTGAATTTACCCCTCCCTGCTATCTTTACATAGTCAGAAGTCCCTTTAGATGATTTTGCCTTAAGAACACTAACCCTTGCAATTACTTTTGGACAGGGAACAAACAAATATAAATTTGTTAGCTCACCCTTTTTTGAGTATCTTTTATGTACCAGGCATTAATCTGACCTCAGGGGGTCTTCCCTGGTGGTCCAGTGGTTAAGAATCTACCTCGTAATGTGTGGGTTTGATCCCTGGTCAGGGAACTAAGATCCTAGATGCTGCGGAGCATCTAAGCCTGCATGCTGAAACCACTGACCTCACATGCCACAGCTAGAGAGTCTGAAAGCCACAAGAGAAGATCTTGCATGACCCAATAAAGATCTCGAGTGCTTCAACTAAGACCCAAGGCAGTCAAATTAGTGAATTAATTAAACTAAAACAAAACTACAACTGACCTCATGGGACTTAGAATCTGATGAAAGAGACAGACAAAAAAATAAAACCTTACAGGAGAGTATGACAGATGCAGTGAGTATGGTGTTCACAGGACCCTGACGGAGGTGGCAGCAGCAGCCTAGTGCAGCCAGCGAGGTCAGGAAAGGTTTTCCAAAGGTGTGGCATGAGGCTAATCTGGAAAGGTAAGTCAGAACTGGCTAATGACAAAGGTGTCGGACTACTGTCACCTGTGAATGACAAGAGTGGTCACGTGAGTGTCACTCTGGCAACTACAGCTCCTCATTCTTGCAAGATGAGGTATATCTGATTATTGAAAACAAGATTCTCTAACATTCCAGATCTCTGTCACAAGGCATTAAATCTGTCACAGGGATGGACTCTTGTTGTCCCTATTTGGGGTGAAGGCAAGACAGTTATGTTACACATATCCTATGGGCTCCTAGCTCTGACAGTTTTTGGGGCAAAAGACTTAAGAAATAGAGCAGAAGGTAAATTAGTCCTTATGAACTCCTGACTAAACACTGACTACTGAAATGATGTTCTGTGTAACATCTGGACATGAATACTCTTCTCAGTAACTGACTGAGAAAATTCACCTGGGGTGAATTTTAATGCAGTGCTTTTAATTTCCCATCATCTGAAATAACTCTTTTTACTACCTGGTGGCCCTAGTGCCTGACTCTGAGAAGATAAACAGATGGTCACTGCAGGAGTCACTGGGTCGTCATGTTTATTCATTTTTTAGCCTTCTCCTTTTTGGCAGGTCCCCTTTCTAACTTATCTCACACAACCCAGCAACATAAGTGCACAATGAAAACTAGAATCCCTCCAGACAGTCCTTAGCACAAGTAACTCCTGTTTACAATAACAATTAAAAACCATTTTGAGAAAACAGAAGCACAGACATTCTAGAAAAATTTTTTGGGGGAGGGGTAGGTGGGAAGATATTTTCTCTAATAATTTCTTCTCCTTTGAAAAATAAATAGTAAAAAAAAATTAAGTATGTTATTCAAAAATTATTTTCTATGATTTGTCCTATACATTGACTTATGAATCTATGTAAGATGTCTTAGGATTTAGACAGACTTACCAACTGACCTTCATAAATTTCTTTTCCTCTGTAAAATTCAATTTTCCCACTTATAAAATGGAGCTAATAGTGTTATCTACCAAATACAGATACTGTGATTTTTTTTGTTCTTTTTTTGTTTGTCTGTTTGTTTTTGTCTGAACCGTGCAGGTTGCAGGATCTTAGTTCCCCAATCAGGGATGAAACCCATGCCCTCGGCGGTGAAAGCACAGAGCCCTAACCCCTGGACTGGCAGGGAAATCCCAGGTGCTGTGATGTTTAAGTGAGAGAATGCCATGAAGGGGGTTGTATCTCTTGGCCAGCACCTGGCACATAGTTAGTGCTCTGTCTGTCACACACACACACTCCAGAAATACAGAGAACAGAACAATTATTTATTATGGTCTTTAAGTTATCAGTACTAAAGAAAAGTACACTACTTCCTCCAAAGAGCACTGGCATTTTCATTAAAAAAGATTTCTCTTTTTTGAAACTTTCTCTCTTAGTGATTTTTAAATCTAAAACAATGGTTTTTTTAAAGTGTCTCTGAATCATGGGCTCCTTTGAGAATATTCTAAAAGTTATGGGCTCTCTCTGCAAGAAAATGTACACACACACATACACACACACACAATGTTTCTAGAACCTCCAAAGTCCAGTGATACATGCCTGGTTAAGAATCTCTGATCTATATAGCCTGGTGAGTATTTTCTGCCTATCCCACTACTTGTCACAAAACAAGCTGCCCTCTGACGCTAAAATGCACCTTTGAAATGTTGCAGTCCCATAACCTGAGGTGTTTAGTCAAGAAATGCAGACTGAGTGTCTCCTGGCAGATTCCTCCTGTAGCAATGTTGTTAAGGCCTTGCGCAATACACCAGGGCCTCCTTCCAGACTGTTTATGACTCCTCCATATTCTTGCAGCATGGACAGCTAATATGTGAAAGGACACAGAAGCTAGTCTTAATCTGAGGCAAGTCAACAGCCCAAAGAAACTGCAGGAAAATGATGTATCTGAGAAAATGGAACTTGCCCCCATGACAGCTGATTAAGCAAATTGTCCTCTTGGTCACAGGATATATCAGAGTCATCATCACCAATTATTATTACCAGCTTCAGAAGCATCCCGTTCACTTGTTGGGAAAACTCAATAGATGTCAGAATGGATTTTAGAGTCAGAAAGGCCTGGATTTAATCCTGGCTTTCTTTGCTATAAAAAAATGGTGGAGTAGTAGTACAGTTGCTACTAGGGAACATAGCCAAGGGCAATAACAGCATAGACTGTGGAGTAAGGGAAACTTGGCTAGAAATGTTGACTCCACCAATGACTTACCCGTTTAACTTTGTGCAGGTTACCTGACCCCTCCAAATGCCCATTTTTTCCAAATGAGGCTTAACTGAAGCATAATGCCTATTTCAAAGGTTAATTCAATGAGCTAAGGCATGTATATATGCTTAGCTCAGTGTCTGGTACATATTAAACACACAGTAAATGGTGACAATGATGATGATGATGGTGGTCATGCTGCTGCTGCTGCTAAGTCACGTCAGTCGTGTCCAACTCTTTGCGACCCCAGAGATGGTAGCCCACCAGGCTCCCGTCTGTGGGATTCTCCAGGCAAGAATACTGGAGTGGGTTGCCATTTCCTTCTCCAGTGCATGAAAGTGAAAAGTGAAAAGTGAAATTGCAGTTGCTCAGCCATGTCCGACTCTTTGCGACCCCATGGACTGTAGCCTACCAGGCTCCTCTGTCCATGGGATTTCCCAAGCAAGAGTACTAGAGTGGGTTGCCATTGCCTTCTCCAGATGGTGGTCATAATAATAGCTAATACTTAATAAACTCTTAACTAAATTCCAGGAACTGTTGTATGCACTTTACGCACATTACCTCATTAAATCTTCACAACCAATGAGGTAGGTCCAGTTATTACCTCCACTTTACACATAAGGCCCGCAGAGGTAAAGTACACTGTTCAGCATCATGGAGCTGGTGAGAATTGAAGTCTAAGCAGTCAAGGTTTGAGTCTGTGTTAACTACTGTGTTTTTCTGATCATGATGAGTCAAAATCAGCCCTTTTAAATAGCCATTCATGGTCGTACCAAGAACTCAATTCACTAAGGCCAGTGAATTGAGTCCATTTCTCTGGCTGGGGCTCCCTTGCCTGCCCCGTAAGTTTCATGGCCCCATGGTGGGGGACCTACTGCCCAGGAGCAGGTGCATTTCCAGGGTCAGAGGATATTGATCCAGGAGGCTTTGGGAAGGTGATATTGAAAGGAAGGTCAAGACTACCTTCCCAAACCCTCCTGCGTCCACTGGACTCTGGCCCTTAACTGCTCTGACGTGAGAGGGACAGCCCTTCTACCTGACCACACAGAGATACAGTGTTTGGGGTTTGCTTGAGGATTTCAAAAGGTGAACACACTGGGGCAGAAGAATTTTCCCGCATGCTTGTTTTGCTGCTTCAGAGGCTCCAAGTACAAAGGGGGACCAGGAAGCCCAGGCTCACAGGAAACCCCTGGCCTTCTGCTCCCCACCAAGAGTCACAAGGCTTCCACAGTCATGGTTCACAGGAAGCCAACAAGAGCAGCAGGGACAGGTGGGCTGACGTTCTTACACCATGGAAAACAGTCACTGAACACAGAGAGCCAAATTACATGAACAGCCTAGGTCAGAGAACAGAACCTGTGAAGGAGAGGGGAGAAACCAGTCTGGTTTTTCTGGTCAGGTGACCCAGTGGCTGTGACAAGAAATGGCTTTATGTGGGGGATTTAGCCCCTCTGACCTCCATCAGTGCTTCGCCTTCTCACAAATCACCCCACACAAACATACCATCTAAGTTTCAAGGCACACGCCTGTTTCCCTCTTCCTGAATCTGCTGCCCCAAGCTCCTCCAACACAGAAATGTTGGTTCCATTATAGCTGCTCAGCCTCCTTTGGCTTAGTTTGAACACAGAAGTTCTGTGTTTGTACTAGAAGAGTTGGAGGCAGGCAGCCTTGAAACACAGGGCCAGCCGCTCCGGTCTCACTGCCTGCAAGAGGTGGTCATTATCCTCTCTGCGACAGTGTACTCTACATGCCCGGAGTTCTATTTTGTCTTTGCACCTGGCCCTGCCCACAAGGATAATCTCACACGCTACAAATCTGGGAGCAGTTCTCTGTCCTGCAGAAGAATTCTGGAGTGGAGACATAAAAGGAAAGAGGAAGCACGCGCCCCAGGAACCAAACGCAGTTGCATTCAAATATAAACCACTGGCTTCTCAGACTGGGTCACATGGCCTGCGGCTCAGGGAGCTTGGAGGGATGAAGCATCCGGGCTTCAGTGAGCAGAGTCTGCAGGGAGTCATCAAACGGCCTCTGATCTGTGGCTAATCTAGATGAAGATACAGGAGGTATTTTCCTCAAACGATGACAGAGAGCATGAAGCTGGAAGGCAGATACACTTGGGATAACAGAACCAGGAATCCAAAAGAAAGTATAAAGTGGGGGGTAAAGCACTGATTACAAGATGAAATTTATGGACAACAAGAACAGATAGAGTCCTGCATGTGTCTGAAAAATAAAAACCCAAACCAAAGGATACCACCTAGGTTTAGATTATAACTCTTAATCCTAGGTACAAAACAATCTGAAGTTCTATTTCCCCACTAGTGAAACTGGGACACTGTAGCCCTTCCCTCATGAAGTTGTCATGAGGATTAAGAACAGTTAATACATGGTTCTTTGTACAGTGCTTCATACCCAGGCAGTATGGTTCCAGAGCAGGTGGTTCTTAACCATCATATTATCCTAACTCTCATAAAGGTTAAGTCTAGTTAGTACAATTATTACTGACTAAGGGAGAGACGTGGGCTTCCTTGGTGGCTCAGCAATAAAGAATCTGCTTGTGATGCAGGAGACATGGGTTTGATCCCTGGGTCAGAAGATCCCCTGGAGAAGGAAACAGCAGCCCACTCACTCCAGTATTCCTGCCTGGGGAATCTCATGGACAGAGGAGCCTGGCGGGCTACAGTCCATGGGGTTGCAAAGAGTCAGACACGATTTAGCGACTGAACCACCAACCAAGGAGAGATGTAGCTAAACCACAGTAGGTGTGAAAATGACTTTAAGGATGTGGTTGGCAGTCAGTTCGATGGAAGTTAGGTAAAGACTGTAATGAGGTGTTGACAGTTCTTGTTACTGTTTGCAGCAGAGGCATCACAGGATGACCTGAGGATGTTCCGCCTCAAGAAGAAATGACTTTGAAGTGACAGGACAGCTGCCTGCTAAAGTTATGAGCCTGCTGTTTAGGGACCCAAGGCCCAGAACTAAGCCAGGTGGGGGCCAGCCCTAGGTAGACAGATTTCAGCTCAACATCAGGAAGGCCTTTCTGACATGCTGGCCCAGGATGGGCAGTGAGCATCCTGTCCAGTGTCAGCAAAGCCAACAGTTCTGAGATTCAAATATTTGACAGGTGAGTGGTGGTTGGAGAAGATAAGGTCCTGTCCAGCTGGGACATTCCAGGGCTATAGGTACAATGGCCCATGTGACAAACACATGCAGAAAGTTGTTCCCTTCGGGGGCACCCTGTGATATCTGGTTAACTCTTTCTTCTTTTTTAAATAAAAATCTCAGCTTGTCTTACCTAAGGAAGCCATTGATTGAGAGAATGGCTTTCCAGAATGAGCTACAAAGAAAGGATTTTTGTAAGAGAGGCCCTGGGTCTTCCCTGGTGGTCCAGTGGTTGAGAATTCACCTTGCAAGGCAGGATCCCTGGTCCAGGAAGAATGCATGTGCTGCAGGGCAACAAAGCCCATACACCACAACTACTGAAGCCTGAATGCTCTAGAGCCCATGCCCCACAACAGAAGAAGGCATCAAGCATCGCAGCTAGAGAGTAGCCCCTGCTCACCACAACTAGAGAGAGCCTACGGGCAGCAATGAAGACCCAGCGCAGCCAACAATAAATAAATTTTTTTTTTTTTTTAAAAAGCATTAACGTGTGAAGTGCTGGAGCAGAGTGGGGTATAGAGATAGCTAAGGGGTAGCAGGAGGACTCGGGATTGTTGAGAAGAGGAGTCAATGAGCAGAAATAGGTGCCCAGGGTGGGGAAAGCAACAAAAGTTACAGGAGGTTACACAGAGTTGTGTAGAGCCTTTTCAACAGCTACTCAAAGCACCAGGGACCATCAGCGCAGGCATCACCTGGTGCTTGTTAGAAACAGGCCCCACCCACACCAAGTCAGAGTCATCGACAAGTCCACCAGGTGACCCGTGTGCACTTTAAAGGTGAAAGGCAGGGATGTGGAAACCACCTAAGAGAGACCCGGGCTCACGTGTGCTGTGCTTCCGTCTCCAAAAGAAAAAGAAAAAAAGGTGGGGCCGGAGGAAGACCTGGAGTCTGGTCTCCGTGGGGATGGCCCAGCTGTGCCTTCCAGCCCAAGCCGCTCCAGTGAAAGTCTATAACTTCAGTCGGGTTCCGAACAGTCAGCCAAATCTGCATAAGGAAGCCAGCGGTAATGGGGCCTGTGGGCACAGCTACTCATCTGACATCTAATTAAGCCATCTTGACGAGTCATCTCTAGAATGCCCGTTATTATTTTAGGAAATGACATAAAGAGAATGATAATTAAAAGTAACAGCCTCGGTGTGAATTTGGACTTCATTCCAGTGGTTGGCAAGTTAAGCACCTTGGGATTTTTTTTTTAAGGTAACATTTCTATAAATTTTCATAGATCACACAACCTCAAAGCTTGTCTCTGCTACAGGTTTTTTTCTCTTTCCTTTGCCATTGCTTTGAGTTTGCAGCTTTATGCTACTGCTGTTTTTTTTTTTTTTCTTTTTTCCCCACTGAGAACTTTTTGATCTTGACTTACAGTGGGGGAGGGCACTGCTTCTGGATATTCCATGCCATCTAAAGCAGAAAATGCCGAACAGCATCACATGACATTTTTCAGGTGAGAAGGCAATTTTACACTTCACAGATGGGCCTGTGTGAGGCCTGTTCATGCAAAGGATTTTTCCACCCCAGACTTTCATCTGGATGGTATCTGGGGATTTGTGCTGAAGTTCACCCACTGCCTTCCTGCTAGACCCTCTCTCCTCCCGAGCACCAACGTGTTCCCCTGGTCTTCAAGGTATCCGTCAGGGCGCTCACATCCTTTGTCACCTGCCCGGGCCCACTGTCTATGACCTGAGCCACTCGGTCAGTAACACCCTCGCTGTCCGGCCTTACGCCCTGCCCCTCCTCCTGCTCCTCCTTCCTGACAAAATGCAACAAGGGATCATCCCACAATCCACCTTCTCTGCTTCTATCTCCAGCTACTGAGAGAGATGGAGAGAACCCCCAGAAACAACTGAACCCACCACAATTTCAGAGTCGCTGTCCTCTCCTGGATTCTCAGCAGCACTTGCAAACATCTCAGTCCTCTTCAGTCAGCTCTGCTCCTCTCCCACCAAAGCCCTCCTCTTCCTTGATCCTGCATTTCCATCTTAGGGAGGCATCCTCTTCCCTCTTTTCGAGTTGTTTGAACGCAGATTCAACACCAGGGGCTTCCTGAGCTCACTTAGGCAGCTTTTACAAGTTCAGATTCCCTGGCTCTACATTCGAGCAAATGAATGAGACTCTCTAGGGAGGTCCCGAGATGCCGTATCTAGACATTGCCTTAGCTGGGAACCTCTCACTGGCCTACATTCCCTGACCCTCTCGCCTCATTTCCAGTTACTCACCAGCTGTCAGCCTGCCTTCTCTCCTCACACTCTGAGAAACAGGGCAGCAGTGCCAGTCACTACAACCCAGGCACGCCACCCAGGTTTCCCAGGACCTCTCTGGGAACTGACGTGGCCGGGCACTCCAAGACTGCTGGGTACGTTTTCTCTTTTTTTCGCCTTCTTCCTCTGACCATCTTCCTCAATGCCATTAGTGTCAGTCTTTCTTGCACTTTAAATAAATTTGGTGGTGGCCTCCAGTTCCCCTGGGTTCAGCCCTCAGACCCGTTGACCATCTCAGTCTATGGCTCCTCCCTGGGAAATCCATGCGGCTTAATCTACAAAACACATGCTGAATTGCACTCCGCTCTCATTTCTCTCCTAACCTATCCATTCGTCCAAATCCTTGCTGGACATCCCCACCTGGTTGCCCCCCAGGCATCTTAACCTCAAATATCCCTGAGACCAAATCCACAGTTCCCCCAGCCCCTCCCTTCCTTCATTCCAGCCCTGTGCCAGCTCCTCCTCCTTATCCTGTGCTACTTAATATCTCTTAATATCTCCATTTCTGCTGCCCAGGAGCTGCCCTAGAAACCCAGACGCCATCCTATAGCCTTCTGCTTCCTCATCTACCACATGTCATTCAGGCTTCCTGACTTTTACCTCTTAAATATTGTAAGACTACACTTCTCCCATCTGACTTCTTGTTCCGGTCATCCTTATTTCTTACTTGGACTACTGAAATAGACTCTACCTCAGACTCTGTCTCTAGTCAAGCCCCATCCTGACAGTGACTGGGGTGATATTTGTAAAATGCCAGTCTTGCTAGGTCCATCCCCTGACTTAAATGCTTCAAAGTCTTCCAGGAATGAAAGATAAAATCCTAGCTCCTTAGGATGGCACAGAATGCCCATGGTGACTATATTCAACTACCAGGCTGGGAGCAGGGTGAGGCAATCAAGGACCCAGGGTTCAAAACTTAAGGAGACACTCATTCTCGGGTGCTGACCCTGCACCTTCATGGCCATGAGAGTGAGTGCTGCCTTACATTTTGCACCATAAAATTGCCCCACCCTAGCCTCCACCCTGCCCAAACTGTCTCTGTAGCTTTTGACTTAACAGTCCACCCCCCACTCCCACATTTTGTGCTTAGTACTCTTACTCTCCTTGTTGCTAGACCCTCACAGACACACTTCCCAAAGCTCAGAGTGATATCCAGAACGCCTCTTCCAAGCCTATCTCTATGGTCCCTTAGTTCCATGGGCATCACTGCTACCACTGCCCTGACTACATCAGAGTCTCCATTCCCTGTGAGCTTTCTCAAGAGCACAGATACTGTTTCTCTGGCTAGCACCCCAGGCAGCACGTAGCAGTCCACAGGTGTTCTACCAATGTTAGCTGAACTGAATACAAGTCTGCTCTGAGAACTCGCTTGAGTTAGCCTCAGACCCACAGCTACCTTTCATCCCATTCAGAATGACCTCTTAAGGACTGCTATGCGCCAGCTATAAACGAGAGTCAGGCCTCTGTCCAGACCTCCGAGGGCAGAGGGGTGGCTGTTAAACCATCAGCTTTCAAAGGGTGTTAGTCGGAGTTCTAGCAAACTCCCCCTCTGACAAATTAACTTGATGTTAGTCTGAACTTTCCAGAGGAGTTATACAATGTCTGGCCAAGCGCTATTTCTGAGCTTTCTTCCTGCCAAATTTTCACCATGCTGACTCATGCTTGCCAATCTTGTAGCAGTGATATTTTCTAGCAGTGAACACGAGTAGCTTTGGGAGTTATTCTGGATCTCATAAAGTTGTTCCTGGGCCATTTTATAGAGTGGGATTCAGTAACACATCCCCTCGGGGGGTATTGTTGCTGCCAGGAGAGGTCCTTGGAGTTTCTACTGTTGAGCTTCCTTGAGTACCCTCTAGGAGGGATCTGTCATAGACAAAACAGCTCTAGGGTAAATAACAGTCTATAAGACCCGATGCACCAGTGTTACTCCGTTAGTGTCATTCAAGTACTTTCTTAACTGTAGCCTTATTTAGGGGCTTCCCTGGCGACTCTGACAGTAAAGTGAAAGTGAAGTCGCTCAGTCGTGTCCGACTCTTTGCCGCCCCATGGACTGTAGCCTACCAGGCTTCTCTGTCCATGAGATTTTCCAGACAAGAATACTGGAGTGGGTTACCATTTCCTTCTCCAGGAGATCTTCCCGACCCAGGGACTGAACCCGGGTCTCCCGCATTGTAGGCAGACACTTTACGGTCTGAGCCACCAGGGAAGACCTGACAGTAAAGTGTCTGCCTGAACTGCGGGAGACCCAGGTTTGATCCCTGGGTCGGGAAGATACCCTGGAGGAAGAAATGGCAACCCACTCCAGTACTCTTGCCTGGAAAATTCCATGGACAGAGGAGCGTGGTGGGCTACAGTCCATGGGGTCGCAGAGAATGAGAACACTCAGAACATGACTGAGTGACTTCACTTTCACTTTATTTCTTTGGGGATGCGACCTGTGCTATGTCCATAGCTGTATGTTCTCCACACAGCCTGGGTATATCTAATTTGCTCAGCCTTTTACCTTCCCCACGGCTGTATTGTACCTGGCACCTAGTACGTGATATCATCTGGTGACAGGGCATGGGAGGAGAAACTTGGGGGACAGCCTTGGACCTGGAGGGGCTAGTCTCCAGAACTGCAGAGCTGAGGGTAACAGACAGAACACCATGCTCTGGCTTTCCACTTACAGGGAGGCCCAGGAATACTGGAGTGGGTAGTCTACCCCTTCTCCAGGCGATCTTCCTGACCCAGGGATTGAACCCAGGTGACCGCATTGTGGGCAGATTCTTTACCATCTGAGCCACAGGGATGGGGAAAGGAAGGAGTAATTGATAGCATGTGCAGGGTGGCTACTTCTTGGTTTCACTTTTCTGTTTAGCATAGATAAAGTTTTCTAGCTTCAAGCCAAAGAAACCCAACCTGAAACTCCCGTCTAGCTCCCTACTTTGGATCTATAACTACTAAATCCTGATAGAATATCTGAAGTAGACGTAGGCTTAATGGAGAGGAAAATAAGCCTGGGCACATAAACTCTGAAACAGATTATGTCATTACAAAACCCCCAGAGCAACAAAGAATCCACTGTTTCCAGGAAGTAGGGGAAATATTTCTAAGGAGGAAGTGGGAGGCTTGAGGAGAGTGGGGGTTTGTGCAGCAAGGAAGGGTTATCAGCTGGTCCCAGTGGTTGGGAGGGAGGTACTGAAACAGTGTGAGGCGTGAGTGAGGCACCAGGGAAGCAGCTGGTGTCTGGCCTGGGAGCCATGTAAAACTTTTTTTTAAACTGGAAAGTATTATAAAGTAAGATTTGCATTTTGGCTAGATAACTTTAGTAACTAGATGGAGGACAAATCTAGAGAGATTTTTCACCGCCTGGTTAGAGAACTGTTGTCCGCATTCATTTGTTCTTTCACTGATCCCAATTTATGAAGTTTGTAATATAAGCCAGGCACTGATCTAGAGAAGAAAAGATAGCCTACACCAGGACTCAGTAACACATATTGAGGAGACGGGTTCAAGAAATACTTTGTTGTTAAAAATCATCAAGACCTTGGAACTTCCCTGGCGGGCCAATGCAGGGGAAACGGGTTCGATCCCTGGTCCAGGAAGATCCCACATGCAGCAAGGCAACTAGGCCCAGGTTCTACAAATACTGAACTCAGGAGCCACAACTACTGAAGCCCTCATGCCCTAGAGCTCATGCTGCACAACAGGAGAAGCCACTGTAACGAGCAGCCTGCGCACTGCAGCTAGACAGCAGCCCCCCTCTCGGCAACTAGAGAAAGCCTGTGTGGAGCAAGGAAGACTCAGCACAACCATAAATGAACAAAAGTTTTAAAAAATCCTCCGGTGACTAACAACATGGGGATAGGTGGGGGGAGGGACTGAAAAGGAAAGAGGAAGCACACTGATGGATGGTTGGAGCTAATACTGTGTCCAGAGGATTTTTAGAGTATGCTCTGTATGATACCATAATGATGGATACATGTCATTATACCTTTGTCCAAACCCACTGAATTACACCACACAAGAGTGAACCCTAGGGAATTCCCTGGTGGTTCAGTGGTTAGGAATCTGCTTCCACTGCAGGAACTAAGATCCTGCAAGATGCACGGCACCGCCAAAAAAAAAAAGTGAACCCTAATGTAAATTGTGAACGTTGGGTGATAAAGTTGTGTCAGTGTAGGTTTATCAATTATAATAAGTGCACCATCCTGGTGGAGGATGTTGATAACGGGGAGGTTATGCATATGTGGGGCTTCTCTGATGGCTCAGTGGTAAAGAATCCAGCTGCCAATGCAGGAGACGCAACCCGCTCCAGTATTCTTGCCTGGGAAATTCCATGGACTGGGGAACCTGGCGGAATACAGTCCATGGGGTAGCAAGAGAGTTGGACATACTTCAGTCGCTCAGTCTTGTCTGACTCTTTGTGACCCCATGGACTGCAACATGCCAGGCTTCCCTGTCCATCACCAACTCCCAGAGCTTACTCAAATTCATGTCCATCGAGTCAGTGATGCCATCCAACCATCTTATCCTCTGTCGTCCCCTTCTCCTCCTGCCTTCAATCTTTCCCAGCATCAGGGTCTTTTCCAAGGAGTCAGTTCTTTGTATCAGATGGCCAAAGTATTGGAGTTTCAGCTTCAACATCAATTCTTCCAATGAATATTCAGGGCTGAATAAGTTGGACACAACTTAGCAGCTAAACAACAGTAACATGCATATGTCAGAATAGAGGGTATGGAAAATATCTGTATTTTCTGTTCAATTTTTCTGTGAACCTAAAACTTCTCTAAAAAAGATTAAGCCTTATTAAAAAAAATCAGTAGGACCTGACGATGATATTGAGCGGGGTTGGGAGGTAGTATGAAAAGGTAAGAGGAAATCTATTGATGGAGGGTTGAAACTAATACTATACCCATTACTTTAGAATTACATAAAGTCCAAAGGAGTTTTCTGTAAGAAGCTCTGCACAGATTAAAACACATAGATCAAAACAGTCTTCATTTGCACTATCTTTGAACCAGGACACTACTTTGGAATTTGTTATTTCTCCAGGTCAGAGAGTTAGACCTGCCCTAGGGAAGTAATTATAAAATCAACTGAATTGTAGGTTGAACCCAGAGAGGTTGAAATAAAATACAAACGTCTTGCTGAGCTTCTCTCTGCAGCCTCGTGGTAAGCCTTTCCTACCAGTTCTAATTTTGTCAAAATGGGGTTGCTTTCATGTAATTTTAGAAGAAGCTTTCAAAAATGGAGAGCAGCAAGAACCGCAAGTGAACACAGATGGGCTGGGGGACAGGGTGGATTTCATTTTATAAAAATGAAAAGTATCACATCTCAAGGAAGAGAAGAAGATGAGTCTTTACTAATGTTACTTTAAGAGGCAAATCAAATCATTCACTTTGTTAACTTAATTCCTTATCTACAACTACGAGTAAAGAATAGCAAAATTAGAAGAAGAAAAAAAAAAAAGCTGTGTGCTCTAAATGCCTATAAAGACACATGTTTAGTTCTGCACTATGTTGTATGCATCATAAAGTCTTGCTGGGCAGGTGGCCCAGATCGCCTCCAAGTCTCACAGTTCTGTAAGGCAAAAGGATGAAATATAATATTTACAGCCCTGGGAATGAATTAATCCCTGGAGAAAAGAAGGACTGAATTTTCTCACCTGCTCACATTCAGCGGGCTCAGAACCTGAGCAGGGCGCCAAGGACCGGTTTCCTCCTGTTGCCACAGGGCAGGATACCAGATTCAAGCCTTGAAGCTAAATATCTGACCTGTCAGTGCTGGGTCTCTGTGGACTTCCACCTGTTTTTCCTGGTAAACAGCTTCTAGGAGTTTCACCTCTGGGAAACTGCAGGGACAGCCCTGACGACAACATCAAAAACATTCTCAAGAATAGCTGAAGATGCCTCAGGTAACAGAGTATGTGCCCATCCTAAGCAGTAGCAAATGCTATATGGGCTGCACATTTTTTTTTTTTTAAGTGGAGAAAAACAGCTGCTCAGAAGAAGCTAAGCTCCACGAACTGCTGATATGCAAACCCAGCGTTGACAGCTGAGCTGCAGCTTTGCTCCTGGTCTACAGGTGAAATGAGCTCTCAGCCTTGCAGAGACCTGTTGGTGCAGGAGAGAGGTGTCTGTGAGCAAGGACCAGGCCTCACACTTGCTGGGGCATTTCTGGTGGGCTTTGAGGAAAAGGACAGCCTTCTACCAGAGCAGAGAAAGGGGAAGAATGAAGAGGCCACATAGTGCAGGCTGTTGTCTTCCATGCTTTTTTGACAGAAAGGGCTGAAGACATTTTATATGTCCTCCCAAAACTGTCACCAGGAAGAAAGGCAGGAGTAGAACAGCTGCCCAAGGTTGCTGGAGGTCCTTGCGCCCTGCCTGTAGTAGAGGTCTAAAGGCAGCTATGGGACCTCCCTGGTGCTCCAGTGGTTAAGAATCCGCCTGCCAATGCAAGGGACACGGGCTTGATTCCTGGTCTAGGAAGATCTCACAAGCCGTGGGGAAACTAAGCCTGTGCGTCACAACTACTGAAGCCCTTGTGCCCTAGAGCTCTTTCTCTGCAACAAGAGGAGCCACTGCAATGAGAAGCACAGACTCTGCGGCTAGAATAAAGCCCTCATGCAGCAACGAAAACCCAGTGGAGCCAAAAATAAAATTAGAAAAAAATAATAAACACGGCTATAAGTTTAAGATGAGGGGATCTCATCATATTATGCTTGCTTTGGTTCCCTGAAATTCTCTGTCAGAGTATTCCTTTCCTCTCTCTGTAATAACACCCAATCAGTAAGACTGAGAAAAACAAAATGGAGAACAGGACTTTACTTCTACCCAAACACACATGGGGGGAAAGTTCCTTTTTACTGACTAGCTCAGCCATAGTATTACAACTACTGTACAGTAAGAGGTGTTACTTTCTCATACAATGGGTTTTCCCATTACCTGAAAAGTTATTTACTGAGGGTCTGTAACCAAGGTAAAACACCCCCAAAGTTTAGATCTGCATCAGCATTTCCCTTAAGAGCTCAGGTTACAGCTTTCATGAAGGAGGTGAAAAACAAATATAAATTAAGAGCCACAAAAGATGGAGACTTGGCTTCTATCTTTGTCTCTCTCTCTTTTTTCTTTGTAAATATTTTGAACAAACTTGTTTTCTGTTTTCTTTGCAGAAAAGCAGAAATAAACTGAGAAAAAGGAGAAACGGGAAGGAAAATAGTGAGAGAAGTGGGGAGGCCATCTGTATAAAAGGTGGCAGAAGAATGAGAACTGACAACCATCCAAAGCTTTATTTATTTAGTTCCTAGCTTTCTGTTTCTTGGCTATATGGTGATCCTGTCTGTCTATATAGTCAAGAAATTCATTTACTTTTCTTTTTTTCCCTCTCTTTTCTTCCTTTCCCATCTCCCAGAACATTTTTTGACATCTAACCATCTGTAGGATACAGGTCTAGTTAAGAGCCTCAGTTTTAATACCAGACTGCCTTGGTTTGATCCCCAGCCTTTCACTGCTCTTTAACTGAGTGCCCCTCAGTACGTGACTCAAACTCCTTGTGTTAGTTCCCACCCTCCATTAAATAAGAAAAATGAGCAGAACCTGGTTATAGGGTTGTGGTATGGACTCTTTATTTATAAAGGGCTCTCTGAAATGCCAGCCATGATTATCATAAACCCTCACCTCATCTCTCAGGTACACAGTATCTTCCTTTGACTCAACACGACTGCCGTCTCTAGTTACTGTATATCAGTTCCCAGAACTCTTAATAAGTGCGGCTGGTCTAACAGGTTTCTTGTAGCCTGTCTCAAGGAAGTGGGCTTGGGGTTCAGTGCAGCCCAGTTCTGGCTGAATACCTGGTACACCTGTGAGTCTGCCCTGGGTAGATTGACGAACCCCAGGCAAGCCTAGGGTCATCCAGGGCCAACCCAGGATTACAGCCGTACCAGAGCCTGGTGCAGATCTGACCTGGCCCCCACAAACCTCTATTGATCCATCCATAATTTTCTGCCACCAAAAGCATGCCCTGAATGCTTCAGAAGCCGAGCACTTCCCTGGGGACAGTCTTGCTGTTTCCTGCACTGCCCATTCTTATTCATCTCCATCCAAAACATCTTTCTCCTTCTCACTACCTGGCAAAATTCTACGTGCCCTTCCAAGATTTATTTCATTCTCATCTCTTCTATCTGGGAATTACATCTATCTTGACATTATTTTCCAGGTTAGTGGATAATATTCTGGCTGACTCCTCCACCAGTCAATTTCTGGTGAGCCCAGCTACACTGGGGAGGCTTTTTTTTTTTTCATGGTACAATAAAAGCACATGGAGCTGGTGCACTGGGAAGACCCAGAGGGATGGGGTGGGGAGGGAGGTGGGGGGGATCGGGATGGGAAACACATGTAAATCCATGTGATTCATGTCAATGTATGGCAAAATTGTAAATTTTGTAAAGTTGCCACTACAATATTGTAAAGTAATTAGCCTCCAACTAATAAAAATAAATGGGAAAAAAAATAAATAAAAGCACATATTGGGCAAGAAAAATTTTTTTCTAAGAAGAAACATATTTCTGAATGTTTAAACCATATAACAAACTCCCACAACAAAAGCAGAAACTATCATGAAATTTTTAATCTTCACCCTTTGAAGTCCATCATCTTCAGAGCCAGGTAAACAGAGCCTCAAAATCCACCATCATTACCAAAATTGGGGAGGCATTTCTGAATGACCAAATGACTCTGGACTGGCCTCAGTTAAGTCACTTGCCTGTGGGCTTTTGGGTAATGTTAAGAGTCAGATAAGAGAGAATGGATACATTTATATGTATTCTGAGTTACTTTGCTGTCCACCTGAAACTATCACAACATTGTTAATTGGCTATACTCTAATATAAAATAAAAAGTTTAAAAAAGAGATGTAATCTGAGCTCCTACAGATTTCTTCTTGGCTGAAAGTTGGCCAGACATGTGAAATCTTACATCACTGAGGAGGAGAATAGAAGTTACCGCCCTTTTTGGAAGAAGTTCCAAAGGAACAATAGCTGTTTCCTAAGCATTTCTGAGAAAGAAGGAAGAAAAAAAAATCCCTATAATTTCAGTTTAAGTGCCACTGGGCAAACAGATATAATCTATGAGGGAACAGCTAAAGTATGATTATGTAATAGAAAATCACAAATTTTTCAAGAGCTCTGAAGTTGTTGCAACTTATTTATGTAATAGAGTTCTAAAAAATTTGAAGGATGTGAAGATTGCAGTAAAATGTTATACTAAGAGCCTTATAGAATTACAGAATGTAAGAGTTACAAGTGACTTTATAGACCAATTGTTGGTTCTTAATCATGAGTATGGGGCTTCCTCGGTGGTTCAGCAGTAAAGAATCTGCCTGCCACAGCCAAATAAATATGTTTTAAATGCCTTCATAGTAGCATCTAGACTGATACTTGGCCAAACAACTGAGCACCAGAGCCCAGTCCAGCTGACACAAAATGAACCATCACAACCTGGGTCGGGGAAGCTGGTGACCACAGAACCTCTAAGTGAGAGAAAGGAGTGCATCCCCACGGGTGCACCCCTCCCCAGTGGAAACCCTGAAATCCTTCAAAAAGCAATTTGGAAAAAGGAGGGGGAAGGGCAAAGAGTGGGAGCTCCACAGCAGTAATTGTCTAGAAGGGCCAAGCCTCACAGTCAATATTATTCTGAGCACAACACCCACATTCTTAAGCCACTGGATAAATTCTTCATCCTCTTTAGGGTTTAGGCAATTCAATTTAGTATCATATAAATTGCTCAAGAGAGACAAAAAATTACTTCAAAGAAATCTAAAGCTTCACACATATATCACTTCAATTCATAATATTATTGTCAGTTATACTGACAATATAGTAATGTTAGTATTGCAATTTTGCAACTGTTTTAAGTGCAGAACAAAGCAAATAAACAAAACATATTGATGCTATTAGAAACCAAGATTTTTAGCATAAAAGAGATGCACATATAAAATAAAAACAGAGTTAAGAAAAAAAAAGAAAAAAAAAAAAAAAGAATCTGCCTGCCAAGGCAGGAGACACAAGTCTGATCCCTGGGTAGGGAAGATCCCCTGGAGGAAGGCATGGCAACCCACTCCAGTATTCTTGCGAGGAAATTCCCATGGGCAGAGGAGCCTGGTGGGCTATAGTCCATGGGGTAGCAAAGAGTTGGACATGACTGAAGCAATTGAGTGCACAGGCAATCATGAATACACGATAAAATTTTCACTGGTCCACAGAAAACTAAGATAGATTTGGATAATCAGTTGCCACATTCTTTTACAAAGTAAGATAAGTTCAATTTAAAAGGTCCTTCTTTATTCCAAGATTAAATTTTTCCCATTTTTGTGGTATTAATATATTCTTTCTTTTGTGAAAAACGGTGACTATGAATGGTAGTTTTTTTTTTTTTAATGTAGCCTATTTAACTCTGCTTCTTATTATTATCCCAATCAGTTAAATTTTTTAAATCAAAATATAATATGCATATATTCCTAATTAATTTTAATAGCTCTGTATTTGTAACAGCTTTCTAGCCTTGGCAAAATGAAAAGTTGAACAACCTGAGATAAATCTCCCTAATTTTTTAAAATAATATTTATGGGTATGATTTATAAAAATTTATGAACCCTGATTGAGTTCAACATCCTATTTACAAAAAAAAAAAAGTCTAGAGAGTTTAAATATTAAAGTATTACACATGCACTGAAGGTCCCATAGCCAGTCAATAGCCAAGCCAAGACTGGAACCTGGGCTCTTGCCTCCTGAAAGTTCAGAGCTTTTACAGCCTACTCAGCCTCACCGGTGTCCAGGATTAGTACAGAGGGGAGAATTTGACCTAAAGCTACTTACAGTGCAGAACTGTGATGAATGTGAGTTTTACGTGGTCAATTAGATTACTTGTTAAGTTATATTGTGCTTGGCCACAATTATCTCTTACAATCATGACAAATAATCTTTACCTGGCATGAATTAGGCATTTTTTTTTTTTTGTGATTTTCATCTGATCAAAACTCAGTAGGATAGCATAAAATTTTATAAATATACAGAAAGAAATATGCCCTTATTTCATTACCTCGCTTGTAAGCTGCTTACCTCATTTTCTTGTCAGTCACACAACAGTAGCTGCCACTATTTTTCCCTTGCAGCTCACAATATAACAGTTCCAATGCAATAATTCTGCATCTACCTATTGAGCCATGTCCATATCAGATAACACAGGTTATCAGACCAAGGTAAATATAAAAAACCCTGGAGCCAGGGAAACATTCAACTCTGTGATGCTAAAAAATTGTAATCAGGGGAGCTGATGAAGAAAGCATTTGTCTTTCTAGACTTCTGCTCTGCCTTCCCTTCATCCTCTACTTTTACTTTAGATTTCTTTGATGATGCTTTTAACATTCACCTTATCTCTGATTTTAACAAAATAAGAATATGTACATACTGCTTTGGGGGTAATTACTCCAAGTTAATTTCTATAACCTGCCACAAATAACAGTACCCCTGCAAGTCATCTTGTTGTCATCCATCTGTCCCCTGGAGCCAGATGGGGGTACACATATGATCTAGTACAAAATTACACCTGTCAATCCTAGAGATAACACATGAACCAAGGTTCCTTCTTTCTTTTTTTAAACTGAGATAACTCACATACCATTTCAAAGTGCACAGTTCAGGAATGCTTAGTGTATTTACAAGGTTGTGCAACCATCACCACTATACAGTTCCAGAATCTTTCATCCCTGAAGAAATCTCATACTCATTATCGCTCCCCATTCTCCTCTGTCCCTAGCCCCTGGGAAACCACTAATCAACTCTCTATCTCTATGGATTTGCCTATTGAACCAAGGTACTTTTGATCCCAAATAATAATAACCAAGGTGACCTCAATTCAGAACCCAGGAGACACACAAACACACAGATACACCCCCCCCCCCCCCCACGAAATTCCTCTCTGGCAACACCTCACCTTCCCTTCTGATGTGCAGGACTCCTTCTTCCATGCCATTCCCCTGTGTTTCAGAGGTGATATACCCTCATTTGTCCTACTCAAGGTGCACGCCATCCCACCCTTTTCTTCTTCTGTCAAAAACCATGACAAGTTCTCTCAGGGTCCTGCATTTGTAGGGTAATGCTTAGGTAAATTCCCTTCTGCTAAGATGCTAAGAAATAACAGATTGACACTTTAGTGGAGACCTTCTGAAGTCTAAGGCTCAGCTGGGATGATCATCTGACCCAGTTTCTTTGGGACTATCTCAGCATATGCCTGTTACCGTGGCTTAATTATTAACAGCATTCCTTCTCTCTCAAAAGTGTCATGGTTTGATCGTCTAAGTACATGGTCTCCCAACCTTACCCAAAATAAATGACTAATCATGGCAACTATGGGCATTGTGTCAGGCCAACAGGGGAAATAAATTTAGGGAAATGAAGTTTTAATGTTTCTCACATTGCACCCCAGCTCTGCATTCCTATAAAAGGTTTAAATTCACCAACCTGTAGGAATCAGGACTTCATCCACAGGCAAAAAAGCATCAGCTTCTATAGTGACTTCATGGTCATATATATTTGGGGAACCCTGGGAGAGAAAAAGTAGAGAAAGAAATGAAGATTTAATGCTCAGTCTTATATATTTGCTTTACAACTTCTCTTGCAGAAATGATTTCAAGTATTGATGAAAACTTTAGAAATCTCATTTGACCGATGAGGACGACTAATAAGTTCACTTAAGTTAGGTAGGTAGGGGCTCAAAATATTAGCCGATACATCTGAAAGAAGCTTTCAAGGGTGACCCCAGCATGACTTTTCTGAATGGAATGATGAAAGTGAAAAGTCAGATAGACAACGGTGGTTTGAAAGCCTTTAGGGTTTTCACTTATTAGCAGAGGGGTTTCTTCTGCTCGCCTCACATCCCAGGCAAAGAGAAGAGCAAGGGTCAGTGACATGTAACACACGTGCTGGGTGTTCAAAGCATTGCCTGTAGGCTCACTAGGGGTGGGCCATGTCACCACTTCTCTGGCCTAGTTCCCACCCAGAAGTCCCCCACTCCCTGCCACAAAGCATAAGACTGGGAGTCAGAACTGGGGTCCCAGCTCCTCCATAAAGACAGCCTGCCCTCCTGGCAGAGTCCAAGGCTGGTACATGAAGTGTCAGTTGGTGGTCAGAAAGGCCTGGGGTCTAATCCTGGCTCCCAGTGAGTGGCCCAGGGAAGTCATTAAACCTCCTGGAATCTCACTTCCTTCAGCATAAGACTGGGCTGATGCCCTCATTCTGTCCAGGGTTCTCGTGGGGAACAGTTTAGTCAAATGTGCTTGCAAACTAGAAAATACACATATATGCTTCTAACAAGAAGGATTATATTTTAATAGCAGTATTTTTTAGTTAATTAAAAAAATTATTTATTTATTTATGGCCGTGCTGGGTCTTTACTGCTGCACGGGCTTTTCTCCAGTTTCAGAGAGCTGGGCTACTCTTCAGTTGCGGTGCGAGGGCTTCTCACTGCTGTGGCTTCTCTTGTCGCAGAGCACAGGCCCCAGGGCGCACGGGCTTCAGCAGCTGTGGCGTACAGGCTCAGGACTGTGGTTCCGAGGCTCTAGAGCTCGATAGCTGTGGTGCAGGCTCAGTTCTCTGCACCATGTGGGATCTTCCCCGGTCAGGGATCTAACCTGTGTCTGATGCGTTGGCAGGCGGATTCTTGACCACTGAGCACCAGGGAAGCCCTAACAGCAGTGTTTTAGAGCTTCCCAGCAAAAGATGTGGGATGGAAAGCAGCTGAGGGCTTTGCTGAGTGAATGCTCAAAAGTAAACTACACCAGTTGTTTTCAACTGGGCATGATTTTGCCCCACAGGTGTCCTGAGACATGTCTGATTGTCATGACCAGGGACAGTCATGCTCCTGGGGAAGTAGTTCTGGGAAGAGGCCATGGATTCCGTCAAACAGCCGACCACGCCCAGGACAGCCTCCCCACCCCCACATCGAGGAATTATCTGGCCCAAAATGTCAACAGTGTTGAGGCTGAGAAACCCAGAGCCGAGGTAAATTGAAGGCCCTGCAGTTTCCTGAGAAGTAGGCAGAGAGAGGCAGTGCGCTCTGGGGATAAACTGAAAACAGACTCTATGGTGAGATGGCCTCGGCCGCACAATCAAATGGAGTCATCCTGAGGAGAAAGGCCAAGATTTTAGAGGCCATGAGAATCGATGTCTACACACGACAGAGACTAGTTTATTTACACTACCAAGAGGCTCTGTTTCTGAGGAACTAGGACTCTCTTGGGTTGTCCAGTGGTCAGGGGTAGGAGTGGGCGGGAGACAAGGCTGGAGCAGAGGCCTCTGCCCACACCTTCTTAGCCACTCCTTTCATCCCTGACCTGACCTGGGAAGGCAGGTCCAAGATGGTAGTGGCCTGCATCGCTGCCTACAGCTGTTATAGCCTAGAAGGGTCTCTCTCCTGTGTGACTCTCCCTGTGTCATCGTCTCATGCCTCAGGCTATGAGAGCACCCAAGAGGCCCCCCGGACTGAGGAAGAATTTGGGACTCTTTCCTTGGCTCTAATTATTTGTTCAATGCTCACCTCAAGGTTGAGTAGTATTCCACTGTATGAATATATCACTTGTTTATCTGTTCTCCTGTTAATATTGACTTCTGAGTTGCTTTGAATTTTTTTTTTTTTTTATTATGAATAGAGTGTCTTAGGAATTTCCTTTTACTTTTTTTTTTTTTTTTTAACACTAGGGCAGGAAGAAAATGATTCCATATGAAAATCACAGACCAATAAATTGAGTCCAAGATGTTGAGAAGAAGTCTGGGAGGAGAAAGAAAGGAACACTGACTAGGCACCCACTCTCTTAATTGCTGAGTCACTAAACAGCAGTAACACTCCTTCAGTAAAGAAAGCATGCTTTTCAGTCTATGACTCTCTTACTCGGAATAATGCAAAGTCTCCTCTAGTGGAATATTACTGTTGGATTATTTTCTTTTCCAGGCTGATGAAAACTTGGCAAGGAATGCTGAGTCACAAACAGAACTGAGGCCCATCTCTGAGTTCAGTGTTTGCTTTTGTTAACTTTGTTTGATTGCTACTATTTGTATTAAAAATGTTAACCATTTAGAGCTCACTATGGCTTGGATGGGGGCATTAAAGACCTTTTTGTGCATTGCCATGACCATCACCTTAATTCAACTCTAATCACCTCTAGCAAGAGAGACACCGTTGGTTCTTACCCAAAAGCCATCTAACTCCATTATTAGCAAACACCCTCCTTTTCCCCTGGCAGAATACTGACTAGTTGATTCATTCTATAATGAGGATATATTCAGGGATAGGACCCCGACCTGGGCCCCAGAGAGCAAACTTTGATTTGTCTAATTCCCTTGCTGGTGATTGGGTTAAGCAGAGCATAAGACACACTCTGGCCAACAAAATGTGAGGAAAGTCTGTTGAGGAGCTTCTGGAAAAAGTTTTGCTTCTTCTTAAAAATGGAACATTAGAGATATGAAAAAAAAAGAGTAGGTTCTTTTTTAAAAATCTCTGGATGTGACTATATGAAAAGGTGACTCGTGGAGCTGTGGCAACCATTTTGTAATTATGAGGGGATAAGCCTGAAGACAAAAACCATAACACTGAAAAAGCAGAATGGAATGAAGGAAGAAATTGGGTCCTTGATAACATACCTACAAAGACATACCAGAACCATAACTATTGCTTTTCATCTCAAATTGCCCCAGGCCTGCTTTCATAGCTCTTAAGGCAAAGTTTCAGTTTTGTTTTTTAAAAAAAGTTCACCCATTTTTGCGTTAGATAAGAAAGGAACAGCCAAAAAAAAAAAAAAAAAAAACCCTCAACTAATCTACAATCTACATACCTTTTCCATTCTTTGAAAAACACCGTGCTTTCCTGTCTCTAGGCCTTCAACACTCAAACTTAGAAGTGATGAGTCAAAGCTTGACCCCCTATGTAGGACAAAACTTTGCTTATTAAATTTAAAGGACAAACAAAAAGAAAATATACATGATGAGTTGACTGCTTTAAATATTAAGTTTTGAGCTATTTTTCCTGGGGAGGGTTTAAAACACACGATAATACTTTTCCGGTGGGGCAAGAGATGTTCTGAAAATTCAGAGAGACCCCTTGACCCCAGGCTGATTAACTGCCCAGCAACACTTACGTGTCTGCTCCAAAGGCTGGTGGCCCTCACCCAGCCCCACTCGTGAAGCTACTGGCTGTGGATCTGAGCTGTACTTTCTAAGATAGCACACGCAAGGGAGTTCGCCCTGACCGCTTTTCTGTGTGGGGTCTGTGATCTGGGAAACTATCCAGCCTCTGGAAAAAAAAAAAAATTAGAAATACCTGTCCCTCCAAGTCCTTGTAGTATTGGAAGGGTGGAAAATTCTGGTCAGGAGGGTCCTCCTCTCGGGTAAACAGAAAGAGCCTTAGTGAACCTTACATCCCCATTTTGTGTCCTTCATTGGAACACACAGGCAGATGTAATACTTCACACCTAATTTCTCTATTTCTCAATCTATTCCTTTAGACCACCCCCTTGGTTACAAAATGTGGAAAATAGTGAAAAACCACCACGATCTGCTACCCACATAATACCATTAATATTTTGTGCTATTTCTGTGAAGTTTCTTTCTGAACTTATTTTTAAAAGTGGGGTTTTATGCTTATGACTGCAGAGTCTTTTATGGCTTCTGCATGTTTGTCTTATTATTATTATTATTATTTTGTTTAAGATCTCAAGAAGGATGGTTCTTGAACATAAGGAATGAGCAAGTGAAGAACCATCTTTCTTATTTTCAAAGGAAGAGCTTTGGAAATTATGTAAGAACAAATTAGCTCATGCTATTTGAAAAGATTCTAGAAAAAAATCAGCATATCACCAGCAAACTCCAAAAAAGTATAAAAATGTTAGGGATTACTAGCTGGCTGTGAACATCAGCTTGTGGTAGGAAATCATGCCAAAGTGATTCAAGTATAGTGACAATGATGAAGAAAAAAGATGAAATGAAAGAAAGAGAAAGAAAGAGAAGAGAAAGATGAAGAGAAAGTCATAGACGGAATCGAGAGTTTAGCTAAGCCTTTTATTCTGTGCCATGTAATAGCTTCCTCAATAAGTTAAAATATTACAGCTAGGGGGAATGAGGTAGTTTAGAAGGAATTACCTAAGAGGGTCTCTCCCTGTCTTCACAGCACTCTTCAGGTGGGTTTGTACAGTGGGAGCACCCCAATACACCCCATTTCCTAAAAGGGACTGGGCTAAGTACATTTCCAAGGATCCAATGTGGAAAATGCCTTACTTAGAAGTAATTTTTAGGGGAGGGGGAGGAGTGGAACAGGGGAAGCAAATGTAAGCCCTTGTCACAGTTAGAGGAGAGGGAGTTGTTTTTTTTGTTTTTTTTTTTAAATATTTTTATTTGTTTATTTATTTGGCTGAGCCTGGAGGATCTTCAGTTGTGGCATGCAAACTCTTAGTCGCAGCATGTGAACTCTTAGTTTCGGCACGTGGGATCTAGTTCCCTGACCAGGGATCGAACCTGGGACCCCTGCTTTGGGAGCTCAGAGTCTTAGCCACTGGACCACCTGGGAAGTCCCAGATGAGAGGGAGTTCTTGAAAGCGCTAGTTTTACCTGTCTGAGCATGTGGGCAGCACAAGCTACTCAATGTACTCCCTTCCCTATAATTTCCATTTGTTGAGCAGCTACTATGAGGCAGATGCTTTGCTGGGTGCTGTTCCTCACTCCAAGGGTGACCCCATCTCCAGGGTAATTCCCTAGTGGGTTAGTCTCTTCAGTCACAGCCCCCCTCCACCCCCAGGTCATTCCACACAGCTCAATGCAAGAGAGAAGAGGCAAGTGACACTTCACACTACAGCAGGTGAGCAGAGGCAAGTTCACTTACCTGGCCGGCCAGGTTGAAGTAAGAATGATTGGTCAGATTGACCGGGGTGGTCTGACTGGCCTGTGCGCGATAGTTGACCACGAGCTCGCCGCCATCCAGCGTGTACGTCACCCAGACCTTTAAGTCTCCAGGGTAGCCTTCCTCACCATCTGGACTGACCCGTGAGAACTCGACACCATTTGACAGCACCCGAGGGGTCCAGAGGACCTGGAAGAAAGTGTTTTCAAAGCTACTTAGTCACTCCAGTGCCGAGCTAAATGCCACATTGCAATATTTAAGGACAGCTTGGAACCTAAAAAATGAAACTAGTGAGGATAACCAAACAGGAGCAGACTCACAGGTAGAACAAACTAGTGTTGCCATTGGGGTTACCGTAAGGATAGAGGATTAAATGTACAAACGTCTATGTATAAAATAAACAACCTACAAGGATCTATTGTACAGCATGGGGAATATAGCCAATAGCTTCCCTTGTGGCTCAGCTGGTAAAGAATCCGCCTGCAATGTGGGAGACCTGGGTTTGATCCCTGGGTTGGGGAGATCCCCTGGAGAAGGGAAAGGCTACCCACTCCACTATTCTGGCCTGGAGAATTCCAAGGACTGTATAGTCCATGGGGTCACAAAGAGTTGGACATGGCTGAGCGACTTTCACTTTCACTTATAGTAACTATTGATTTAGAGAAGAGGTTAATTTTTTTTTTTTTGGCTGCACTGGGTCTTCATTGTTGCACGGGCTTTTCTATAGTTGCGGCGAGTAGGGGCTACTCTCTAGTTGCACTGTGTGGGCTTCTCACTGCGGGGGCTTCTCTTGTGGCAGAGCATGGGCTCTAGGTGTGCGGGCTTCAGTAGCTGTGGTTCCCAGGCTCTAGAGCACAAGCTGAGTAGTTGTGGTACATGGGCTTAGTAGCTCTGCAGCATGTGGGATATTTCAGCACCAGGGATTGAACCTGGGTCTCCTGCATTGGCAAGCAGATTCTTTACTACTGAACCATCAGGGAAGAGCCTATAATAACTTTAAATGGAATGTAATCTTTAAAAATTGTGAATCACTATGTTATATACCTGAAATTTGTACGTAATCTTCTATGCCTTATCGAGTGCCCATTATGAGCCCAGGGACTCACTAGAAACATCATACACACTATCTTTTCTGTCTCAGGACTGACTTAAAGTGGGTACCATTATCCTCTTTTAAAGATGAGAGAGCAGAAGCTCAGAAAGGATAAACTGCTTGTTCCAGGCCACACAGCTAGTAAAATGCTGGATTTAAATCAAGTGGTCTAATCCTAGAGCCTGACTCCTTATTCTACACCATCAGAGGATGAGGTAGCCAGAGACCTCCAGTCCCTTTGGGGAGCCCTGGGATCACTAGTAAAGGGGACCTTTGCTGACATGAGACCTTCATTTGTTGGGTGCTCATTAGCCACTGACCTGGTGCTTTACACAAACCATTTGATAAGGATTTGGCTGAACCAACTAAAATTACCATTTTTGTAGGTCAAAACAGTTGTGCACTGGTAATTTCATATGGGTACAACTAATATCATTACCCCCATTTTACAGATTAGCAAACCGAGTTCAGTGGTGTTAACTTGCCCTTAAAGTGGGCGGTGTTAACTCTACCTCCCACATTCTAGAGGATGGAGTAGAACCCTTTCACACTTCATGCAGTTATTTAAAGGGAAAAAAAAAATCTTGTTTAAAGTCATACATGTAATGAGTGACAGAGCTAGGGTTCAAACTTAGCCTGACAGTCTACACTATTCCACATTTTTACTTTCAGTGAATGTTTTATTCCAATCTTCATTTTCAACAGCAGAGTTGAGACCAAACACTGTCATTCCAAATAGACTTGGGAGACAGTAACTTGTGTGGGCCATAAGAGTGGCCCACGAGCCCAGGCTCTGCCAACCCACTCCTGACATGCCTGCATCTCTCACCGACACTACATTTGCCAGGAAGTGAGGCCCGGTAGGAAGGGAGGTCTCTGCCTTCACCTACAGTGAAAGCAGCTGGCATCTGAAACGAATTCAGTGACCTTGGTAAAAAATTAATTTTACACCCTAATTATCTCCTGGAAATGGTAAACTTTTGAGACACTTAAAATATAAAACCTGGTATATGTGTGATTAAAGAAAAAGGTCAATTAAAGTCAATCCTAAAGGAACTCAGTCCTGAATATTCATTGGAAGGACTGATGCTGAAACTGAAACTCCAATACTTTGGTCACCTGATGCGAAGAACTGACACATTGGAAAAGACCCTGATGCTGGGAAAGATTGAAGGCAGGAGAAGGGGACAACAGAGGATGAGGTGGTTGGATGGCATCACCGACTCGATGGACATGAGTTTGAGCAAGCTCTGGGAGTTGGTGACGGACAGGGAAGCCTGGAGTGCTGCAGTCCATCAGGTCGCAAAGTGTCAGATGTGACTGAGAGACTGAACTGAACTGAAAGAAAAAGGAATCCCCCAAGTGGGAAATTTTATAAATAAAATATTTGAAATAAAATGGTCTTAACTTGCTACCTAGTTTTTCTCCTTTAGAGAAAGGATACAATGGAAAGATTTTTGTGTAAGTCAATATCATCAGACAAAGTGGAAAGTACAATTCCTATTCACAGGAGGATTTCCCTGATTCAGTAGTTTCCAAATTTTCCTGAAAACTTCCAAATTTTTTTCTCTAGGCCTGCTTACACCATTTCTAATCCTGTCAGGTTACTCAAATTTCATTGTTAAAAAAATGTGTTGGTATAAATAAGAAAACAATTACCTGCAAACCGACAATTACGCAGTAATTGTTGAGATCAAACAAAACTGAAAACGAAGTTCATGTGATACTGCTCATGTTGCTCCATGAAAACCTAGTATCCTAAAACTTTCAACGGCTTCATGATTATATTCCGAGTCTTTCCCCACCCTCTGTGAGCTGTTGCACAGCCACTCTCTCAAATATCCACTTATTAAATGACATGCTATCTTTTCTTGAAGAACAGTTCAACTCCAACCTCCCTAGCTGCCATTAATTCCAGTTCCTGTAGCACACCTCTGGCATCTATATTATGGGGCTCGTTGCCTATAACTGTTATTCATGTAACTTACTACATGATACTCACTATACTAGAGTATCAGCAATCTCCATTCCACTATGCTCCCTGGTTCACAGAAGAGGCTCAGTAAACACACGGCAGAGGAGGATATAAACACTCACTCTCTTCATGTGTTTGTTCCTACAGGGCGTGCCCTGTACGTGACACCGCAGAAAACTCCATGTGGAACAGAGGCCGCAGGAACAAGCTAGAACAAGGTGCTGAGGCTCCTCTGAAGACCCCTGGCCAAACAAAGCTGAAGCTAACTTCCTCTGGTTGGGGTTTGCCCATGGACCTGGCATATTCCAGAGACCCTCTGCCCTCATATTGCCAGCACAGAAGCCATCCTCTGCCTTCAGCCATCTCTGGCATGAGGAGTTTCATCATGGAGGAAAGGGGAAGTAATGGGGCTGTCTGGTTCTAAGCCACAGACAGGAAGCTGATAGAACAGGGGAAACAGAGAGTGACCAACTTCCTTCATCAGGATAGCTGGTGGTTAAGAGGTAGAAAAGAAGAAATTGCGATTCTTAACATGCCATATATGTTCCTGTCTTCTCCGGCTTTTCTCTAGGAAATAACCTGGGTGGTATAATTTAAAGGAAAGCTCACTACCAAAATTACCTCTCTGAAATTAGACTAGTAAGAGAATCACTGAGCTCAACCTGCAGACTCCCACACAACTAGGAAAGAACAGGAAGCCAGGCATTCCCACCTCAGGGAGAAGCTGTCTGATCAATTTGTTTTCCTAACCTGCTTTTCCAGGAATTCACTTACAGGATGGGAGTTAATGTGGAAAGGGAGAACTGGGGAGAATCTGACGTCATTTTGAGGCGTGAGACCCTTCACTGGGAGGGTAGCCTGGATATGGCAGCACAGTACATGCCAGTCGGGGTCGGGGGGAAGAGCTTATAGACAGATTCTAGGGGGATGCTGGGTTGGGGGGATGCCAGTGACTATGGCAGACACCAGCAACTGTAGTATAGGAATGAGGGCTTTGGGTCAGGCAGCCCAACTTACGAGTTGTGTGGCCTTTCAGGGCCTCAGATTTCTCATCTGGTGATAATACGGGGCTCTAATAAGAGTGGGAGATAATATATGCAAATAATTTGTGCAGGAAGTGGTACATATTGTCTTTAATCCACTTTTCTGTTCTGCCTAAAGTCAACTCTCTGATCCCAAAACTGTGAGACAGGCGTTCGTTTCCTGTCTTTCCTAAGTCAAAGGTTGTCATCCTTTCACTCAGGGGCTCCCCTGCCTACTATAGTCAGATTAGCTAGAGACAGCTGGGTCCTGAAACACAGTCAGCAATCTGCGTCCCCCCAGGCCCAAACCATGAGAGCAGCCTCCTTCCTGGATCACCTTACCACGCATTGACTCCAGGGCCTAGGGCTGTGCCTGGCAAAGGCAAGGCATGCTTGAAGGTACTCAGTGAAGTGTGCCAGGTGAGGACACTGTGCAATGACTTCAACTCACCTTGTCAAACCCTTTGACTCCTCCATGCAGGCTGTTGGGCCCGTTGTTAATGGCCAGTTTATACTCCTTCCCATCCAATGTGAACGTTCCTTTGGCAATTCGGTTGGCCACCCTGCCAACCACAGCTCCAAAGTAGGGCTGCTTTTGGAGGTACCCTGCAAGGATATGGGATGACAGCGATTTTAAAACCTTCAAACCAAAGATGAGGCTCACACTGCTGCCCACCACTTCCTTCTGAGGGCAGCTGTAAGTATTAACAACATGGGCATACTATGTGTGCATGGAAGCAGGGAAAATTGGTGTTCTTTACACACAACCCTTCCCCTTTACAAAAGTAATTCATATTCTCATATTCAAAGCATTTTAAAAGACTAAAGCACAAAGAAGAAAATGAAGTCATCCTGATCTTCTCACTAGAGAGAACCACTGTTAATATTTGGTGTTTTTTTTTGGCTGCGCTGGGTCTTGGTTGCTGCACATGAGCTACTCGCTAGTTGCAGGGCACAAGCTTCTCACGGCAGTGGCTCCTCTTGATGAGGAGCATGGGAGCTGGGCCCCAAGGCATGCAGGCTCCAGCAGTTGTGGTGCTGATTTACTTGTCCCACAGCATGTGGAACCTTCCCAGGTGAGGAACTGAACCTATGTCCCCTTCACTGACAGGCAGATGCTTAACCACTGGACCATCAGGGAAGTCCACCATTTATATCTGTATGTATATCTATATTGTTTTTTTTTTTTTTTGCTTATTGTTTTGGCCACATAACATGGCTTGCAGGATCCTAGTTCCCTGGTGGTGGTGGCGGTTTAATCACCAAGTTGTGTCCGACTCTTGCGACCCCATGAACTATAGCCTGCCAAATTCCTCTGTCCATGGGATTCTCCAGGCAAGAATACTGGAGTGGGTTGCCATTGCCTTCTCTAGAGGATTTTCCCAACCAAGGAACTGAATTTGGGTCTCTTGCATTGAGGGAAGATTCTTTACCAACTGAGCTACAAGGGAAGCCCCACCAGTTCCCTGACCTAGGATCAACTGAGTGCCTCCTGCAGTGGAAACTCACAGTCCTAACCACTGGAATGCCAGGGAATTCCCTCCTATGTAGATCTGCATATTCCCTTTAATATTTGAGTATACGTGTGCATATGCTTTTCAGATGGGCTTCTTTCACTTAATAACATGCATTTAAGGTTGCTCCATATATTTTTGTGGACTGATTTCTTTCTAGCACAGCATAATATTCCATTGTCTGGATGTACCACAGTTTACTTATCCATTCACCGATTGAAGGGCATCTTGGTTGCTTCCAAGTTTTGGCAATTATGGATAAAGCTACTACAAATATTCATATGCAGGTTTTTGTATGGACATATATTTTTAACTCCCTTGAGTAAAATACCAAGGAATGTGACTGCTGGACCATATGATAAGAGTATGTTTAATCTTGCAAGAAACTGCCAACTATCTCCCAAAGCAGCTATACCATTTTGTATTCCCAGCAACGAATGACAGTTCCTGTTGCTCCATGTGCTTGCCAGCATTTGGTGTTGTCAGTGTTCTGGACTTTGGCCATTCTAATAGGTCTCAATGTTGTTTTAATTTCCCTTTCCCTGATGACATATAATGTGGAACAAATTTCATTTGCTTTCCAGGAGCTCGAAATGTGAAAAGCAGGACTTCTGTTCAAAAGTCATTTAGCTACATCTCCTTTTGACTCCTAACTTGATTCATCCAACTGGTGTACACCAAGCCCCTACTCGTTGCCAGCCACATGCTTGGCATCGGAGACAAGGATAAATTCAACAGCAAGCTGCATCATGGACTTGCAAGAATTCTCTCAGAAGGGACCACTTTCTGGCAACAATTAATAAGCCCACCGAAGTAAGAAGCACTTTTCAACCCTTGGTTTAGATGAAGAGTTTTTAAGGATAAAACGGTAAGGATAGCAGAAATGACTGCTCCTAACTGTCTCTGAGAAACTCTTCAGAACAAATGGATTTTATATTACTTTCTTACGTTACTAAGTGTTTTTTTGACTGCACTGGGTCTTTGTAAGAAAAAGCACAGCAACTTTTTGTTGCAGCACACAGGCTTTCTCTAGTTGCAGCACAAGAACCTCTCCTTGAGGTCCTTGGGCTTAGTTGCCCATTGGCATGTGGGATCTTAGCCCCCTGACCAGAACCCAAGTCTCATGAATTGGAAGGTGGATTCTTAACCACTGGACCACCACATAAGTCCCTATTACTAAGCTTTTAAATCAAATCAAAATTACAAAAAGTGACAGTCCCCCAAAGTCTGAATAGGGCTAAGAAGCTTGTTTCTGAAATGAAGAAAATACTATTTTCCATGAAAAAGGGCAGTTTCTAGGTCAAGCCAAGAATGCTGGTTTAATCTAGTCAGTAACTGATGTTTGGCCCCAGGTAAATAGCAGGGAGGAAACACAGCTCCACCCATCAACAGAAAATTGGATTAAAGATTTACTGAGCATGGCCCCGCCCATCAAAACAAGACCCAGTTTCCACAGTCAGTTTCTACCATGAGGAAGCTTCCATAAGCCTCTATCCTTCTCCATCAGAGGGCAGACAGACTGAAAACCACAGTCACAGAAAACTAACCAATCTAATGACATGGACCACAGCCTTGTCTAACTCAATGAAACTATGAGCCATGCCACATAGGGCCACCCAAGATGGATTGGTCATGGTGGAGAGGTCTGACAAAACGTGGTCCACTGGAGAAGGGAATGGCAAACCATTCAGTATTCTTGCCTTGAGAACCCCATGAGCAGTATGAAAAGGCAAAAACATAGAACACTGAAAGATGAACACCCCAGATCAGTAGGTGCCCAACATGCTACTAGAGAAGAGTGGAGAAATGACTCCAGAAAGAATGAAGAGATGGAGCCAAAGCAAAACCAACACCCAGGTGTGAATGTGACTGGTGATGGAAGCAAGGTCTGATTCTGTAAAGAGCAATATTGCATAGAAACCTGGAACGTCAGGTCCATGAATCAAGGACCTGATGGCAAGAGTGAACGCTGACATTTTAGGAATCAGCAAACCAAAATGGACTGGAATGGGTGAATTTAATTCAGATGACCATTATATCTACTACTGTGGGCAAGAATCCCTTAGAAGAAATGGAGTAGCCATCATACTCAACAAAAGAGTCCGAAATGCAGTACTTGCATGCAGTCTCAAAAAACGACAGAATGATCTCTGTTTGTCTCCAAGGCAAACCATTCACTATCACAGTAATCCAAGTCTATGCCCTGACCAGTAATGCTGAAGAAGCTGAAGTTGAACAGTTCTATGAAGACCTACAAGACCTTCTAGAATTAGCACCCAAAAAAGATGTCCTTTTCATTATAGGGGACTGGAATGCAAAAGCAGGAAGTCAAGAAACACCTGGAGTAACAAGCAAATTTGGCCTTGGAGTACAGAATGAAGCAGAGCAAAGGCTAATACAGTTCTGCGAAGAGAATGCACTGGTCATAGAAAACACCCTCTTCCAACAACACAAGAGAAGACTCTACACATGGACGTCACCAGATAGCCAACACTGAAATCAGACTGATTATATTCTTTACAGCCAAAGATGGAGAAGCTCTATACAGTCAGCAAAAACAAAACAGGGAGCTGACTGTGGCTCAGATCATGAACTCCTTATTGCCAAATTCAGACTTCAATTGAAGAAAGTAGGGAAAACCACTAGACAATTCAGGTATGACTAAATCAAATCCCTTATGATTATACAGTGGAAGGGAGAAAAAGACTTAAGGGACTAGATCTGATAGACAGAGTGCCTGATGAACTATGCACGGAGGTTCGTGACATTGTACAGGAGACAGGGGACAAGACCATCCCCAAGAAAAAGACCTGCAAAAAATCAAAATAGCTGCCTGAGGAGGCCTTACAAATAGCTGTGAAAAAAAGAGAAGCCCAAAGCAAAGGCAAAAAGGAAAGATATACCCATTTGAATGCAGAGTTCCAAAGAATAAAATGGAGATGATAAGAAAGACTTCCTCAGTGATCAATGCAAAGATATAGAGGAAAACAAAAGAATGGGAAAGACTAGAGATCTCTTCAAGAAAATTAGAGATACAAGGGAAACATTTCATGCAAAGATGGGCTCAATAAAGGACAGAAATGGTATGGAGCTAACAGAAGCAGAAGATATTAAGAAGAGGTGGCAAGAATACACAGAAGAACTGTACAAAAAAGATCTTCACGACCCAGATAATCATGATGGTGTGATCACTCACCTAGAGCCAGACATCCTGGAATGTCAAGTTAAGTGGGCTTTAGGAAGCATCACTATGAAAAAAGCTAGTGGAGGTGATGGAATTCGAGTTGAGCTATTTCAGGTCCTAAAAGATGATGCTGTCAAAGTGCTGCACTCAACATGCCAGCAAATCTGGAAAACTCAGCAGTGGCCACAGGACTGGAAAAGGTCAGTTTTCATTCCAATCCCAAAGAAAGGCAATGCCAAAGAAGGTTCAAACTACTGCATAATTCACACGCTCATCTCACATGCTAGCAAAGTAATGCTCAAAATTCTCCAAGCCAGGCTTCAACAATACGTGAACCGTGAACTTCCAGATGTTCAAGCTGGTTTTAGAAAAGGCAGAGGAATCAGAGACCAAATTGCCAACATCTGCTGGATCATTGAAAAAGCAAGAGAGTTCCAGAAAAACATCTATTTTTGCTTTAGTGACTATGCCAAAGCCTTTGACTGTGTGGATCACAATAAACTGTGGAAAATTCTTCAAGAAATGGGAATATCAGACCACCTGACCTGCCCTCTCAGAAATCTGTATGCAGGTCAGAAAGCAACAGTTAGAACTGGACATGGAACAACAGACTGGTTCCAAATAGGAAAAGGAGTATGTCAAGGCTGTATATTGTCACCCTGCTTATTTAACTTATATGCAGAGTACTTCGTGAGAAACGCTGGGCTGGAGGAAGCACAAGCTGGAATCAAGATTGCTGGGAGAAAATAGGAAAAGGAGTACGTCAAGGCTGTATATTGTCACCCTGCTTATTTAACTTATATGCAGAGTACATCATGAGAAATGCTGGGCTGGAGGAAGCATAAGATGGAATCAAGATTGCTGGGAGAAATATCAATAACCTCAGATATGCAGATGACACCACCCTTATGGCAGAAAGTGCAGAAGAACTAAAGAGCCTCTTGATGAAAGTGAAAAAGGACACTGAAAAATTTGGCTTAAAGCTGAACATTCAGATGGCATTTGGTTCCATCACTTCATGGCAAATAGAAGAAGAAACTGTTGAAAAAAGTGGCAGACTTTATTTTTTTGGGCTCCAAAATCACTGCAGATGATAACTGCAGCCATAAAATTAAAAGATGCTTACTCCTTGGAAGAAAAATTTTGACCAACCTAGACAGTATATTAAAAAGCTCCAAGAGTTTACATTACTTTGCCAACAAAGGTCCATCTAGTCAAGGCTATGGTTTTTCCAGTAGTCATGTATGGATGTGAGAGTTGGACTATAAAGAAAGCTGAGCACCGAAGAATTGATGCTTTTGATCTGTGGTGTTGGAGAAGACTCTTGAGAGTCCCTTGGACTGCAAGGAGATCCAACCAGTCCATCCTAAAGGAAATCAGTCCTGAATGTTCATTGGAAGGACTGATGTTGAAGCTGAAACTCCAATACTTTGGCCACCTGATGCATAGAGCTGACTCATTTGAAAAGATCCTGATGCTGGGAAAGGTTGAAGGCAGAAGGAGAAGGGGACGACAGAGGATGAGATGGTTTGATGCCATTACCGACTCAATGGGCATGAGTTTGAGTAATCTCCAAGAGTTGGTGATGGACAGGAAGACCTGGCATGCTGCAGTCCATGTGTCGCAAAGAGTCGGACACAGCTGAACGAATGAACTGAACTGATGTAGGGTAAAGGGTAGAGACAAAGTTTGTCCCTTTTTTCTGGGCAAGGGACTGGCCAGAATACATTAATAAATGGGGTATGGTCTTCTCCACTCCTCAAACATCCCAAGGATTCCAGCCATGACATCAACCTCAGACTGCCCAAACCTTAACAAGAGTGCCCTAAAAGTCTCATTTAAAATTGCTCAGGATTCTCAGACAAACCCTCCACACCCTGAATGACTTTCTTTTGGCCTTTTGAGGAAAATCAACACTAGTTTAATTGACGAGCACTTTAAACATCCCAAATCTTTTATATGTTTTACAATCGCTGCTGGTTGTCCCAAATGAATCTCCATGCCATTTTGTGCAGTGTTAACAAAGTGAAATAGGATGTTCGAGGAGTGTGAAGGAAGATATGTGGGGGCAAAGGAAGTAAAGATGATTAAAATTATTAATTGTTCAATATAGTCAGACACAATCATAGCCAATAGTACGTTTAATCATTATCTATTTGTTTCAGGTGAGGAAATAGTTCTAGAGAGGTTAAATAATTTGCCCAAAGTCACAGAGCTATAAGGGACAAAGCAGAGAATTTAAACTAGGAATCCTTAATGCTTCTAAAAGGACACTCTTGGGCATCTGTAATATGAAACTGCAGCCTCTAAACTGGTCCCTTTTCCTCCCACCACCTCTTATAAACTCAGGTTTTCTAAAAGCACTGTTGATTTTTTTTCTAATTTTTTCATAATGCCTCTCATGGCAGTAATAGCTGGGTGTTGGTAGCAACTGAGGTGAAGATGAAAGGAAAAGAATTGTGTTGATTATCTGGGTAGATTATTTATACCTGTAGCTCATGAGCAAATATTCTCACCAAGGTTTTGAAAGAAGTCATAATGACTGCAAGTGGGACACGCAGATGAAAAAACATTAAAAAATATTTTCAAGGGACTTTCCTGGTGGTCCAGTGGTAAAGAATCAGCCTTCCAAACCAGGGGACATAGGTTTGATCCCTGGTCAGGGAACTAAGGTGCCGTATGCCTAGGGGCAACTAAGCCTGCATGTCACAACTAGAAAAGCCTGCATGCTACAACGAAGACCCAGCAAGTCAAAAAAGAAGAAAAAAAATTTTCAATACAAAAAATGGCAGAAGAAAAACCTCACAGGAGGCATTACTGACTTTTCTAGGCTATAACTAAAAGATCATATGATTTACCTCATTAGAATTCTACAGAACAAAGACCTCATTTCCTAGGGAGTATGTGAACTATTCTGACCTCCATTCGTGGCCATCATCCAAGTAGCTTACATAATCTATCTGGGAAATCAGAGAGTTCACATCTAACCTGGCAATTACAAAAGGACCATGTCTCATGGAATTATCCATGCTTAGCTCTTCCCTGTGGCTCAAAACATTTTGGGGACATAGTAACGTGAAGATAAACCCTGACTCTGTCACATCGTATTGCTTTAAACTATTTGCCTCAGTTTGTTTATATAATACTTACTCAGACATTCAAAGATTATCCAGTGAAAATCCAGCCTTCTTCCCATCCCTGTACCACAGCTACCCAGAGTTCCTTCTCAAACACAACTTCTGTCACCGATTTCTTAACACGGATTTTAATACACTAGAATTGATCAAAATAGTAATATGCTGCCATTCACACTATTATGATTAAGACAATTCTGCTTCTCATAATGACATATATGAAGTTCAACCCTGAAGATGGCTGAACATATCAGAAAGCCTTCCCATAATAAGAAAAAAAGAGAAGCTAAAGGCAAAGGAGAAAAGGAAAGATATACCCATTTGAATGCAGAGTTCCAAAGAATAGCAAGGAAAGATAACTAAAGCCTTCCTCGGTGATCAATGCAAAGAAATACAGGAAACAAAAGAATGGGAAAGACTAGAGATCTCCTCAAGAAAATTAGAGATACCAAGGGAACATTTCATTCAAAGATGAGCACAATAAAGGACAGAAATGGTATAGACCTAACAAAAGCAGAAGATATTAAGAAGAGATGGCAAGATTACACAGAAGAACTATACAAAAAAGATCTTTATGACCCAGATAACCACGATGGTGTGATTACTCACCTAGAGCCAGACATCCTGGAATGTGAGGTCAAGTGGGCCTTAGGAAGCATCAATATGAAAAAAGCTAGTGGAGGTGATAGAATTCCAGTTGAGCTACTTCAAATCCTAAAAGATGATGCTGTCAAAGTGCTGCACTCAATATGCCAGCAAATCTGGAAAACTCAGCAGTGGCCACAGGACTGGAAAAGGTCAGTTTTCATTCCAATCCCAAAGAAAGGCAATGCCAAAGAATGTTCAAACTACTGCACAATTGCACCCATCTCACATGCTAGCAAAGTAATGCTCAAAATTCTCCAAGCCAGGCTTCAACAATACGTGAACCGTGAACTCCCAGATGTTCAAGCTGGATTGAGAAAAGGCAGAGGAACAAGAGATCAAATTGCCAACATCTGCTGGATCATCGAAAAAGGAAGAGAGTTCCAGAAAAACATCTACTTTTGCTTTACTGACGACACCAAAGCCTTTGACTGTGTGGATCACCAAAAACTGTGGAAAATTCTGAAAGAGATGGGAATACCAGACCACCTGACCTGCCCTCTCAGAAATCTGTATGCAGGTCAGGAAGCAACAGTTAAAACTGGACATGGAACAACAGACTGGTTCCAAATCGGGAAAGGAGTACCTCAAGGCTGTATATTGTCACCCTGCTTATTTAACTTATATGCAGAGTACATCATGCAAAATGCCGGGCTGGATGAAGCACAGGCTGGAATCAAGATTGCCAGGAGAAATATCAATAACCTCAGCTATGCAAATGACACCACCCTTATGGCAGAAAGTGAAGAAGAACTAAAGAGCCTCTTGATGAAAGTGAAAAAGGAGAGTGAAAAAGTTGGCTTAAAACTCAACATTCAGAAAACTAAGATCATGGCATTCGGTCCCATCACTTCATAGAAACAGTGAGAGATGTTTTTTTTGGGGGGACGCTCCAAAATCACTGCAGATGGTGACTGCAGCCATGAAATTAAAAGACGCTTACTCCTTAGAAGAAAAGTTATGACCAACTTAGCATATTAAAAAGCAGAGACATTACTTTCCCAACAAAGGTCCACCTAGTCAAAGCTATGGTTTTTCCAGTAGTCATATATGGATGTGAGAGTTGGAATATAAAGAAAGCTGAGCACCAAAGAAATTATGCTTTTGAACTGTGGCATTGGAGAAGACTCTTGAGAGTCCCTTGGACTGCAAGGAGATCCAACCAGTCCATCCTAAAGGAAATCAGTCCTGAATGCTCATTGGAAGGACTGATGCTGAAACTGAAACTCCAATACTTTGGCCACCTGATGAGAAGAACCGACTCACTGGAGCAGACTCTGATGCTGGGAAAGATTGAAGGTGAGAGGAGAAGGGGACGACAGAGGATGAGATGGTTGGATGGTATCACCAACATGATGGACATGAGTTTGAGTAGGCTCTGGGAGTTGGTGATGGACAGGGAAGCCTGGTGTGCTGCAGTCCTTGGGGTCGCAAAGAGTCGGACAAGACTGAGTAACTGAACTGAACTGTACCCTCATAATGACATATATGAAGTTCATCCCTGAAGATGGCTGAACATATCAGAATATCGTACTTGATATTCTAAATACGTCTTTGTCTTTTGAAAATAGCTTGCTTTCCTTTTTAAGTAAACAGTTAAATTATCTAAATTATAGCATAAGGTTGAAAATGTTTCTCTCGATCCAGCATCTGGAATACTTCACTTTTTTTGATGTGCCACACAGCTTGCAGGATATAGTTCCCCGACCAGGGATGGAACGTGTGCCCCCCTGCCCCCACCCCCAGCCAGCTGGAATGGAAGCTCGGAATCCTAACTGCTGGACCACCAGGGAATTCCCAGTACCTAGAATATACTTTAGATGCTTTGATTCGACCTGGCATTTTGTGGCACCAGTCATGGATGCTGACAAAAGAATGCCATTTAACTCTCTCAAGATATGTTAACAACATGGGTGGGGGGCAATACAGTCAATAAAAGCTAGATCACTGTAATCCAAGGGGATCTATTTTTTTTCCTCCCTTTTAAGAACATTTGGTGATAATACTTTCTTTCACCTAGATTCCCACAAAACTCAGAGACTCACAGAGACAACGTATTCAACATTACTGCACTCACAAAATTGGCACTTCTATGCCTACTAAGAATCTGGTGCTTCTCAGGTGCCATATCATCATCATGGCACACTTTTCAAACGAATTGTGCAAAGATGCCTTTTGTTTTAAGATCCATGTGACTCTTATATCAGAACTGAAATTAGGAACTTTCCTGGTGGTCCGGTGGCTAAGACGCCACGCTCCCAATACACGGGGCCCAGGTTTGATCCTTGGTCGGGAAATACACCCCACATGACGCAACTAAGAGTTTGCATGCTGCAACAGAGATCAAAGATCCAGAGTGCCGCAACTAGGACCCAATAAAGCAAGCAAATAAATATTTTTAATAAAAAAATTAATTAAAACTAGGAAGAAATGAGTGTGTGTACGAGTGGGGGGAGGGGAGGGGAGGGCAGGGTAGCTACCTTCTGAATGGTGATAAGGCAGAGATGTAAATGAGGTGATAAAAGCAGATACCATTTATCATCTCCAGTGCTTTATAGGCTCAGAAATTCTAGGTCATCTATCCAATTCTTCTTGGACTCCATGGGCAATTTTGCACCAGTTAAGTAATCTCTGTGATTCTGTTTCCGCCAAGCAAATGGTTATGCTAAAAGAAAGATGACTCAGCAAACATGATTCTAAAGCATTCTCTTTTTTTGTCACTTGTCAACTCTCTTGCCTTCTGACTCTGAAGACAGGAGATAGGAACACCCACCCCAGAAACTGAAAGGGATGTAGAGAGTAAGGGGACAGTGGAGCTGATTTTCCCAGCCCCTGCACGTTCCCACCACTGAGTCTCCTATAATAGGCTTGCTGAAATTACCAGAGAAATTCTGCTGAATGTTACCTACACCTTCTCCAAGCCAAGCTGTGGAGGCTCCAAGGCAGTTAAAGACAACCCACCAAAAAAAAAAAAAAAAAAGACAACCCACCAGAGGGCAAGGAATAGAATCCTCAGGAATATTTAGAAAACATTTTTGTTAAGGAAATGAAGAGCCAATTTCAGTCTGCTAAGGGAAAACCAATTCTGTTTTCTGTTGACCTCCCATCCTGGGCTATGTTGCTGAAGAAGCAAACAGACAGAAAGACACACACCTAAAGGAAAACCTCAAACCTCCTCTCTAACAGATTTTGTCCACACGCTTACCACTGAGCAGAGAATTAATTCTCAAGCAATTGCCCTTTGCTAACTTTATTTCGATCTTTTTTTCTCTCTACTTATTCACTGTGCCAAGAAACAGCAAGCACTATGTACACTTTCCTTTGCCCCAAGAAACTGCAGTGAAGTTGCAGTTTTAATTATTTGTTTATGCCATTATTTGGCTAAGGTCTATCTCCACATCTAAACTGCAGGCTGCATGAGGGTGGGGACCTGTCTCCTGGAATGAGATAACTGAATCAACAATGATTGAATGCATGAATTAATACACGTTCTTAGCTGTCATGGATTCCTGCAGAATAAAATCCACCCCAGTTATAAGGAGACTCATTTCTCGACAGTCAGTTGGTCTTCCATGTTCTTCCAGTACACGGTTATCGATTAGCCAGAGGGTGTGGGACACCGAACTCCACAGAACAAAGCAGATAAGCTTCTGCACCCGCTGAGCTTACCTTAGGGAGCATTTCTGAAACAACCAGACCTCAAAGAGAATCTGATCAAGAAGAAAGGAAGTAGAAGACGCACGTCTTTAATTTTTTTCCCCTTCTTCAGAAATGGCAAGAGAAAGAGCTGGGAGCCACACCCGCTCCAGCCTATGTGTCTCCTCTCCCGCCCTCTGAGATCAGGCAGTTCAAAGATCGCTCCAGGGTTGCTGAAGTTTTATCTTTCCCTCAACTGACTTTTTAATTAAGGCAAAGCCTGAAAGTATAACCGGAAGCTAAGTGCTACGGCAGTTTCTGTTCACTTTGTCTTTTCCCAAACACTGGATCGCAACACACTGAGTCAGCCGGCTCCCAGCGGTCACAAGCTCGGTACTTCCCCTCGGTCGCCGCATCCCAGGCTGCTGGTGTGGGGCTGTGTGCGCGGCGGAATTCAACCCACCTTCCAACTCGTCAAAGCCGAGCACCACATCTGAGGCTCTGCCCTGCCTGTCTTTGACCTCCAGGGCTGTGATGGTGCAGCCCCAGGAGATGATGTCCACTCTCAGCTGGTCTGACTGCAGCTGGAATTTCTCCACCGTCCCTGCTCCCAGGGGCAGGTCTCCAAACACGGCTCTGGTCACCGAAACCATGCTGAGCTCAGGGTGTGCAGCTGCTCCACGTCCTTCGAACTCCCGCCGCTAACCCTGGAGCGGCAGAAATTTACTGGAGAAGGGGCGGGACGGCTCACACTCCTCCCCTTTCTTGCCTGGATTTAAGGAGTGACCACTCCTGCAAAAAAAATATCCTCTGGGACTTCTCTAAATCATTCCTCTGCCTGAGGGAAGGCAAAGTTTCCAGCTAGGCAGGCAAGTTCCACTCAGTTCTTTTCCTTTGGACCTCTGGCCGCATTGCATGTTGGGAATGGTAGTTTTGGGAATGTGAAATTGCATTTTGGGGCCTGTAGTCTTTCTAAACCGAAATCCTGACTGCAATGTTCTACCGCTTTTCCGGCACGAGGTTCTTAACAAGCAAAGATTCATCCGTTAATGGTGGCTGACTTTCAGATAAGACGCTGAGAATTGAAGAGATGAGAATTAGGAATAGTGAGGGGAGGAAATCTTGGGGGGAAATTTTGATTTTAACTCTTTGAACCAGATGGGAAAGAAGTACAAAGCTAATTTAGAAAAGGGGTAAATAACTGCAGGTTTCTCTGGACACTGACTGAGGATCCATTCTGTTTGTCCCGCACAAACAACTCTGAAGGTGTTTCTGCTTCTCACTGCAGAGAGTCTCTCCAGACTGCCAGCCTGGAGTTAGTAGCCTGCACAGGGTCCCATGTAGAGATTAGGACATAGTCAGAGGCAGTCTCTGACTTTCCTTTCCTCAGGGAACTGGGAATGGACCTTGGGTATATACCCATTCTTATTCCTAAAACCCAAAGTTCCTTTAAAAAGGGATTAAGGATAAATATTTATTAAGGTCCTAATAAATGTCAAATACTGTACTTTGATTGCTTCCCAGGTGACTCAGTGGTAAAGGATCCGCCTGCCAATGTAGGAGAGGCAGGTTCCTTGGGTCAGGAAGATGCCTTGGAAAAGGAAATGGCAACCTACTCCAATATTGTTGCCTGGAAAATTCCATGGACAGAAGATCCTGATGGACTACAGTCCATAGGGTTGAAAAGAGTCAGACACAATTGAGTGAGTGAACACGCAGTACTTTTGTTATCTCCTTTCCATAATCAGAAAAATGTTTTAAGTATATACTGCTAGAAAAGACACAGAGGTCATGGATAATTGTTATGCTTTGATGTGCCTCAGAATTATCTATAGAGATTAAAAAAAAATTACATATCCCCAGGCCCATACCTGGAGTTTCTGATTCTGTGAGTCTAGGGTGAAACTCAGGAATCTCCTCTTCTCACAGATTCTTCATGGTATTTTAATGCAGTCTATCTGGGACGAGGCCTTGAGAAATATTGCTCCAGGTTTTGATGACTAATCTCAGGTGTTTTTGGTTTTTCTTCCCCCACTGATGGCAGAGGACTAAAATAGAGATATGAAAGGCCTTATTAGGATTGTCAGATAAAATACAGGGGCCTGGTATTTCTTTGCTAATCTGTCCAGACAGTACTGGGCCTAGGAAGGGGAAGGATTCTGGAAGCCTAACAACATGTTTTACTCGACTGTCTATATACTCATCTCATCTTTGCTTGATAGTGCTTTTGTTTTGGTTTCTAGATACTTCAGAGGGGATCCAACTAGACAATGTGTGTTGTGCTCGCTTCGGCAGCGTATATACCAACTAGACAATGTATGATCAGTTGTTCAATCGTGTCCAGCTCTTTGTGGCCCCATGGACTGTAGCCTGCCAGGCTCTTCGGTCCATGGGATTCTTCAGGCAAGAATACTGGAGCGGGTTGCCATTTCCTTCTCCCAGGCATCTTCCCGACTCACTGATCGAAACTGGGTCTCCTGCTTGGCAGGCAGATTCTTTACTACTGAGTAACCTAGGAGTCCAGCTAGACTATGGTGAAAGCAAAATGCACCTATGTCTAGGAAATTGGGAGAATTGGGGTCACGCTCTGGGAATCAAGTGCTAATAAAACAAAACTGTCTCTCAGTCATGTCTGTGTAGTTTGAAGGAATATTTAACATTCTTGTCACAAAGCCTCAATTCTCATTCATGAATCAAGGGAGTTCTGATAGAAAAGGGAAAAAAGAGAACTTGCAACAAGCTTCAGTGAAGCATAACATATAATAACAAAAAGACCCAAACAAGTCAAATTATAGACTGCACTGCACTTACACAATAATGGCTAGGCACTCTTAGTGCTGCTTCATCAGAAATTCTCATAAACTCTGCCACCCTCATCAGCCCACTTAACATTTATGTCTGATTCATACATAAGCCCTTTTGGCAATGCTGTATTAGCAGGGATGACTTAGAATCTCTTCTGTGAGCAGGAAGACCAAATTTTCTTTTCTCAGCCACCAGTTCTCAATGTTCTGCCAAGCTCATGTTGTCACAGAAATAAACAAATGCATTTGGATGGCCAAAGACAAGTATTACTGTGGGTGTCTTGTAACTTGGCTTCGTAGAAAATGAAACATACCATGAGGCCTCTCTAAGAGCCGAAATTTTCCTTTAGGTTTGAAGGGTTTAACATAGTGTCCCACTTTGTGCTAAGTCAGCTGCCAGGCACAAATCTTGATTTTTCTTACCAAAATGTCTTATTTTCCTAGTCCTACAGTAATACTTTAAAGGAATATCTGTGAACTTAAAAAGAAGAAGAAGCCATTTAAATCTAAAGAAATGTTCTCTATCCCAAATGTTAGATTGGGTTAAAAACAAAGTAGTAATTTTGAGAGTGAAGTACTGTCAAATTTTAGGGGATATTTATTTTTATTTGGAGGGTAGAGGCTAAGGGTTTGTTTATGAGATAAAGAGTGTAAGAATTGTCATAGTTATGTCAAAGAGAAGTTACTTACAGAGAATACCTTTTCTTTCCACCAGAGAGTGAGGTATAGGGAGAATAGGTCAAGAATAAGGTCTGTTTTTCTTCACAGATAGAGGTTAGTCCCCAAAGCTGAGTGCTAGCAAAGTCAGGAATGAGGAATCTCCATCTCTGGGCCCCACCTCCTCCTTCTACACAAAAACTGAGGTGGGCCCATCAGACCCTAAGCCCATGAAGATCAAGTCTCCAAAACCTTAAGCTGTTGACAGGCTGCTATGCAGAGGAAACTCTCTGAGATACAATAATACTAAGCTCTCTGAGACATAATAATAGCAAACTCTCCAAATTTCCTGGTGATCCAGTGCTTAAGATTCTGCACTTTCATTCACACAGCCTGGGTTCGATCCCTGGCAAGGAGCCAAGATCCCACAAGTTGGACGGCATGGCCAAAAAGGAAAAAAAAAAAAAAAATGATAGTAAACTCTGAAATATAATAATAAAACCAATACCTCACAGTTTGTCAATAAGGAGACCTAGAATAGATTTTCAGTCAGACTGATACATTACCACCCTTCTATTTCCTTTCTCCTTGCTCTCCAATAATGTTTATTATCATTTCTTTTCACCAGACACTTAGTATGTACTATCTTAGATCACTCCTTATCTATCCACAAATACATTTTGTTGTTGTTACTTTTTACTCAACTATTAGCTCCCTGAGTCGATTTTTTGGGACTTCCCTGGTGGCTCAGATGGTAAAACATCTGCCTACAACGCGGGAGACGAGGGTTTGATCCCTGGGTCGGGGAGATTTCCTGGAGAAGGAAATGGCAACCCACTCCAGTATTCTTTCCTGGAAAATCCCATGGACAGAGGAACCTGGTAGGATACAGTCCATGGGGTTGCAAAGAGTCGGACACGACTGAGCAACTTCACTTTCTTTTCAATTTTTGACTTATGTATGTATATATATTTGTAACCCAAACAACACTATATTTGGTTTCAGATGAAAACTACTTGAATCTGGAAGCCACACGTACCTGGGAGAATGCCATCAAGCTCAAGAGAGGTAGGAGTCTTCACAGTTCAATTCATCTCCATTTCATCAACGAGTTTGAAATAGCTGCTGGGGAAGGTATTATGGAGACTGGTAAGAAGTTGTTGAGGAAGATAGATTAAACCTTGCTGTATGACACGTTCATTTATCAAATAGTCAATGAATATATACCGGGCACTCTGCTAACTGCTGATTGTACATTGGCAGGTAAAATATGACCCTTGCTTTCAAGATATTTACAATATAAAGTGAGGTAATGTTCATCTCTATCCTCCATAAAAACATAAGTAAAATCTTCAAAATTCAATTCATGAGTTTAGTTAATGCCAGACGAAACAAAGTACTGAGACTGGCCTCAAGATAGCTTTAATTTCAGACCTGCCCAAAGATGATCCACCACGTTGGGAATATTTTAGAATTCCCTAGCTCCAAGCACAATGACAGGCAATTTTAGCTGCTCAGTAAATAACTATTGAATGAATACATGATATACATACATATATGCTGTGCTTTGTCACTCAGTTGTGTCTGACTCTGTGCGACTTTATGGACTGTACCCCGCCAGGCTCCTCTGTCCATGGGGATTCTCCAGGCAAGAATACTGGAGTGGGTTGCCATGTGCTCCTCCAGGGGATCTTCCCAACCCAGGGATCCAACCCAGGTCTCCTGTATTGCAGGCGGATTCTTTATCATTCTAGTGCCAGAAAACTTGAGTTCATGAGGCACCAGCACTTACTGTCTGGGCAGTTTATTCAGCCACTCTAGGCCTCAGTTTTCTCATCTATAAAATGGGAATATCACATGATTGACCCATCCAATTATTAATCGATCACTAGTAAGTAGAGTGCTAAAAATTGACTGAGCAACTAAGCACCCCTATGAGTCAACACTATTGTCTCACACAGAAATTGAGGCTTAAAGAGATAAAGTAACTTGTTCAAGATCACATGATTATAAGCCAGGAAACCAAGATTTGATCCTGGGCAGCTTGACTGCAGAGATAGGGGCATTTTGCCACTTCCTTATATGCTGCTAGTATTATGGTCAACTGATAACATGGATTCCAAAGCACTAACTAAATTCTAAAATATTACATCAATGTAAAATAGTCATCTTCTAATTATATGGTAATTACAAGTTTAAAAAAATCAGTTTCTGAAAGTAGGTTCAAGACGGCATTGTATTCACTTACTATAGTTAAAGAAGGGCCCAAGGAGAAGAACTAGTCCTTGGCACCCAAAGACCTTGGAAACAAGACACTCATCACCTCTGGACCCTTTATATATTCATTTTTTATTTGTTATTATGTCTCCTGCCAAGAAAATGAAGCTCCAAGAGAGCAGGAAATTTTACTGCTCCAAGAGAGCAGGAAATCCCAGTACTTAGGACAGATTAGTAGATAACTAAAAAATATTTGCTGAGTGACTGTTTGAGTGCTAGAAATGATGAGAAGCATCTCTTATATTAATACAAAGCTGGTACAAGTCTAAATTCATATAACCACTCTGGAGGACAACTCATCAATATCTAGTAAAGTCAAATTGCATATAACTCAGCAATGGTCCATAACCCAACAATTATATTCCTTGTAATATACCATAGATGATCTTTTGCATATAGGCATAAGAATATTTATGGCCGTAGTATGCATAAGAATGAAAATTTGCTAAAAAAGTGAAAATTTATTTTTGTTGGTTTTTTTTAAGATTTTTTTTAATGTTGACAATTTATAAAGTCTTTATTGAATTTGTTACAATATTGATTCTGTTTTATGTTTTGGTTTTTTTGGCCATTCAGTATGTGGGATCTTAGCTCCCAGACCAGGAATAGAACCTGCACCCACTGCATTGAAAGGCAAAGTCTTAACCACTATACCGCCAGGGAACTCCTGAAAGAGTGAGAATTTGGAAACAACCTAAGGTCTGTCAATTGAAAAATGAATAAAAGTACTGTGGTAGATCCATATTCCATGTAATGGAATATAGAATAACAGGAAAACGAAGCATAACAGGCTCCACAGGACCTCAAGCATGTATTTCATAATTATGATGCTTAAGGGAGAAACAGATCAGTGGCAGAAGGATACAGATACATCATTTATTGTTGTTGTTTAATTGCTAAGTCATGTCTGACTCTTTGCAATCCCATAGATTGTAGCCTGCCAGGTTCCTCTATCCATGGGATTTCCCAGGCAAGAACACTGGAGTGGGTTGCCATTTCCTTCTCTAGGGGATCTTTCTGACCCAGGGATTGAACTGGCTTCAACTGCATTGGCAGGTGGATTCTTTACCACTGAGCTACCAGGGAAGCCCATATCATTTATGTCAAATGCAAAATTTTGTAAAACACACTAGATATCCCAGAATTCAAGACATTAGCCCAGGGTCATTTAGCTTGGTAAGTTGTATAGCTAGGATTTGAATCCAGGGCACTCTATCAAAATGCCTCTGGTAAACACTGATAGTCAGATATGGATTCGACCCTATAGTGCTCTGTAAACTTTGGTGATTGATCTTTACTTAGTTTGAGTCAGTGGTGGTGCCAAGGGACTGGCCTGGAGGGTTGGTTGGGTCTTTTCTTCCTCCCATTCTTTGATATGAATAATAGATGTTTAAGCAAATTATGTAAAGCAGCTTTAAAACAAGTCCCTCATCCATTCCCTCTGATTTAACTATAACACCTATTTATATAAATTCTGGAGCCACAGCTAGCCTGAGCACATTATTTTCTTTTATACAGACTAGGTAGCTACTTCTAGGAATCTTTTGTGATAGCAATACTCTCAAAAGTCAGAACATTTTTTATTTCTGAAAAGTATAAACCAACTCAAACCCGGCTTAGGCAAAAAAGGGAATTTATTGACTAACAGCGAAAAGTCCAAAGATGTTCAGGCATGTTCAGGCATGGCTGGATCCGGACTAAAACTATGTCATTAGGACCTGGTATTTCTCTTCCTCTTATTTCTGTTTTCCACAATGCTGGCCCTTTTCCCAGCATTCCTTTTCTATCTATGATTTCTAGTATCCCCAGGCTTATATCATCCTATATAGCAATCTTGTGTGTGTGCGAAGTTGATTCAGTCATGTCTGACTCTTTTCGACCCTATGGGCTGTAGCCCACCAAACTCCTCTGTCTGTGGGATTCTCCAAGCAAGAATACTGGAGTGGGTTGCCATGCCCTCCTCCAGGGAATCTTCCTGACCCAGGGATCTTCCTGACCCAGGGGATCTTCCTGACCCAGGGATCTCTTGCATTGCCTGCATTGGCAGACGGGTTGTTTACCACTAGTGTGACCTGAGAAGCCCATACAACAATCTTAGAATAAAGCAAACTTCACATTCCCAATATTATCAACAGAAGTCCCAGTATTGAATCTCACTTGGTCACGTGCTCTTCTGAACCGATTAACTGGTAGTTGGTAGGTGGAGTCAGGCTCACCCAAGGATATGGACTGTGAGAGTGGGGAGGGGTGATTCCCCAAGGGAAAATCTGGATGTTATTCCCAAAGAGAAAATGGATACTGATCAGGTAAAAACAACATGTTCTCACCAAAAAGAGTAATGTCATTAGAGTATTAGAAGTTGGAAATAAAAAATAGCTACATAGGGAGTCCTTGTAGAGAGTTCAAGCATTTAGAATATTTTGACACATCAGAATACATGTGTCTCATGAAGAACTTTCAACATTTTGTCAGTGGTTTCAGTAGCAGGTGTTGCCACATCCTCACATCTATTCTTGTTTTATCTTTGCCTTTTCTCTTGACTAATGTGGTATTGATGCAACTCTGCTTGAACCTTTCTCAACATTGTCAATTACTCTGCTGCTATTCAAAGGACAAGAGCTATCAACAGTTTAAAGCACCAGGGACTGGTTTTCTGGAAGACAATTTTTTCACAGACCAATGGGGTGCGGTGGAAAATGGTTTACAGATTATTTGAGAGCTTTACATTTATTATGCTCTTTATTTCTATTATTATTATGTTGTAATATATAATGAAATAATTATCCAACTCACCATATTGCAGAATCAGTGGGACCCCTGAGTTTCTTTTCCTGCAACTAGATGGTCCCATCTGGGGGCTATGGGGAACGACTATAAATACAGATGAAACTTAGCTTGCTACTGACCTCCTGCTGTATAGCCTGGTTCCTAACAGATTGAGAACCCCTGAACATTCTAGAGAGAATGCTAGCTCAGATTCAGTCTAGCCTGATGGGTATTAATCCCTGCCTTGTCAAAGTACAAGGCAGATGAGGGAGTTGCTCTCCAAGTTTATCTGAACTTCATTTCTCATGACATGGAATCTTATATCAAAACTCACAGGTGGATATAATTCTTGGCATAAAATAGCATTCAGAAAACATTTTAAGGGACTTCTCTAGTGCTCCTGTGGTTAAGACTCCACCCTCCCACTGCAGGAGGTGCAGGCCTGATTCCTGATGGTGGGGAGGGGACTAAGATGGTGTGCGGCACAGCCAAAAAAAAAAATTTGTTTTTTTAAAGATTATCTTACTCAAAAAAATGTGGAGAATCCACTTTCATGATTTTTCCAGGCTGATTCAGTCAGCTTGGATTCAGTCCCTTTCATTTCTGCTAATCATGGGAAACATAGTGTCATTTTCTCAATTCCTATCTGCTATGCCACTTGTTCAAGAGGTCCCAACACTTTTACAATTTCTTGCTTTTGGATAGTTCATGTTTGGCTCAGCTTCAGTGATAAATTTCTGACAAGATGTAACAATTATGGCTTAAAAGAGATACAAATTGACTTCTTTCCTAAAAACAGTCAGAGGTTCGTAAGTAAAATTCTAGGATTTTACTTTGCTTGCCAGTTAATAAATTACTGTTTCACAGATGCTGGCTGAAGATACAAGATTCCTAGGTCTGAGATAGAGGATTTAGCCACTCACTGCATTCAAGCAGAATGGGCATCATGTTGGTATTTGTTCCTCATGCCCTTCAAAACCCATGAAGGCAGCATGAAGGGACCAATACGGTCCCTTCATATAGTGGGTTTGAGAGTCAACTGGAATCTACCACTTTTACAGTGAGGGAGAGCAAGCCTGCTTTTTGTTTGAGAGAAGATATTACCTTGATATTATCTCTTGAGCCTGCTCATTGCAAACTCAACTCAGAAAATGGTTGGCTAAAGAGTGGTCAAGTCTTGCACTGCTGGCATACCCAAAAGGGGTGTTCAGGGATGCTCAAGCTCACAATTGCTTGTCTCAACAGGTCATCCAAGGTTAGGATGGCAGTTCTGCTTGCTGTGGTCATCTGGGACCTAGGTTCCCTCTAACCTGTTGCTTCATCATCTGTAGGGTGTGGCCTAATGTCCACTTAGCTAATGAGGTGTGCTACTATGTCCACATATAGAGGACTGGGGTAGAGAAGAGGAGACAGGGACTGCTGGAGAAAGGGCAGCCACCTCCCTTTAAGGACACATACTGAAAGTTCTATACTTCACTTCCCTTCATCTCCCATTGGCCAGAATGTGTTCATATAATCATGTCAAACTTTAGGATATGTTGGGAAATGTATAGTCTTTATTCTAGGTATTCTATTGTGGTGTATGTGGTTTAGTCCCTAAGTTGTATCTGACTCTTTGCAACCCCATGGACTGTAGCCTGCCAGGCTCCTCTGTCTATGGAATTTCTCAGGCAAGAATACTGGAGTGAACCCAGAGATGGAACCCAGGTCTCCTGCTTGGCCAATTCTTTACCACTAAGATACCTGGGAAGTCCTCCCACTGTTTGTACATAATAATAACCTGAGCCTGTGGCTTGGGTGTGTACTGGTCACAGCCAGAAATCTATGAGTACACACCTGGGATGGAACTACAAGTCCCATACTTTGAAGGCATTGCCCAAAGTGAGAAGACAAATGAATCATATGACTATCAGGGGTCTGGAAGAAGATAGAGAATTTACTCTAGAAAATGGTGTATTTGTGAGTAAGGTTCTGGAGGCTCCAAGGATAGGATCGGTGTGGCAAAGTCTGGAGGAGCTCTAGCTGGAGAAGTTTATTATGCCCAGAGGTGGGTGGTACAGGTTAGGGAACCATTTTGATGGTGATGGGTTCATTGATTGAGGAAGAGCCCAAGCCACACGGAATTTCCCCCCAACCCTCATGTAAGTGGCTTCCGTAAAAGACATTGAATACTCCAAGTCAGTTGGCCCAGACAAGGGCTATTTCTGTCATGGAAGAGGAGACAGAACCAAGTTGGAGGGAAAGATTTCTAAGAGTCAGTGTTGACCCAATATAGTTACAGTAAGGAATTCCCTAAGGCTGACTAGGTGTTGCCTGGCACTCTCCTTAGTAATACTCAGTTGAGGTTCCTGGGATGACCATGCATTTGGCAGGTGTTTTTCTCTAGATAATGGTGACTCTGGAGTATACTCTTCTAGTCCCGGGGAAGCTTCTCCTTCATGGAAGACTTGAGGCTCTGCTCAAAGTGGAAGCACTTGGCCAGTTCATACTACTTGGACTTCAGCACATTAGGCCTCAGTCATCTCCCTTACCAAATTGACTGTGTCTCTCTCCCTACAGGTGGGTAAGACAGTTATTGACAAGGTTAATTTTGTCCTGAACAGGGTTATAGCAGAAGAAATCCCTGTCAAAAATTATCACATATTAAAAAAAAAAAAACTAGGAATGAGGCCCCTTTGAATGGTTTCAGGTATGCCACCAGGTGTACCAAGAGATGTGGCATTGATTGATAAAACTATGGATTCTCCAGGAAGAGGAAGAGAGAAGAGAAGGCAAGGAAGTGAGGGGACAGCCTTCTAACATCAAACTCTGGGAGCACAGGAGGCCTTTCAGAGGTGAGGCCAAGATAGGAAGGCTTATCAGAAAAGACTTTACCTGGTCTCCTGGGGCACATTCTAGTGGACATAGCTGCGTAAGTTTATTGCAGCAACTTTGAGGCCTGAGGACAGGCTTGGCCACTGAAAAATAGCCAGGAGGAACAGAGGCAGAGAATCTAGTTAGAGGGAACGGGTCTGGCAGACACAAATGACCAGGTTCAAAATGTTTTGAAGCAGCTCAGGCGTGGTCCAGCCAGAGTTAAGGCAGTCAGCTAGTCCATAGATGATTCCAGTAAATGAGCTTGTGCCCTGTTGTGGAGCAGGCCCTTTGCTCCCTGGCTTGTTGGAGACTGTCTTCTGGGTGTGCTACTGATTACAGTCAGTACGGCAGAAGCCTAGAGGCAAATTCTGCCCTCCTTCTGGGTAGGCTTGAACAGAGAAAATTTTAGCCCCACTTCTTTTCCTCTTCAAAAGGTTAACACTGAATTTAGGTCAGAGAATTGCAGCGGAATTGACTGTTTCTTCTGGGCTCAACCACATTCTATAAAGAAGTGTGGTTATACAAGGGCCAGGTGAAGTCAGGAGGAGACAATGTGATGGGCCCCTATGTAGTGGTTTTTTCTGACACCACTTTTGATACTAAATGTATGTTGTTTTTCCACATACCAACCAATTCTATGACACTAACTGGGTCCTCAACAATTCAGTTTCCACCCTATCTACCTAGAATTAGGGTCAGATCCCATGAGTTAAGGGGCTCAGTCTCATGTGACTGCCCTTACTTCAAACCAGCTGCAAATGGGGTACCTGGGCAACCCACTCTTCTGGCTGGCTAACTACAAAGTTGCGAGTCCCCATGGGCTCCCCTCAGGGTTGTTAATGTTCTAGAATGACATAAAACTCCTGAAAAACACTTAATGTCTACCAGTTCCTTACAAAGAATATAACTGAGGGACAGCCAAATAGATGTGTCAGAGAAGGAAAAAAATTTCCTTTACCCTTCTAGGTTCTTCTGATTAGTCTAAGAATTAAATTGACATGAGACAGATTAACAGAAGAAAATGAAACAAAAAGTAATAATATGTATACCTGGAAGAGACCCAGGACAGTTGAGTGCTGCTGCTGCTAAGTCATGTCAGTCATGTCCGACTCTGTGCCACCCCATAGATGGCAGCCCACCAGGCTCCCGTCCCTGGGATTCTCCAGACAAGAACACTGGAGTGGGTTGCCATTTCCTTCTCCAGTGCATGAAAGTGAAAAGTGAAAGTGAAGTCACTCAGTCGTGTCCTTTGCGATTCTTTGCGACTCCTTTGACTCTTTGCGACTCCATGGACTGTAGCCTACCAGGCTCCTCCATCCATGGGATTTCCCAGGCAAGAGTACTGGAGTGGGGTGCCATTGCCTTCTCCGAGGAAAGCTGAGTAACTCACCAAAATGGCCAGAGTCCTCACCTTACACACCATCTTCAGTTCAAGACAAAAGAGGATGTTGGTGTTAGTGGTTTGGGACTTCAAAATGGAGGAAGACCACTGACAGGAGGTGGATAAGCAATGTTTGTTAGTAAATAAATGTTTGCTGGGCCAGGCAGAGGCAATAGGACACAGGGAGGAGTTTTGACAGACTTTGTTATGTTCCTGTCTGTCTATCATACCTAGTTTATACGATAGGTATCTATGGTGATAGTGCCCTTCCTGGAACAAGTCCTCTATGTATACTCTTAGGCAGTTAGGGGGAAGGTCACAAGTTCTTCCCGAGTCTCTTGGACCTTGATAGTTTTCAGTTCAATATACTCTGCATGCCAAAGAGATAATTGGATTCCCCTACAGATGCACAGGGCAAGTTATATGGGATAGGGGTGAGGAGTGGGGGTTGGTGCAGAGCTTTCATGCTATCTCCTGTTATGCCATCTTCCCACCACAGGAATGTGTTCACCAACCTGGAAGCTCACGGAACTTTTTAGGTTTTTAATCAAGGTTATATTAGCTAGGCATGATTACTGGCCATTGGTTATTGAACTCAGTCTCCACCCCTTTTGCCTCCCTGAGGAAGTCAGGGGCTGGGGTTGAAAGTCTAGTCTTAATCACTTAATCACCACATCTTAATCACTTGGTTGATTTTTCTTGTGACCAGTTCCCATCCTGAAGCTATCTAGCATGCCCCCCACCAAACCCCTCCAAGGGTTATCTTATTAGTCATAAGACTAGTCACTATTAGCATAAGACCTTTATCACTCAAGACACTCATCACTCATGACACTCATTACTCAACAAACTCATCACTCAAATTCCAAGGATTTGGAAGCTTTGTGCCAGGAATTGGAGATAAAGACCAATTTTTTTTCTTTTTTTTTTTAAATACCATGGCCCACAACTGGACCCCAGCACCCACTCTGTCTATCAGAATAACTAGGTCAAGAAGGAGACAAGAGAAATTTCCAGACAGGGCAGTGATTCTCATACTTTGGTGCATGTTAGAATATTCTGGGAAACGTATTAAAAATGTAGATTCCTGGATCTGACTCTCAGTCACTGAGGGAGGGACCAGAGTATCTGTATTTTTATTTATTCTTTTTTTTTTTTTTGTGCATGCAGGATCTTAGTTCCCCGATCAGGGGTCAAACTTGTGCCCCCTGAGGTGGAGGCTCAGAGTCTTAGCCACTGACCCACTAGGGAAGTCCCTGTAGTTTAATAAACTCCCTAAATGATTCCCCACACTCACGGAAGTTTGAAAGCCAGGGAGTAAGCATTTCCTTTAGTCTTACCCCCAGCCCCAACACTACTCCCTTCTAGAAGCCTGTCCAGTCAGAGCCCCAAGTCTGACTGTAGGTTACCACCTTGCCCCGACTTAAAGACAAGGAAGAATTACAACTGAGTACAAAGGACTCCCAGATGAAGCTGATCATTAGGATCCTGGGGATTCTGCCTCAGATTGGAATCAGAATCAGGAATCAGAATTAACATCGGTCATTGTTGTGTCAGGTGTGTGCATGCTAGGCGTTCTCGGTGGTTTATCTGTGAGGGAAGTGTAAGGTTATAATTTCATGGCTGAGAAAGCCAAGACTTGAGAAAATGCAGCCAAGTAGGTATGGTTAGTATTCAAACTCAGCCCTGCCTGCCCCCACTACCTACCTCGGACTTCGTTGTTGTTCAGTTGCTAAGTCCTGTCTCTTTGAGACCCCATGGACTGCAACACGCCAGGCTTCCCTGTCCTTCACCATCTCCCAGAGTTTGCTCAGACTCATGTCCATTGAGTCGGTGATGCCATCCAATCGTCTCATCTTCTGTTGTCCCCTTCTCCTCCTGCCTTCAACCTTTCTCAGCATCAGTGTCTTTTCCAGTGAGTTAGCTCTTTGCAACAGTCGGCCAAAGCATTGAGCTTCAGCTTCAGCATCAGTCCTTCCAATAAATATTCAGGGTTGATTTCCTTCAGGATTGATTTTACCAGCTGAGCCACCAAGGAAGTCCTACCTCAGAATGGAAAGTAATTAAAAGGGAACACGCTGAACCGGTGTGACTTAATTGTGAGCTGGAGTTGCCGCCACAGTACCGAGTGTCAGTCCCTCCATAATCACAGCTGTGGAAGTGGCCGCCCTGACATGGCAGCCCTGGACTGCCACTTAGGAAAAGCTTTTGCCTACAAATGTTACTAACTGAATAGCTACCTTCTCAGAACCTCTCTGGGAAATCACCAGTCCTGATGAGTGTTTCCCTGTCTTTTTGCTGAACTCAAATCCCTGAGGTAGAGGAGCCTAGCCAAGGGTTCTGGAAATTGCTGGGATTGTCACATCTCATGCTGCATCTAGCGTGGTTGAGTCCAGGTTGTTCCAGGAGTGTGTCCCGGAGAGTTCTGTGCATTTAAGTCCTGTCAGCAAGGCCAGGGTAGGCCTGGTGGGAGAGCAGCCCTTCAGTTCACGGTTGAGGTAGAGGGAGACAGGCTAGGGAGTCACCCAAGGCTTTTCAAGTCAGCCAAGGTCAAATCCAAGAGGAGCAGTGGGGACGTAAGCAGGAGAAGGAGTTTAGATGTCAGCAGCCAGAACTTTTAAGAGTTGGTCAGAAGGAAGTAGACCGGGGATGAGGACTGAGTGGCCAGCTTGGCCACCACCCCTGGAGTGTGTTGTGGGACAGGTGCAGGACCTTAGAGGAAGTATGTACATCTGGCCGGACTCTGTTCTACTTCCATGTAGGTCCTTCTGCGTCTAAAGTGGGAGTCCCCACTGTAACGTGCCATTGACTGAAGGGGCAAGGCCGGGAAACAGTGGTGTTACCAGGAGAAACTGGACAAGTGATTACCAGAGTGTGGATTCACCCATGAGTCCAAGGTCTGGTCCTCAGCCTTTCAGGCAAGAGACTCAGTCTTTTTTTTTTTTTCCTTATTAAAGTATAGTTGTTTGTTTTTTCACTTTGCCACACAGCTTGTGGGATCTGTTTCCCGACGAGGGATTGAATCTGGCGTTGGCAGGTGAAAGCCCTGAATCCTAACCACTAGGCCACCAGGGAACTCTCTCTTGAAGGACAGTTGAATTACAGTGTTCTGTTGAGGAAAATCCATCTCGTGAGAGCCCCAGGATGAGTCCTGCTTAGCGTGACTAATACCAGCTACGCTGTTAAGAGACTGATGTGTAAAACAAAAGCCCATTCTATCTCCTCAAAAGGAGGTTATGCTTTTCCACTGCCAGTCTCTAGAATGGACTAAGTTTATGATGGATTAATAATCAAGGACCATTTGATAAGCATGGATTGGAGCAGAAAGCTGGGGAGTTTGGGCTGGGGCTAGGCCCCCCAAAATGTACTTGCTTCATAAGTGGGCATTTCCTCTGATGACCGAATTGCTGATGTCCCACAGATTCAGGGTGGTGTGGCACATAAACAGCCAATGTTTGTAGTTTTGACTTGGCTTTTTTTGTGGGCTTCTGATTCAGAGTCAATTAATTCAACTTTGTTGTGCAGATAAAATGGATTTTTCCTACTACTTTGTCCATAACTGATGCGGTCTTCTCTAGAGCTCCCACCCACTGGTTAGTTATTGGTAGTGGTGACGACAAGTTAAATGTCCCATCTCGTTTAAAGCACAACAATGCCAATAATTTAATGAACCCTTAAGGTATGTTAAAATATAAACTGAAGCATTTAAAACTTTTTTTTTTTTTTTTGCATTTAAAACTTTTAAAGAATTTGTTAGAGCAAAAATGGGTTACCATTGGGCAGCACCAAATCGGAAATAGTCAGGAACACTCTACCAATAGGAGCCCGAAGAGATACTTTTACAGAAAAAGGTGGAAGCAAAGTAAGGAAATTATTGATTGGCTATATATACACATGCACACACATATTTTGGCTATGTCATGAAGCTTGTGAGACCTTAGTTCCCTGAGCTGGGATCAAACCCAAGCCCTGCACAGTGAAACCGTGGAGCCTTAACCATCAGTCCGCCAGGGTCCTGATAGGCTGTATCTTAAAACCTAGTTGGCTATTTGTGATTGGTTGCCTTTAGGTTTCAATTTCCTAACATTGAGGCATTGACAGGCTTAGATTTCAGTTTGCTTACATAGGCCCCCATGGCATTAGAGCCACCTCAGTTTAATGGCCTCATTGAATTAATTTAAGTGGTATGTTAAATTTCTCTTCATTAAAACAAACCAAGCAAACAAAAAACCAAAACCAAACTCCCAGATAAACTCCCTTCTCCCTACTTCTTTTCCTAACGTGTCGAGTAGGTATTAAGAAAAGGGAGAGGTATGGCTTATGAGTATTTGTCACAGCAGGAAAAGCCAGGGTGCTTGGCTGGGCGTCCCTTGCCTCCTCTGCTCCCCTGTTCACTTGTTTGTTCTGGGCCTCACTGGTTTCCAAAGCTGCAGCCTGCTTTAGTTAATATGTGGCTCAGAACAGACTCGGCATTGCTTCCTAGAAATATTGACCCTCTCCCTTGCAGACTTGGCCTCCTCTTAATTCCTTCCGACTGAGCCTCTGCTTCATCCTCCACTGGCCTCCTGCCCTGGGATCTCCTGCAGCATCTGCACTGGGTTTTTTTTTGTTGTTGTTGTTTTTAATAACCTTTATCCTCTCTCATTAGTTATAGTGCTATAGTCTTCAACTAGTCTCTATGGCCTTCTCCAAGCTTTTTCTCTTTCTTAAATACCTGCATAATCACATCACTCCCTTCAAAACTTCTAAGAGCTTCCAGTTTGCTGCAGGATAAAGTTTAAACTTTAGTGTGCTTAGTCTGATATATAAAAGTGAACAATTTGACTTCAATTAGCTTTTTAGCCTCATCTTTGCTCTGGCTTCCCACGCCCATCTAACGCATCATACCCTTTCATGCCTCTGAGTTTATGTATTCTTCTGTATAGAATTTTACTTTCTCTTCTTCCTTTAAAGCCTAGCTCAAATGTGTCTCTGTAAAGCAACTTTTTATTTTTCTTTATTTTTGCATAGATCTGTAGTATGGCACTTAATAGCTTTTTAAGGAAGATAAAATATTTTAAATTAAACTTAAAAGCTTAAGGAAAATTGTGCAATTTTGTGTAATTCAATAAAGTATATACCAATTTGTATAATTCATGAAAGTATATAAGAATTTAAACCCCGATTAACTATAAATGGACTTCTTTGTGTACAAGCAGCAGCCCCTGGACATTAAAATAAACTCACTTTGAAAGACTCAAATATTTAGATAATTTTTAAATATGAAAAGTCTCATAACTGGCTTGTTAAAAGTGATTTTGGGACTTCTCTGGTGGTACAGTGGATAAGAATCCACCTGCCAATGCAGGGGACACAGATTTGATCCCTGGTCCAAGAAGATCCCACATGCCCCAGGGCAATCAAGGCTCATTTGCCACAACTACTGAAGCTTGTGCACCCTAGAGCCATGTTCCGCAGCAAGAGGAGCCACCTCAACAAGAAGCTCAGGCATTGCAACTAGAGAGTAGCTCCCCCTTACCACAACCAGAGAAAAGCCCACACAGCAAAGAAGACCCAGCCCAGCCAAAAATAAATAAATAAAAACTATACTTTAAAAAGTGCGTTTGGTTACAAGTAACTTAGCGACTGAACAACAATGACAAACTACTTGTTTGCAACAAGTAATAGTAGGTGAACAAAAAACAGTTTTTTTTTTTTCCCTCACATAATGAGAAATCCAGAGCTGAGCAGTCCAGCACTGGTACAGCTGCTGAGAAATGCTGACAAGGACCAAATGTTTCTGCTCTACCTTCCTTAGCTTATGGGTTTTTTTTCTCATGCTTGTCCCCTCATATCACCAACTGGCTGTTGCATCTCCAGGTCTCATGTCTGCTTTCTAGGTAGGAAGAAGGAGGAAGAGACAAAAGGGACAAAAGGGCTCTGCCAGTTGTAATTATCCCTTTTCATGTGGAACTAAAACTTTCCCTGGAAATCTCAAATGAGAGAGTTCTGCTTACACTGTATTGACTGGATCAAAGTCACATAGTTGCTTCTAGCAGCAAAAATGAAAAAAGAAATATAGTCATTGGGGGATTAGTTCCAGGACCTCTTTGGATACCAAAATCTGTGGATGCTTGAATCCCTTATACAAAATGGTGTAGTACTGGCACGTAATCTCCCCACATCCTCCCTGATACTTTAAATCATCTCTAGATGACTCAGAAAACCTAATACATGTAAATGCTATGTTAAAAGTTGTCCATACAATGTAAATGCTATGTAAATAGTTGCCAACATGTGCCAAATTCAAGTTTTGCCTTTTGCAACTTTCTAGAATCTTTTCCGGTTTTGAATATTTCCAATCTGAGGTTGGTTGAATCCATGGATGCTGAATCCACAGATACAGAACCCATAATACAGAAAGCCAATTTTAGTTTGCTGTCTAGTTCCTATATTGGAAAAGGGCAGGAGAAGAGGACATTCTGACTGACTGATGGGCTGTCAGTCCCCAAAATCTATCACAGGGCTCCACTGGGTTAGATTATTCATATGATAAATTATGAAGAAGGATCTTGATGAAAAGTGGGGAAAGAAAATAGTGAAATATTAGGATATATTAGATCAAAAACCTCAGGTCTGGCTTTTGTTTCCTGGCCTTAAAGCTGTAGCAAAGAGATTACTCACATCCAAGAGACTTCTTTTTATGGCACTCTTCTCTCTTCCAGATTCTTCCTCAAGAACAGATTTTAAAAAATCTTTGTTGAGATAATTCACAAACCATCAAGTTCATCCGTTTAAAGTGAACAATTCAATGATGTTGTATATTCACATAATTGTGCAACCACCACCCAAATCTAAGCTCAGAATATTTTTACTATCATAGAAAGTATCCCCTACCCAGCAGCAGTTACTCTTATTTCCACCCCCAGACCCCCCGGCCGAGGCAACCACTAATTTTCTTAGAGCAAAAAATTTTAAAAGAGTGATTTTCTTCTGGTAAGTCAGTAGGAACACTGTAAAAATGAGCTTTGGGGTAGGTAATTTGATTTAAATATGTCACAGAAGGCAATTCATCTGCTATAGTAGAGTTGTGTGTGTGTGTGTGAACTGGTGCAATATTGCACTCAGTGAAAGCAGAGCTTTTAAGCACCTTATCTCTTTTCTCATTTTGTCCTAAAGAATCATACAGTTTTCTAAATCTTGTCTTTTTTATATTTCAGCCTTTTTAAAAAAATAAAGATGAGATTTAGAAAGATATAAATTAGATATAAAGTTACAAAACTCATAATGCAAATGCAAAATCTCATTAGTGGGAAGAGTTTAATTAGAAAAAACAAAACCCTAAGGTTTTGGGGGGCCAAACATTTGCTGGTTAGAAGTGCTAACTGAGCCAGGTGCCTTTTCTTGTCCCCTGGGATGGTACAGCCCATGTCCCTGTTTGTGTTATTTGCAAGAGATAATATCATTTACCTACTGAAATGAAAATGAGCCAATGGGCCTAAGACTCGGAGTAACTGCTTTCATTATCGTTTGTAGCATTCCCTCTAACTGTCATCTCCTGCTCTACTTAGAGCCTGGTGTATCTAGATGAGAGTAAAAACAGGAAATGAAGCAGGTACTGAGCAAGCAGCTATCACCTAAATGTTCTAGGCCAGGGCTTTCTGATCAGAGGTTTGAGGACTCGTGGAGAGAAACAGAAAATTTGTGACAGTTAGTACTGAGAAATGAAAGACTGTGCCCGAACAAAAGTGAGGAAACATTTCAATGAGACAGCTTTTGATATTGGGTTACATTACACTTAAAGTAGAGATCTTACCCTGACACTATCAAACTATCAAGTTTCTTTTCCTCTTAGCTACTTTTTCCCTTTGCCTTTCATTGCCGTCATTATAGCAGGAAGACATTTTGTACCAGTTTGCTATTTAAAAAGTTAGCTTTCTGTTTATTTTTGTCTTTTTTTTTTTTGAGATTTAAATAAATTAACAGCTAAGTGGATGCTTTAATAACCAATAATTTCATCTCTGAAGGAAAGATAAATCCCAATTTAAAAACCTTTTTCCAGTTTGAAAAGTTCATAGGACTTCTCTGGTGGTCCAACTGTTAAGATTCTGCACTTCAGATTCTGCAGGGGGCAAGGGTTCAGATCCCTGATGAGGGAGCTAAGCATGGGGGAGCCCCATGCCACATGGCAAAGCCAGAAGAAAAGTTCATAAGTGGGAAAGTAATATTTCTGGTTTCTAGAACTGTGCATGAAAAAGTGAAAGTGTTAGTTGTTCAGTTGTGTCCGACTTTTTGTGACCCTGTATACTAAAGGCCGCCAGGCTCCTCTGTCCATGGAATTCTCCAGGCAAGAATACTGAAGTGGGTAGCCATTCCCATCTCCAGGGGATCTTCAACCCAGTGATTGAAACTCCCACATTGCAGGCAGATTCTCGACCATCTGAGCCACTTTCTAGAATTGTACATGGACTTCTTGATAAGCACACTTTTTAATTCTCTACTTTTTTCTTTTGTTTATTAATACTAAATTTTTGAGGCATGCAAAAAGTAGAGAAAATATAATAAAAAATCAAGTTTCAAATCTTGTTTAAGAAATGAAATATTACAAATATGATTGGCCCTTCTGTGTATCTTTCACCTAGTGCTTTTCTCACTTTTCCCACAAAAGAACCAAATTCATACTTGAATTCATTCATTCAAGTATGAATTTGGTTCTTACTCTCAGACATGCCTTTGTAATTGTGATACATAGTCATGTAATTCCTGTTAAAAAGAGACAACAGGCCCAAAGTGGAGTCACTAAGCTAAGTCCTCAGTCTCTGAAATGAGACTTAGTTCTCCCAGAAATGAAATCTTAAATCAGTCAATTAAGAGTCCCTTGATCAGCACTAGTTAGGTTATCTGAGACCCCTATCATCTCCAAAAGGAAAGTAACCGTGCAATAACCAATCTGCCTTTTTGCCAAGTACGACTTCCTTGTTCCTGCTCCCTTCTGCCTATAAAAATCATTTGGTGGAGCGTCTTGGAGCTCCCTTCTATCTTCCAGACTTGATGCTGCCCGATTTGTAAATTATTGAATACAGCCAATAATATCTTTAAAATGTTTTTAGTTGAATTTTGTCCTCAAATATCCCTAAACAAAATCAGGTTTTCTGCATATTTTAAACTTTTCAAAGTGAAAGAAGTGCTACAATACTGACATAAGCTTTGTTTTTGGGAAGGCCAACGAGCTGAATCCTGCTTCCAGATCATTCCTGGCACCTGGTTCTGGGGTCAAGCAGTGATCAATGATCACATGCTCTTGTAGTTAACTTTTTAGCTAATCAGTACAGCTATTCCAATTATTTGGACAAGACATGCAATTTGGATTTATTCTTAATATCTGGAAATTCCTTTTCAAATATAATTTAGCTTTGTGGATATAAGTTGGGGTGAAAAACCTCTTTGCATGCTTTTGTACATTGGAATTCTATCAGTCTTTGAAGTAAAAATATGTATTTATTATTGCAAGAAGAATGTGCCAGAATAATTCATGATGATTATAAAAGATATTAATTTTCCATGAAAATTATTAAGAACTTTTCAGTAGTTAAATAAATAGAGAAACAGATGGACAGTTAATACAACTATTAAGGGTGCATTTGTTAGATAGTTATAGGAAGAACAATAGATTTTTGTTGAGTGAATAAATTTAAATCCTTATGAAAATAATAAGTCAGAATAAGAGAGATTAGATTATATTATAATTTCAATAATTGTGTAATTATTAAGTAAATAAATATAGCAAATAAATAAATTAATTAATTAATTAATCATTAAATGGATTAAATACAATAATCTTTAAGAACTATTTAAAATTCTGTTTATATCATGAATTATTCAAGAAAGTGCCATTTGGGAAATTTCTTCTTTTTGTGAAGATAAATTTAAAGTGGAATGTCAATTTTGCCAACTCAAAATTTTACCAAAAGGGGAGAATTCCAAAATCATATCAAAATCAAAATATATCAAAATATAAAGTACATGAAAAAAAGAAAAAAGTATTAGAGAAAAATTAGATAATCCCCAAATACATTGCTTTTCTACTGATCTTAGCTTAAAAGATCTTAGTATTACACGTAGGTCGATCAGTGACTACAGGAGCGAAATAGCATCTGGGAGTGGTATCAGTTCAGTTCAGTCGCTCAATCGTGTCAAACTCTTTGAGACCCCATAGACTACAGCACGCCAGGCTTCCCTGTCCATAACCAACTCCTGGAGCCTACTCAAACTCATGTCCATTGCGTCGGTGATGCCATCCAACCATCTCGTCCTCTGTCGTCCCCTTCTCCCTCCTTCAATCTTTCCCAACATCAGGGTCTTTTCCAATGAGTCAGTTCTTCTCATCAGGTGACCAAAGTACTGGAGCTTCAGCTTTAGCATAGTCCTTCCAATGAATATTCAGGACTGATCTCCTTTAGGATGGACTGGTTGGATCTCCTTGCAGTCCAAGAGACTCTCAAGAGTCTTCTCCAGCACCACAGTTCAAAAGCATCAATTCTTCAGCGCTCAGCTTTCTTTATATTCCAACTCTCACATCCATACATGACTACTAGAAAAACCATAGCTTTGACTAGATGGACCTTTGTTGGCAAAGTAATGTCTCTGCTTTTTAATATGCCGTCTAGGTTGGTCATAGCTTTTCTTCCAAGGAACAAGCATCTTTTAATTTCATGGCTGCAGTTACCATCTGCAGTGATTTTGGAGCCCCCCCCCAAAAAAAAAGTCTGTTTATGTTTCCATTGTTTCCCCATATGTTTGCCATGAAGTGATGGGACAGGATGCCATGATCTTAGTTTTCTGAATGTTGAGTTTTAAGCCAACTTTTTCACTCTCCTCTTTCAGTTTCATCAAGAGGCTCTTTAGTTCTTCTTCACTTTCTGCCATAAGGGTGGTGTCATCTGCATATCTGAGGTTATTGATATTTCTCCCAGCAATCTTAATTCCAGCTTGTGCTTCATCCAGCCCAGCATTTCACATGATGTACTCTGCATATAAGTTAAATAAGCAGGGTGACAGTATTCAGCCTTGATGTACTCCTTTCCCAATTTGGAACCAGTGTGTTGTTCCATGTCCAGTTCTAACTTGCTTCTTGACCTGCATACAGATTTCTCAGGAGGCAGGTCAGATAGTCTGGTATTCCTATTTCTTTAAGACTTTTCCACAGCTTGCTGTGATCCATACAGTCAAAGGCCTTGGCATAGTCAATAAAGCAGAAATAGATGTTTTTCTGGAACTCTTGCTTTTTCAATGATCCAGTGGATGTTGGCAATTTGATCTCTGGTTCCTCTGCCTTTTCTCAATCCAACCTGAACATCTGGAAGTTCACGGTTCATGTACTGTTGAAGCCTGGCTTGGAGAATTTTGAGCATTACTTTGCTAGCGTGTGAGATGAGTGCAATTGTGCGGTAGTTTGAAGTGGTATAGCCTGGATTTAAAATCAAGCAATTTGGCTCCAGAGTCCATGCTCTTACTCCTTTATTCTTATCTTGGCCTAATAAGAATAAAAGGGCCAGGGTATGCTCTAATATCCAGGTTATTTTAGTGCTGCACTGTTTATCTTTGTCCGTACATCAAATTATTTCCTTAAGAATATGTCTATTTTCTTTTATAATATGAAATCAAATATGGAAGAAGCCATGTGGTTATGGAAGGGGCTTCAAGAATTTAACGTTTTCAGTAATCCCATGAGAGGAGGGACCTTTCCATTACCATTTGCTAAAGACCTATTATTTCACAATTAGTCAGGGAGTCCTTTCTGAAATGTCAGAAAGGAGATCAAGATAATGAGACTGATTGCACCATTGTGAGCACATCTACAAAAATGGTATATATGAGGTGTTCTTTAAAGAGGAAAGCATGGTGCACATATAGTATGCTTGTATTATCAGGTTACTGTAGGCTACTTGCCTCTAAACTGAACAAACACAGGTCTAGTAGACAAATTTTTTCCTGCTTCCTTTTTTATTGTGTACAGCTCAGGACTATTTAAGAACAATTTGATGCCATGGTTGCCATGGTAAATACTTTCCATAAGAACTAAGTAATTGTTGGAAGCTGTTACAATTTACCATTATTTAGTTTCAGAGTGATTTAAATGTTCTCACATTCCCTCTTCATGTAAACATTTTATCTGCATCAGAATTTCTTTTTTAATTTTCTCTGAAAAAGACATATCTCATTAAGGACTAAGACACAGTAATTATAGTGAAAATACGCACATTTTTTTCCCCCCAAAGAATATGGTCAGCTTGGTTTTATGCTTTTTGATCTGCAGGACTTAGAGCATTTTGACTCTGACCTCACATTAATGTTGTTTTAAACCAGGTAACAGATAGGCCTCAACAGTTCAGGGGGACAAGCGGCCATCTTATCATAGAGGGAGTGTTTGGGAATGCTTACCTTATAGATTTGCTTTTTACCATCATAATGGAATCATAGATCATTCAAACTTGAAAAGACAAAATTTTAAATGCAGTTTTATAGCATAGATGAGTTCTGCAGCTGTGGTAACAATTTATTGCCGGGCGTCTGTGCCATGCTGCTAATCAATAATATGGTTCCCAAAGATATCAAGATAATAAAGTATCCTTAAAAAGCAAAGGACTCAACACAAAAATGACATCAAGAACTTGAGCTGATACAAACAGCATTAAGGAACATGATGGGGAGGACTTCTGTTACAACTGTTGCTTATTCACTAAGGTGTTTACCAACTCTTTGTGACCCTTTGGACGGACGGTAGCCCACCATGTTCCTCTGTCCATGGGATTTTCCAGGCACAGATATGAGAGTGAGTTGCTATTTCCCTCTCCAGGGGACCTTCCTGACCCAAGGATTGAACCTGCCTCTCCTGCATCTCCTGCATTGCAGGCGGATTCTTTACCCACTCAGCCACTGAGGGAGCCCCTTTGTTATAACGAGGTACTCATAAAAATAGACAACTCCGAAGAGCCAGAAGTGTCAGGTATATTTTAATCACAGGGTGAGAGACTTGCCAGGTATCCTTCTAGCACAACCATTGCAGGGCAGAAGTCCCTCAAAATACAAAACTTATTTTCAAAGATGATACTGTGGAACATCAGTTGTGGACTTGTTCTTTTTTTCTTTCTGTTCTAGGATGAATAATAACCCTGCCCAATAGTGAGTTACCTGGACAAATGTAGATCTCCGTTTTCTCTGCTCTCTCTTCGGTCTTCCTCTCTCCCTTCCTCTTTCTCCTCCCCTCTCTCTCTTCCTTCCTTCCTTTCTTCTTCCCTCCTTCCTTCCTCTTTCCTCTCTTCTTTTCTTTCTTTCTCTTCCATCCTCCCTTCCTCCTGCCTTCTTTCCTTCTTCTTTCTCTTTTATTAATAATAAGTGATATAACTTTAAGTCTGTGTGACTCTGTATTGGTGTCTGGGTGCTTCACATAGATAATTCTTATGTCCCTAACTGGGCTTCCCTCATAGCTCAGTTGGTAAAGAATCTGCCTGTGATGCAGGAGACGCCAGTTCAATTCCTGGGATGGGAAGATCCCCTGGAGAAGGAATAGGCTACCCACTCCAGTTTTCTTGGGCTTCCTTTGTGGCTCAGCTGATAAAGAATCTGCCTGCAGTGCAGGAAACCTGGGTTCGATCCCTGGGTTGGGAAGATCCCCTGTAGAAGGGAAAGGCTACCTACTCCAGTATTCTGGCCTGGAAAATTCCGTGGACTGTATAGTCCATGCAGTCCCAAAGAGTCAGACATGACTGAGTGACTTTCACAAAAAAAACCCAAAAAAACTCCCTAACTAGCTTCTGAAGAACCGTGACTATTTCCAAACAGAAAGCTCCTCAGTCTTTGACCCTGCAATCTCCCTTGAGGCCTTCTAGAGTCCATTTTTTACAGTCTGCCTCAAAGCATTTTATCCAAGAATTCTTTACCAATGTACCACTTCTACTGCAATCTCTTCTATTAAAAAAACACACACACACACAAAGCTGAGTTAAAAATACAGATAAATATAAAGTTTTCTCACCTCCCAGAATTGAGAGTGGTTGGCATTTTTTGCATATTTGTTTTTAGTCTTTATGTATATTTTTGTGTAAATAATAAAATATTCCCCAATACATTAATTACCTTGGATCTTCACCCATCATCACAGTCCAGCTCTGCCTCACCCCCTGTGTTTATCAACCATAAACTTGCTATGAATCCTTTAAGTTCTCTTTTCATATTTTCCACTGTCTTCTTTATTCTGTATCATAAATGTTTTCATTCTTTTTTTTTTTGTAAGGAACTCCAGGTATTGCCCTTGATCTTAGAACGTCCAGTTTTCCCTGCTAGATGGGGATGAACCAGGAGGCAATTGTATCTCCCAGAGGCCAGCCCTTGCTGACTATGATCTGTGAATATCCTCCAGCCACCAGATTTAGTTGGGGGCATGCTCTCGCCTAGGTATGTCTTGACTTCTCCCTGCTACAATTCTGCATCTTGGTCCTTGATAACAGATTCATAGAAGAGCTCAAATAAACATATGATGTTGTACCTGACCACATTTGTGCCCTATTTTCTTGGGTTCTGTGACTAGAACTTTAACTTGGCTTTTGGTTTTCTAACTGATCTAATTTTCCTCTTGTTTGGCTGTCAGAAGCTCAAAACCAACATACCATAAACCCATATTAACAGGAAAGTTGGCTTTGTGGCATGGCTTTTATGTGTTAACCTCATTATGGCTTTATTTTCTAACCTTCATTTATCTTCTGTCTTTTTCTAAAAATATCCTATTTACTTATTCAAGAGTTTATTGTGGACCACTTTTTAATAATTCTTTATTAAATAATTCAAATTCAATTCTTTATTATTGAATTTGTTACAATATTGTTTATGTTTCATGTTTTGATTTTTTGACCACAAGACATGTGGGATCTTAGTTCCCAACCAGGAATCAAACCTGTAATGGCTGCTTTGGAAGGTGAAGTCCTAACCATGGGACTCAACCAGGAAAGTCCCACCTTTTGTCTTAATGTTCTTTATATGTACATTTTTTACCTTGTGGAGTTTACAAAACTGTCCAAGAGGCACCTCATTGTTTTAAATTGGGAGAATAAAACTCTCACAATCTGTTGTAGCAGGCAGGAGTTTTCGTTATTTCTGATCCAGGAAAATTGAGTGATCTGACAGGTAGCCTCAAAAGAAAATTTATATTTAGGAAGATTAATTATTTCTTGTACTGAGGTACACATTAGGTGTGGTAGATGTCCTTTTTTACTTTTATGAATAATTTATACATTTCCTTTAATAGTTAAAATTTGAATGTATTAAATGAAATTCTAAATGAAACATGATTTGCAGCCATGGTTTGAAAATTTCTTTTTCTTTGAAAACCAAAAATAAAACCTTCATGCTATCCACTTAAATATTTTCCTTCTCCCTTTATTTTGAGGTAGAAGTAATGAAGATTCTTTTCCTAGGGCATTTTGGGGATCTGGAACTAACCTTAAGTAGGTGGTGTATGTAACCAATCTGCATGTATGGTCAGGAATTCTATGGGCCTCTCCTGTTTCCACACCGGCCTCTTACAGTCTCTAAATCACCAGTATTAAGAGCTACGTTCCTTTTGGTCTTTAGAAAGTTTTTTGAAATGTGAATATCCCTTGGAAAAGAAAACCATCTTATGAATTTATAAGCTTCCATGTTTGAAATTTGGCTGGGAAGAACAATATGAACAAATATAAAACAGATAAGTTTGGAGAGGATACAGAGAGTTATAAGGCAAAAGAGAAAACTGCTTTTAATTCTCCCTAGGATGAGCCCCTAGCAAAATTGAGAATAGTCCTTTCTTATTTCGGCTAAAATTTTAAGACTTTTCTTCCTTTCCTTTTCTTCTTTCTTTCCTTCTTCCCCAAATAGAAAGTTCAAAAGGTTTTGGTCTAAAAAAAAAAAAAAGAGTTCTTGTAAGAATTGACCAAAGAGGATAAAATCATTTACACCACATAAGAAATTTCCCATAAAGGAAATTTTCAGCAAATTTTTCCTTCAATGAGTCTCTATATTAGAATTTTTCTCTTCATAAATTCTTTAAACTGTTCCATAGAAAATCAAATTATACATATCTAAACTGTGGTTTCCCAAGACCATAAAGCTTCCTAAGATGAGTTTATGCATCAGTAGTGATGGCACCTGCCTAAACAAATTCTTCTATGGAATTGTCAGCACTGCTGATAGGTTTAGGGCCAAGCTTCTGCCACATTTTGTAAGATAACAACCACGTATAGCATGACCTTGATAGATTCTGCTCATATTTTAGCAAAACCACATTCTGCTTTGAGAAAGGTCAAACTCAGAGCAAGGGTATAGCTTCTTCCTTACTTATCTTTCATGATCTTGTCACCTATTTATCATATAGTAAGGACAAAGGAGAAATTTGCTTAATCTAGATACTTTACAATTTCATCCCAAGTACCTAATGTTCTGAGCCAATTATTCTTGGATTTATCATGCTTTTTTCTGAAGAATGATGCTAAATCTTATCATTTTGATAAGTTATTGACTACTCAGATTTTTTAAATTAAAAAAATTTAAAGTAACTAAAAATTTGTGTTTCCTTTCTAGGCCTCTGGAAAACTATGTATCTCCTACCATTCCTCACCTTTTCTGTCAAACAACGTCTAATGTATTTGTTGGTCACAAAATTGAGCCAGATTTCACCAAGCAAAAGCCCTAAAGATGATTTCTTTTGGTAGTTCAGATTAGAAATTTATTTTGAAGATCCAAGTAGATGTTTGCCGTGAAGATGTAGGATAGAAGAGTGGGTGTTGGCCACGTTAAGCTGCATTCAGCTTAATCTTCAGAAATATTGTGGTAATGAATGGGGCTTCTTGGGAGACATTTATCCTTGGGATGTGGTGATTGCCTGTTTAAAATATTGTCTGAAGTTGTATAGAAATTCAGCACTAAGTCAAGCTTAAAAACAGTCCCTAATGGCTGAATTAAATGTATGAAACTCAGTTTCCCAAACCTTGCTTGTGTTGAGTTGCTAAGTTCTGTCCAACTCTTTGGGACCCCATGGACTGTAGCCCGCCAGTCTCCTTTGCTCATGGGATTTCCCAGACAAGAATACTGGAATGGGTTGCCATTTCCTTCTCCAGGAGATCTTCCTGACCCAGAGATCAAATCGGTGTCTCTTGTATTGTCAGGAGGATTTTTTACCACTGAGCCACCAGGGAAACCCTTTCCCAAACTTTAGCAAGTAACTAAAACCTTCATTGTTGCCAAATGAAGCAGCAAGATATGGAAAGTAGGGGTGTGGGGGGTGGTAGGGGTGTGGGGGGTGGTGGGGGTGGGGATGGGAAATCCCATACTGGGAGGCAGGATATTTGACCTTTCATCTAGCAAAGATGAATACTTTAATGTGACCCCAGACTTGTCATTTAAACTCTTTGCTTGAGTTGTCTCATCTTGGCAGACTTAAGGTCAAAAGCTGGGCCAGATGACCATTATTAAAACTTATATTTTAAAAGTAATCATGAGTGGACTTTCCTGGTGGTCCAGTGGTTAAGACTCTGAACTGCCAATGCAGAGGCCGGAGGTTTGATCCCTGAATGGAGAATTAAGATCCAACACGCTGTGTGACTCCACCAAAAGATTAAAACAAACAAAAGAAAACTAATCATGGGAATTCCCTGGTGGTCCAGTAGTTAGGACTTGGCACTTTCACTCCCTGATTGTGAAACTAAGATCCCACAAGCTTCAGGGTACAGCCAGGAAAAAAAAGTCATGCTCGTTGTAACAAAACAAAATAAAGAACTGAAAAATGTAGAAAAGGATTAAAAAGAATATAGTGGTAGCCTATATAAACCATAATCTCACCTGCACTGATAGATTAATCAATGTTGACATAAGCTGCTTCTTTTTTTTTTGATAACTGAAATCATCAATGTATACAGTTTTGTGTATATACTACTTTTTGAGAGGTAAAGGCTTGGAGATTTGTTGTCCTTCACAAAAGAGGCCTGGGGCAAATGGAAAGGTAGACTGTGTTCTTGGGTAGAAAAACTTAAGAGGCATGATGATGTTAGCCCATTAGGGGCTGGCAGTGTCCTTCAAAGTTGTAAGTGGGTATACATTTGGATCCAGCATTCTACTTTTAATAATGATTCTAGAAATAGTATCTAAGAAATAGTATTCAATGCAACATTCTTCTGGGGCAATAGCGAAAAATTGGAAGCAGCACAAATGTCAATTAGTATAAGCCTTGTTAAATAATAGATAATTACACTTTGGAATATTACACAGTTATTGAAAAGAATGAGTACATGCTTTTTGTATTGATTTAGAAAGATCTTCAAGATACATTAAATGAAAAAAATCAAGCTGCTGGGAAAATGTTTATAGTATTTTATTATTCATGTAAACAATGTAAGAGGACAGAGAATACATGTTGTCTTCTACCCGAAACAATTCTTTGTAAGTCTAAACAAGAAACTTCTAAAATCAATGACTTGTGCTATGGTTAGGGCTGGGAACCAAAGATCTGGGACTGAATGGAAGTGAGACTTTCTACTGTGTACATTTTTATCCTTGTTTGATGTTTGGACAATGTGAATATATTATTAACATTAAAATAGAAATAAGAATGTGCTATCCTTTGTTTGTCTGTATATTATTGATTCACCATTAGTATGAATTCTATTTTTAGTTTAACAGTGATACATTTAGCGTGAATCATGATACCACATTTCTTCCATTCTAAGATGTATTTTTTCCATGTATGAAAATTTCTGAAATGAGTAATTCCCTTCTCCTATTGCATATAAATATAAATACTTTACTTTGCTATTTGACTTTCATTGGATTTTTTTGTTTTTTGGGTTTTTTTGCTATTTAATTTTCACTAGACATTTAGGTTGCTTTCAGTTTTTTCTTTCATTTTTTCCCCATGAATAATTGTCTCACTCTGTTATTGAATCATTAACAATATTTTGTTTTGACAATTAGAAACAATACTATAGTATAATGTGGCAGTTAAAAATATGGGCCCTAGAGGCACACTGCCTGGGTTTGAATCCTGGCCCAAGTACATCTAGGCTGAGTAATCTGAGTAGTGATTTAGCCCAACTCAGCTGTTTGTGATGGGGATTATAAAACTACATGTTTCATATGGTTTAGCACCATACTTGGCACATGGCATAAATATTCAGTAAATATTATTCATTTTGTAATGAAAATATTTGTGGATATAGAACAGCTTCCTGTAAATGGTATTATTTAACCAAAGAGTAGAAACACTTTTAAACTGTTTTTTGTTTTTTTAATTTGAGAGATGATAGTATTTAAATATTCAATTTTAGGGTTTTTTTCTTTTTACTACTTAGTTTGATGGAAGTTGTTTTCTTTTTTTAACCCCATATGTTTAACTGCTATTTATATCTCTTGTTTGAATTTGTCTATTCTTGACTTGTCCTTTTCCAACACAATCTTTATCTGATTAATTTATATGAATTTTATATAATAGTGATGCTTTAACCTTATTATTTATGCATTTTCAAATTTTAACCTATTGATTTTTAAAATGAACTCAGAAAAAAAGGATGAGATGGCCTTCTAAATTAAAAATATAAAGATACTCAAACAAAAGAATATATGTTGCACATTTTTACAATATAAAACTTTGTAATAAATTGAACACCTCTGTATCCCCATTCAAGTTGAGAAACAATATTTTTTATGACACCTGTGTAAAACTCTCCAACCTTATCCTCCCTAAGCCCTGGGGTTGTCAAAGTTTGAGTTTTGGTTCTTACTTTTTAAAATAGTTTTACCAGGTAATCCCTAAATAATATACTGCTTGATTTTGTCTATTTTCAACTTCTTTTTTTCAATGTAGTCATACTGTATTCATATTTCTGTAACTTGTTGCAATGCCAGTTCTATTATATATTAGATTTCCGTGTGTAAATCTATTTCTGTGTCACCTAATCTATTCTGTTGGTCTATTTGTTTCTGAGCTAACACCACAAAACTCTACAATAAATCTTTTTTTAAAACTTCTACTTATCTATTTTATTTCTGGCTGCTCTGGGTCATTTCCTCCTTCGGGAGATCTTTCCGACCCAGGGACCAAACCCAGGTCTCCCACATTGAGGGCAGACACTTTACCGTCTGAGCCACCAGCAAAGCCATGTCTTTGTTGCTGCTGGTAGGCCTTCTCTGACTGCGGAGAGTGGGGGCTACCCTCTCATTGTGATGCCCAGGCTTCCCATTGCAGTGGCTTCTCCTGTTGCGGAGCACAGGCTACAGGGCTCAAGGGCTTCAGTAGTTGTGGCACATGGGCCCAGTAGTTGCGGCTCCTGGGCTCTAGAGCACAGGCTTAATAGTTGTGGCACATGGGCTTAGCTGCTTTGAGGCATATGGGATCCTCCTGGATCAAGGATCAAACCCGTGTTTCCTGCATTGGCAGGTGGATTCTTTACCGCTGAGCCACAAGGGAAGCCCCTGCTGTGACTCTAACAATGTGGAAACCCAGTAGGTATTGTTTCCTTCTCTCAGATTAACATGGTAGTTAAGAACGCTGGCTCTGGAGTCAGAAAGACCAGGATTCTAATCTAACCTCAAGGGCTGGAGAATATACCTTTTGGGAAGTCTGCCCAGACCACAAGCCTCCTTCTCTGAGAACTTCCCCTAGGAATGTGCCCTATACTCGTGTTTGCATTATGTGACTGCCTGACTGGACATATTCGATTGCATCAGAAGAGAAGAAGACAAGGTTAATTGGATTTCCTCTTCTAATGTTTAGAATTATGACCACTTGAATTTAGAACAAGTAAACTTGCAGGCTGGGGGGCAACTATACTTGGCCATGCACACGTAGAGAAAGAGAGCAAATGCCTGGGGCATACAAAAGAAGGAGACAGAGGAAGAAGATATACAGAGAAAGAAGCAAGAAACCTTGAGGAAGGAAGATGATATTAAGGAAGAAAGAGAGATGGGGATGAACTAACCACAAAAGTACCCTCATATGAATTCCAGGCATTTGTACTGCCTCTAACAGATTTCCATTTCTTGATTCAAGTCCATCTTGGTGCCTGATGTTATTTCCTGACTCTTGGGTTCCTGGTAACAACCCTCTGTTCTTAAATTTCCTTTTTGTGTAGGAGGGGGAGTTTTATTTAGCTCAAATCTTACTGGTTTCCATAGTGGCTTTTTTTTTTTTCCCCTTTCTTTCTTTTTTGGTTTACGTTCTTACCAACAGTGCACAAGGATTCTCTTCTCCATATCCTTGTCCCTACTTGTAATCTCTTGTCATTTTGATAACCATTCTAATAGGTATGGTATCTCACTGTGGTTTTGATTTGCATTTCTCTGATGATGTTCAGTATCTTTTCATGTATCTGTTAGTCATTTGCATGTCTTTTTTTTTTCTTTTAATGTCTATTCAGATCTCCTGCCCATTTAAAACAATTTTTGGATAGGCTATTGAGTTGTGTTAGTTCCTTATATTTTTTGGATATTAACCCCTTATTAGATAGATGGTTTGCAAATATTTTCTTTATAAATTGCCTTTTCATTTTGTTGATTGCTTCATTTGCTGTGCAAAAACTTTAGTTTGATGTAGTACCACTTGTTTATTTTTGCTTCTGTTGCTTGTGCTTTTGGTGTCATACCTAAAAAATCGTTGCCAAGACCAATGTTAAAGAGCTTTGTCCTTATATTTTCTTCTAGAAGTTATACGGTTTCAGGTCTTTTCTTTAAGTCTTTAATCTCCATCGCCATTCCTTTCTCCAGGAAGTCTTTAATTTATTTCAAGTTAATTTTGTGACTGGTGTAAGATACAAATCCAACTTAATTCTTTTGCATGAGATTACCCAGTTTTCTGGGCTTCCCAGGTAGCAGTAGGGGCAAAGAACTGGCCTGCCAATGCAGGAGAGATAGAAATGCAGGTTTGATCCCTGGGTTTGGAAGATACCCTGGAAGAGGTCATGGCAACCCACTCCAGTATTCTTGCCTGGAGAATCCTGTGGACAGAGGAGCCAGGCAGACTATAGTCCATAGGATTACAAAGGGTCAGACACAACTGAAGCGACTTAGCACACATGCATACAGTTTTCCAACACCATTTATTGAAGAGACTATCCTTTCCCCATTGAGTATTCTTGGCTATCTTGTAAATTATTAGTTGTGGGTGGGTATGTGCGTGCTAAGTTGCTTCAGTCATCTCTGACTCTATGCAACCTCATTAACTGCAGCCTGCCAGACTCCTCTGTCCATGGGATTCTCCAGGCAAGAATACTGCAGTGGGTTGCCATGTCCCCCTCTAAGGAATCTTCCCAACTCAGGGAACAAACCAGCATCTCTTATTTCTCCCTCATTGGCAGGCAGGTTATTTACCACTAGCGCCACCTGAGAAGCCCATTAGTTGTCCATATATGCATGATTTTGGGAGAAGGGGACTCTTGATTCTGTTCTGTTGTCCATTTTTATGATAGTACCACACTCTTTTGATTACTATAACTTTGTGATATCATTTGAAATCAGGATGTGTGATTTCTCCAGCTTTGTTCTTCTTTCCAGGATTGCTTTGGCTTTTGAAGATATTTTGTGGTTCATACAAATTTTCGATTATTTGCTCTATTTCTATGAAAATGTTACTGAAATTTTGATGGAGAGTGCATTGAAGCTGTAGATGGCTTTGGGTAGTATGGACGTTTTAATAATATTAATTTTTTGATCCATGAACACAGTATATCTTTCCATTTAATTGTTTCTTTCAATTTCTTTCCTCAAAGTCTTAGAGTTTTCAGTGTACAGTTCTTTCACCTCTTTGGTTAAATGTATTACTATTTAATTGTTTTTGATGTTTTTAGAAATGAGATTTTTTTCATTTCTTTTTCAGATATTCTGTTGTTGGTATATAGAAAGGCAATTGATTTTTGTATAATTTTGTAACCTGAACACATCATTTTTCCAAAGGTGTAACAATTACCATTTTAAACAGTATTTCATGTTGTATATAATACATAAAACACTCTCAAATTGTTAAAAAAAAATGTTGCTATGAATGTAAAGCTGGCAGTGTTCTGTGGGATCTTACGGAATTCTCAGATTCTCAGGAGATTAATTTGGAGATGAACTGGGCTAACTTGGGAATCAGTCTCTGGAGCTAGGTTGTTGACAACAATTTCTAGCCTTTTTCCTTTAAACCAGGGATCCCCAACCTCCAGGCCATGAACTGATAACTCCTGTCAGATAAGCAGTGGCATTAGATTAGAAATAAAGTTATGGAATAAATATAATGCACTTGAATTATCCCCAAACCATCTCTTCCACCCTCCTTCTGTGGAAAAATTGTCTTCTATGAAACCAGTCCCCGGCACCAAAAAGTTTGGGAACCACTGCTTTAAACACAAAAAATTCATAAACTTCATGGTAATGCAAGTCAAAACCATTGGGGAAATTTCATCACCCTAACATATTTCATCACCCTAACAAGTGAACTGGCAACCCACTCCAGTACTCTTGCCTGGAAAACCCCATGGACGAAGGAGCATGATAGGCTACAGTCCATGGGTCGCAAAGAGTCAGACATGACTGAGTGACTTCAGTCACTCACTCACTCAACAAATGAACCATATTCACTTTTACATGTTTAGTCCATATGTCTTTTAATGGTGATTGACACATACCCTTGAAATTACAAATTGGCAACACAAATACAGATTGCTTTTGAGCTATGAGAGATGCTTGCATAGCATTTGAGGGGTAACACCACACAAGAGGTTTCATTGTCTTTAAAAACTTTTCTGACACTTATAGCAACATTAAAAAAGATCATAATCTGGAGCTGCTCTGGTGGCTCAGTAGTAAAGACTCCATCTGCCAATGCAGAAAACCCAAGTTCCATCCCTGGTACGGGAAGATTCCACATGCTGTGGGGCAAATAACCCCGTGTGCCACAATTATTGAGCCTGTGCTCTAGAGCCTGGGAGCTGCAACTAATGAGCTTACATGCCTCAACTACTGAGGCCACACACCCTAGAGTCATTCTCTGCAACAAGAGAAGCCACTCCAATGAGAAGCTCATGCACATCAACTAGAGTATAGGTCCTGTTGCCCACAACTAGAGAAAAGCCTGAACAGCAATGAAGACCCACCACAGCTAAAATGAATAAATAATTTTTAAAATGTGCTTATTAAAAGAAACATAGTCTGTGTACACATCTCCTGTTGGAGATTACAGTCTCAGAGAACAAATGAAGATCACGGTTTGTTCACTACTGTGTACCTTGTACATAAAGGACAATATCTGTTGGAAAAGTGAATGAGATTGATAAAGATGGGCGTCTGACTACTGGAGACCGAGACCAAGAGGGAAAGGAAAGTTAGCTATTCTCCAAGCTTCTCTCTGACCTGACTAGTGACAGTCTTGCATGAGAAGGGGTATAAAGGGGTAGCTATAGGAGACCACCATGAATTTACTCAGTGTAACTCTCTGGAGTCCTTGTCCACTTCTGGCCACCTAAGGCTCTCATCTCCACTTATCTAGAGACCAGAGGAAGAAACACGGTGAGAGTTTTGAGAAGTCCTATTCTTTCACAGTCGCCAGAGATTCAAGAAGGTCTATAGCAGACCAGGGTAACAGGCTGGTCCACAAGAGTTGCCCTAGGGAGCACCCTGAGCAGTTAGGGGTCTGAGGACCTGAGGTAATTTGGAGACAGCCGGTTGTTAAATGTTTAGCCTCACACCACTGGGTAGAGGTCTGTGCTGGGACAAAGAGCTCTGTGGAGACTTCATGACTGAAAACAAATGGACAAAACCATCAACTCCCTCAGTGGTAACAGCACAATATCTTAAATGGCAGAGAGGAAGAAAACATATGAGCTAAAAGTTCCTCACCAAGGGATAAGACCAAACATCCTTCCAGAACAGTGACTAAGAAGGATCCTGGACACCCCCTAGATTGCAGGCTCTTCCCCTTACGCCCCAGCATTCTACAGTTCCTATCACTGAGCCAGTATCCTCTCAAAGTCACTGAGCATCTATCTACCCTCATTACTGAGTCATTCAAGAGACTTTAAAAGCCAAGACTGAGAGACTTTTGATCATTTAATTCAGCATTTTACAAAGTCTAACTAAAAAACATAGAGCTTTACAAAATCTCCTTGTAAAGTGGGAAAACGAATTTATTTATTTGGGCCCAGCTCCAGGGCATGTGGGGAAGAAAGGGGAGGGGTATCTTAATTCCTCTACCAGGGATTGAACCCATGTCCCCATATAGCAAAAGGAGTGAGTCTTAGCCATCAGATGGCTAGGGAAATTCAGGAAAATGAGTTTGTTAGACCTGGCATTTTTGTATCAATATTTATAGAAAAAGGAGAAAAGTTTTTTAAAAATGGTGAGAAACACTGTTTTACACTAAAGTATAGATACTTCTATTTTCTGTACACCTCATGATTATGCTATTCTTGATCTGGTATATATTAGACTCTGATTGAGGAGGGACTATATAAATAAAAAAACTAACAAAAAATAAATAAACAGGATGTTATTCTCAGTTCCAAAAAAGTCATCATTAAATTTGGAAATGGTGTCTTAATAATAGTTCTGATAGGGGTGGGCCAAAGTTAAGTGTGTCTATTGCATTCATACTTGGAGCTTTTTTAAAATAGTGATTTCACATTTATATACGGCAATTCTGACCTGGTTACATCAAAGTGACTTTAAAAATGCACTGTTTCAGACCTGTGTCCTAAATGACCTTCTATCTTCACCATTCTATTCCCTCCTTAAACATTCAGCGTAAAGAAGACAGGAGCTTTGCCAATGACAGTGGTCACTAATGTCTTCATTCATAAACAACCATGACCACATGCTTTATACAGGTAGTAGGAGTAGAGGTAAATAAAGTCTATGCAAATTCTTTTTCTTCATCATATTTTTGGGGGTATGGTAAAAACAATTCTAAGCATCAGCTACCTCTTTATGGTTGAAAATACCCTTTTGCCAGCTGCACAATGTGAAAATACTACAGCATAGAATAGGAACTAGGCAGCAGTTCTATCTTTTGCAGTCAAGTTCCTCATATGCCTGACATGTGGTGGTTTTCTTCTGCAAAAGTAGTAGGAGGTAGAGTAGGAAAGCAAGAAGAAAAGAGGGAAGTCAGGAGAGTCATTCGTTAAATTAATATTTATTGAGCCCTACTATATTCCAACTGTTGTTCTAGGCACTGTTGATAGAAACAAAGCCAGGATCCTTGCAAAGATCCTGCTTTGAGCTTGAGTTCTAACGAGATAGAAATGAATAAAGTTTTATCACAGAGTATGTTGCACATGAGTATGGGAGCTATTTTTGCACAATGACAGGCTCACATTTAAGCCTACTGTATGCTTTTTGTAGCCATGTTTGGAACTTACTGTAGATATTAATTACATGTACCCACCAATGAGAACTCTTATAGAAATTGTGATGTTATTTTAAACTTATTTATTTATTTTTGGCTATGCTGGGTCTTTGTTGCTGTTCAGGCTTTTCTCTAGTTGTGGTGAGTTGAGGTGTGCACTCTCTAGTTGAGGTGTGCGGGCTTCTCATTGTGGTGGCTCCTCTTGTTGCAGAGCACCAGCTCAGGCGTTGTGGCTCCCAGGCTCTAGAACTGCAGGCTCAATAGTTGTAGTGCATGGGCTTAGTTGCTCTGCCGCATGTGGGATCTTTCTGGACCAGGGATGGAACCCATGTCTCCTGCATTGGGAGGCAGATTCTTTAGGTATATGTTTGGTTGCTGGCATTCAGGGAGCAGGAAAGGGACATGGCTAGGGCTTCTGTGGTTCAGCATATAGCTTCTTATACAATACACCAGTTTTCAACTCAATGACTTGTCCTTGCCCTGTGTGTGGCTTGGTCTCCAAGTTCAGAGCCTTTTGGGTTAATTTCTCCAGAGTACGAACATCCATTCTCCTGAGCAGTGGTGAGTAGAGAGCGGGAATATCTACCTGGCTGCTTAGAGTTGGAAGGGGACCCAGGACTAGGGATCCAACCATTTCCCACACTTGTCCTCCAATCCCACTAATTTTAAAGTCACATCTTCACTTCACCTTTTGTGGTACTTGCTACCTCCAAACACTGAGACTTTCAGTATTAGCTCATTCATTGAAATTCCCCTCTGAAATGCTTAGATTTCCACTTCCTCTGCTCTATTATCTTAGTTATTACTACATTCACTTTCCATCTTCTGTAAGTTTGTTGAATATTTTTGGTTTCTGTTTCCCCTCCAACTTGTATTTCTTTACTGTTATTTTATTGGTGCTTGAGAGGAGGAATAGACGTGTGGTCACTCTGCCATGTCTTTCTTCCTTTATCTAGTTAACTTGATTTTTAATCCCAGGCATTATGACAGTTAGCATCCCAATAATTGGCTGTAGGAATAAAAACTCCCAGGAAAGGTTTAACAGTTGAGCAGGTTGTTGAAGGAGCTTGAGTCATTTTTTAGTTGTTTTAAATATTCATTTATTTGGCTGTGCCAAGTCTTAGTTGTGGCACGTGGAATCTTCGACCTTCACTGCTGCTTTGTGAGATCCTTAGTTGCGGCATGTGAACTCTTAGTTGCAGGATGTGGGATCTATTTCCCTGACCAGGGATTGAATCCAGAACCCCTGCACTGGTAGCATGGAGTATAGACACTGAACCACCAGGGAAGTCCTTGAGTCACTTTTTAGTGAAAGAAACCCTGTGCAAACAGGCTCAAGCAAAAGAAGAACTGGTTGGCTCATGCCAGTTGGGAGATTCAGGGAACTGAAAGAACAATTTTGGTCTAAAAGAGAAATTCAGAGAAATAATCTATTATATAGGAGGAACATAAGCTATCTATATTAATTAGTATACGTAAAATAAGTTAATAAATTCAAGACAAAGTAAACATGTCAGCTAGAAGTTTTGGAAGGAGACAAACAAGAAAAACAGGTAGGGTGTGCAATGGCTGCAGACAGCAGCCTCCTTGGTAGTGTATGCAACCTGTTGCCTGTACAGGTAGCCCTAAGGGACCTTGGAGACAACTCTTGCTAGTGGCCATTCATGACTGGCCTGCTGTTTCTCAATCTAGACTCCAGACAGGTATGCGCGGTGCCTTTGGAAAGCCCCAGGGCACAGTGGCCAGGGTCCACATTGGCCAGGTCATAATGTCCATCCACACCAAGCTGCAGAACAAGGAGCATGTGATTGAAGCCCTCCTCCAGGCCAAGTTCAAGTTCCCTGGCTGTCAGAAGATCCACATCTCCAAGAAGTGGGGATTTACCAAGTTCAGTGCGGATGAATTTGAGAACATGGTGGCAGAAAAGCGACTCATCCCGGACGGCTGTGGGGTCAAATACATCCCTAATCGTGGTCCCCTGGACAAATGGCGGGCCCTGCACTCATGAGCATCAGCCCTGTTCCCTCCTTAATCACGCTCACCAATAAATGCTATTTCCTGTCCAAAAAAAAAAAAAAAAGAAAAACAGGTAGGAATTGCAGAATTTCTATATTTTTGTGAACACAAAAGCAAGTGCAGTGAAGAACACAGTGGAAATAAGTCTGGTGTGGTTCAAGCTTCACTCAAGTGATATGTACGCTCCTTCCCCACAGTAGTTCTAGCAATAGAACATACTCTTTATCATAATGACAAAGACCACATGCACATTAAGTAAATAACTGTAGGGCAAAGTCATAGGTAGTCTCACTAGCTGAACCTTGGGGAACTATCTAGAGAGGAATTTTGGAAATGATTGGAAGTGTTTGACCGCAGATACAAGGGTAGTATCATAAAGAAAATAATTTGCTTGTGAAAAGGATTATCTAGACCCTATGGACTTGAGAGAGCTTCTAGGTAATTCCAACCTGGTATCTTTCTCCCTGACTTTGGTCAAAGTTAATGAAGACAATAAATCATGTGCTTGCATGTTCTAATTGTCTCAACAGTTGTTTCATTCACACAAATGCCTGAAGGAAATTCTAGGAATCCAGGATTGGGAAATAGTGAGACTTTTTACTCCTGCTGAGCTGGGCAAGGGCATCCGTGGTGGCTCAGACAGTAAAGAATCTGCCTGCAATGCAGGAAACTCAGGTAAATAAGTCTGGGACTGGAGCAATTGAACCTACTGCTTCAGAGCAGATGGTAGGAGAGAAAAAGGAGTTAACACGGAGTGGGCTTTAGATATTACTGGATCCAGGGGCTCAAATGATGTCATCAGGGCTGTTTCCCTACCTCCTAGCTCTGCTCATCTCTTGCAGTTTCATTCTGGGTTTCTCAAGTCCCAGATGTTTATGCTTCCAGCTTAGCAAATCCAGAAAAGAGGGAAGCCTTTCCCAATAGCTCTGACGAAAAATTCCTGAAGGTGATTCTGATGTTCTGCTGGGATACCGGTACATCTCTGAAACAAGAAATGACACTCAGGAAATGGGTAACTCTGGTTGGCCTCATCTGGCCACTTGTGCTCTCTTGTGATGATGGTCATGTGACCCTCAAAGCTCAGCCCCAACTAAGATACCTGCATTGAGTTCCTAACAGGAAAGAAGAGCTAGTCTAAAGGGAAGGAAACAGACTATTAAAAATAAATGATGTCCATTACAGATTCACTCAGTACCTGTGAAGTAGAATCTTATCCTGTGTGCTAGCAAGCATGGTCCCCAACAGAGATTATGTCATTTGACATAAAACATTCCAAGCTTTTAGAATAAACATGGAATTGACTTGTTCTAAGAAATAATTAAGTAAAATTTAACCTAGTGTGATGACCATAGTACCTGTAGAAAGGTTGCTATTACAGCCTCATTTATTAGGCTTCATAAATATGAGCTTAAAAACTTGCTAGCTGTGAACATGGAGACCATGGCAGCGGCTAACAGAGGAGGAATAATTTTAGAGGAGATAATATGCCCCTACTGACTTGTCAATGCCCAGACTTCAACCTAGTCTTCGTCTCAATGTTCTTCTTATCAAGTTTTTAATCTGATTTTTTCCTGACTGCAAAAGAATATAATGGTTTCATGTGTGTAAATTATACCTAAAAATGGTTACTTATAAGAAAAAAAGAATTTTACCAACTTTTCTGAAGTATTTATTTTATAAAGTGAGGAATACCTAGCAAATATAAAACTGGAACTGCAAGATATTTTTTATTAATCAGATATAGTCTGAATGTTCTCATACCTATTAGCCTATGGGAACCAAAAGAGTCACATCAATAATAAACGCGTACCCAAAAGACTACAATAACTTCCTCTCACAAAATCTTCACCAGTTAATTTGGGAGTTGTGACTGGGTATTTTGCACGCACTTAGGAATAAATCTGCTCATTTCCTGTCTTGTTCTAATCTCCTGGTGGAAGTCCCTTGTTCAAAATCTGCTTGAAGGAGTCACCAACCCTGTTGCTGGAACTCACCAGATAAATTCTGCTTTTTGTCTGCTGAATTCCACACAGCACTTATTGTACTTGCTTTGCTCCACTCATGCAGAAATGAAGACGATATCCCCAGTCCACTCTGTTCTTTGTTACTTGGGTCTGACAGATTCTTGTTCACAATCTGCTCTCTTTTCCTTTCTTTCTCAGTTTTCAAGTCACCCAAACCGCCAGCCAACACCTTTGTTTGTTTACAGATTCAAATATATGCCCCAGAACCATCATTCTCTTTGCCAAAGTGGAGGTCCACTGGATGGATCACCTGCTTTTCAGATAGAATGCTTTTCAGAATAATGTCATTGAGACTTCCAAAATTAGCTTTTAATCATCCCGTAGTAATGGAGCGGGGAACAGAATGGCTATGTAAATGATGACAATAGTCTTATTCTTTCCTAATCCTACAGTGGTTGAATAGCCTACACTCTTTGTTCTATGTTCTATACTGGCCGTGTTGCTCAGCACACATTCATAAATGGAAGTTCTATTTCTTGGGCTCATTTCCATTAAATGATAGAATGAACACTGTAAGTTCGGTTCATTCAGTTTCTCAGTCATGTCCAACTCTTTGCAATCCCATGGACTGCATCATGCCAGGCTTCTCTGTCCATCACCAACTACTGTAGCTTGCTCAAACTCATGCCCATCAAACTCATGACCATCGAGTCAGTGATGCCAACCATCTCATCCTCTGTTGTCCCCTTCTCCTCCTGCCTTCAATCTTTCCTAGCATCAGAGTCTTTTCCAAGGAGTCAGTTCTTCGCATCAGGTGGCCAAAGTATTGGAGTTTCAGCTTTAGCATCAGTCCTTCCAATGAGTATTCAGGACTGATTTCCTTTAGGATTAACTGGTTTGATCTCCTTGCAGTCCAAGGGACTCTCAAGAGTCTTCTCCAACACCACAGTTCAAAAGCATCAATTCTTGGGCACTCAGCCTTCTTTATGGTCCAACTCTCACATTCATATGTGACTACTTGAAAAACCATAGCTTTGACTATATAGATCTTTGGCAGCAGAGTGACGTCTCTGCTTTTTAATATGTTGTCTAGGTTTGTCATAGCTTTTCTTCCAAGGAGCAAGCATCTTTTATTTTCATGACTGCAGTCACCATCTGCAATGGTTTTGGAGCCCAAGAAAATGAAGTCTGTCATTGTTTCCATTGTTTCCCCATTTATTCTGCAAGTGTTATATGCTATAATCCCTAATACCTTTTTTTTTTTTTTTTTTTACAAAATTGGGCATTGTCAAAATGTTTTCAGTAACTTTCTCATTGAAGTCAAACATATATTAAGTTCTTACTCAAATCCAGTGATGGAGATTGGTGATGGAATAATTCTGAGTTCACTTTTTTCTTGTATGAAGTTCCTTTCCTTTGAAATTGTGACAACTCTGAATGTGGACTAACTCAAGAAGCATTCTGCAGAATAAGAGTCACATCCAGTATTAATGAGTCATTGTGTCCTTCTTCCTCATCTGAATCACATATCAATTTGGCTTTATGAGTTTTTTAAAAATGATTTTGTAACCATCTAAATAAAGTTTCTTTTGATGATATGTTTGTAGTGGGGAGATAAACATTATTTCTAATAGTGAAATGTATCAATATAATAATCTTTAAAGATTTAAATTCCTTAGAAGATTTTGTAAATCATAACAGTCCTTAATTTTAACACTCTTAATATTTTCATTTCAAAAATATTAAAGAGAATGTTTAAAAGCTTCAGAAACTTCATCATCCTATTAAAAATGCTTTTAAAAATCTTCCAAATTTCCTTCCAGCTTTGTCTCTATGTGCATATGTTTTACATAACTGTGATCACAGAAATATATACTATATATGTAGTTCATCATATATGAATAAGGATTCTCAACAAGAGGTGATTCCCACTCCCCCGGGAGACAATTGGAAATGTCTGGAGACATTTTTGATTGTCTTTACTAGGGGCAGGAGTGCACTACTGGCATCTCATGGGTAGAAGCCAGGGATGCTGCTAAACATACTACAAAGTATAGGCCCCTCTCAAAAAAATGAATGATCCAGTCCAAAATGTCAGTAGTCCCAAGATTAAGAAACCCTTGTACATACACACACATTTGTATTATGCTTTTCAAAACTGTTAAATAATACATCCTTTTTTGTAACAAGATTCTCAGAGTTATTCCTCATTTTATCTATTTGACAATCATAATTTATGTAAATGATTCCCCGCTCTCAGATATAGATAATGTGAGCACCTTCATGTACATAGCTTTTAAATTTGTTTGGATTAAACCTAAATTATTATGAGTAAAACTACTTTGATAAATGGTATTATTTTATGGCTCAAACTTGGTATAGGGACCTTATAAACATTAACTTAGCAAAACACATTCATTATTAATAGCTTATTAATGAGAATTGAAGTTTGCCTTTAATTACAGTTTCTAATGCTCTGATTTTGTAAGTGGGAAGTAATGGTGCTGGGTGAAGATTTTATCTGACAGTTTCAGCCTTTGAATAGGCAATGTGATTTCAGGAGCAGAGGATTTCTCTTTCCCCATATTACCTTCCTCACTGTTTTATGAAATATCACGTAAGTCCATGGGAGGAAAAGAACCATGTGCCTTAGCCTTCTCTAAAATATAAGTACTTGGACTCCTCTCATGGTTCAGTGGTTAAGACTCCACGCTTCCACTGCAGGGTTTCAATCCCTGGTCAGGGAGCTAAGATCCTACATGCCACATGTTGGTCAAAAAAAAAGAAACACACACCTATATAGATATACACACTGACATGGATCCAGAGAGAGCTGTGATGGTGTCTTATTCATCTTCGTATCTTTAGTGCCCACCACAACTTCAGGTTGAAAAGGTACATTATTATAAACATTTGTTGAACGGTCAGAGAGGGGTAAGAGCAGTAACACATGAAGTGACTAACTGAATGTGTCTGACTTTGCTGGGGCTGATGATAGCATATAAAGTTTGGTGTTCCCATAAAACCATTAGCATTCGTGTTATGATTCGTTCTTATACTTATCATTATACTTAATGATTTAAGAATTGTTGCCCTTGCTATCAGACTCTGCTAGAAATATCTGCTAAGGCTGGTGGTAGAAGCCAACATTTTAAAGATCTGGGAACAAATACATTCTTCTTCCTCTCCGCCAGGATGTAAAAGCACTCTCTAGCAAGATAACATTGGTTTTTGTTTAGCAGGGACACAAAGGCATTAAAAATTAATTAACTGATTGATGAATTTTTAATAACTAGGGAATACATATACACAGCACAAAAGCAGAAAAGTATAAAAGAATATATAAAATATTTTTTCAAATTGGGATTTCCAGCAATCCAGTTTCCCTCCCTGGAGGGTCTAACATGGATATGCTAGGTTTAGTCTAGAAACTGCCATAGACAACAGGTCACCAAATAAAGTACACAAGCAAAATATGAGTTTGCCTCTGTCATGTAACAGTCTGTAAGTTCATGGGGGTGGCGCTGCTCTACAAAAACCATTCCAAGACCAGGTGCCTTTAATTTGCTATTCTGCTCTTTTGGTGTTGTGCATGGTGAAAGCTAACTTGGCAGCACATCTGTACTCCAGCCATATAGGAAAAAGAAAGAAAGGTCATGAAAGTCAAACAATTTCTTTTTAAACCAATGGTGCAGAAGTTGCACCATCATTTCTACTTATATTCCACTAGTAAGAATTTTCTCATGTGGCCATGTTTAGCTACAAGGGATGCTGGGAAGTGAAGTCTTTAGCTAGGTGGCTGTATGCCTAGCTGAAAATGCAGAAGAGAACTGAATTTATAGTTACGAGTGTCTATAAATAAGAATTCTTTCCAAATGTGGCAGTAGTATCAACTGGATTATGAATCAATGAATCTGTTCCACTACTGAACTATGAAGTCTGGCATGTCAGAACTTGATCCCTCTAAAATACCAGGAGATAAACAGCAATCAGTAAATACTTGATGATTCTATCCATGGCATTTGTAGATTGTTTTCTTTAACCCATTCTTCTCTTTCTTATTTGAATCTCTAAGACTGTTGTTATTCAGTCGCTCAGTCAGGTCTGACTTTTTGCAACCCCATGCACTGCAGCACACCAGGCTTCCCTGTCCTTCACTATTTCCCAGAGTTTGCTCAAACCCATGTCCATTGAATCAGTGATGCCATCCAATCATCTCGTCCTCTGTTGTCCCCTTCTCCTCCTACTTCCAGTCTTTCCCAGCATCAGGGTCTTTTCCAATGAGTCAGCTCTTCACATCAGGTGGCTGTAGAGCTTTAAGAGCACTAGAGGTCACTCACTGGCAAGCCAACATTCCTTCTCCACTACAACAGCGGGCAGAGTTAATCTTTTAAAGTTGTGAAGTAGGGGAAATCTGTCTTTGGCAATCTTAGCTTTCTTTGCCCTTCTTCCCTGGGCATACAATACCCAAGGGGCCCTGACCATTCAGAACCCCACAGCATGGTACATACAAGACAGCTTTCCATGTAAGGTTGTGATTATAAAATTCCCTTCTTTGCTCACCCAGCAATTACCCCTTTATTACTCCACCTCTAGCTGGTTGATAGGTTTGAGAAATGTGGTATAAAAGGGTTGTTTAAGGAGTAGTTGAAATGTTACCACTTGTGAAAAGAACTCAATTTGATTAGGTAGAATGGTTGCCTTACCTAGTTTAAAATGACTAAAGTCTGTCTTACTGTTTGCAGGACAAAACCAAAAAACAAAACAAAACAAAAACCTCAAACAACCTCCCCCCAAAACCACAAAAACAAAACCCCCAAACATATACACATAAAATGTCTTCATTATAGATTACACATTGGAATTTGTGGAGAAACCATTTTTACAAATTTTCACTTCTTTTCTGCAAAAAGCATTGTACTATGGAAATAATCAAGCAGATTGACTTTCTTCTCCCTTCCTGTGGTCATTTTGGTGTCATTGGCAGAACAGCTGAGACCATCTTAAAACTGCTTTTGGACAAAGATAACTTGCTATATTAATATATTCTTTTCTCACTGTAAACATTACAAAATATAAATCAACTATACCTCAATAGAAAAGGAAAATCTTTATTACAAGAGTTGATTTGGTGATACATAAGTTGATTATATTTTTAGTTTTATTAATTTGTTGAAAGAATATTTAATATTTAAAAAACTACCTGTGACTCAGGTTCCAAAATGAGGATACATATTGGTCAATACTTGACCAAGATTCAATAATGGAAATGCTTATTCAAGCATTTATTCAAATGCTTCCCACATCACAGTATAGGTAGAAAATATTAATATGTGTATTGCACAATGATGTAAGGTGGAGCCATCTAACCTGGAGGCTCTGCCTGCACCTGGCCTAACCTAACTGCCCCCAGGGATTGAAGGGAATCATCTCAGCATACTCCATTCAATGGGCAACCTGGTTGGAGAGGATAAAATGCTATTCAAAATGTAGCCTTCACATCAGCAGCAGCAGCATCACCTGGGAGCTTGTTAGAAATGCAGAATCACAGCTCTATCCCAATTTACTGAATCAGAATCTGCATTATTATAAGATTCCCAGGTGATTTACGTGCACATTAAAATTTGAGAGCACTGATCTAGAAAATAGTGGATAATATTACTAGACTGCTTGGAGGCAAAACAGATAATCATTAACATGTTTTTTACCTCGCAAGAAGTTGTGCATTTCCTGCCTGGGATCTGAGATTTGATCTTGTAACTTTTCTGGCAGCATGGAGCTCTCTCTATATATAGAAAGTATATATAGAGTATTATATATATATATATATATATATATATATATATATATATTCAGTATTCTGTGAAATGTGCAGCACAAAAATGCATGGTCTACTTAAACCAAACATTCTTTTGAGTATGGAAGATAAACAAGCTTGCACCTAACAGTCATCTCCTTCAAGCTTCAAATATGCTTCCTGTATGGCAGAGGACTGGTAGGCCAAGATCACATTCTCTAGAATCTGTTGCAGCTCTTATATTATGGAAGTATGTAGGTTTCAACAAACCCTTTATGTAAGATTTGGAAAGCTGTTTCTTTGAAAGGTACGGATGTGGAAGCAATTTTTTCTTCTGTAGCAGAGTTACCAGAGGTGTCATTGTTCAGTCATTAGTTTTGTGAACATTAGGAAGCATGGGTGGTGCATCCATTTTGCTGGTTCAGATTGCAGGTGGTATGGTGTGATTCTGGAGCTTGCTGAGGAGGGGGCAGCTTCTTGATTCTGGTAGCTTCCAGACAGTGGCCGAAGTGCTGTAGTTCTGAAGATGTCAAGCTTCTCAAAAAGGAAGAGCATAGCTCTTTTGGCGTTAGCTCTGAGGTGTGGTTTTGAGAATTGCTCCCTTAATATCCTCAATTATTCTTGTCAAGTGTATTACTAACTGGAGTATATTCTGTTCTCTGCAGCCTAACTTTGACTGATATAATCTGCTCAATTTGTTTTTAGGACCATGCATTTTTCATTGATTTAACAAATATTTATTGAAGGCCTTTTCTGAAACAAGTGATGAGATATATATATACATATATATTTTTTTTCAGATGTGTCAAACAATAGTTTTAGATCACAGAAATTATATGTTGTTTTACAAATTATATTTCCAGCAAAGTAGTTCCATCTAAATAGAGCATAGAAATTAAAAGTTCCATTTCCAATCTAATCACCACAGATAGTTCATGTGTCCTCATTGGTATAATGAAAAGATTATGGGAATTTAGAGACAAAAGGTTAGTCTTTCCGAACTTCATCTGACAAATGGAGGCAGTAAGGACCTGTCCTACCTCATAAGGTTTCTGTGAGAATCAAATGATGCCTTGTTTCTTGATGTAAGCCTGTAATGCTATGAACCTTCCCCTTAGCACTGCTTTTACAGTGTCCCATAGGTTTTGGGTTGTTGTGTTTTCATTTTCATTCATTTCTATACATATTTTGATTTCTTTTTTGATTTCTTATATGATTTGTTGGTTATTCAGAAGCGTGTTATTTAGCCTCCATATGTTTGAATTTTTAACAATTTTTTTCCTGTAATTGAGATCTAATCTTACTGCACTGTGGTCAGAAAAGATGACTGGAATGATTTCAATTTTTTTGAATTTTCCAAGACCAGATTTATGGCCCAGGATGTGATCTATTCTGGAGAAGGTTCCGTGTGCACTTGAGAAAAAGGTGAAGTTGATTGTTTTGGGGTGAAATGTCCTATAGATATCAATTAGGTCTAGCTGGTCCATTGTTTCATTTAAGGTTTGTGTTTCCTTGTTAATTTTCTGTTTAGTTGATCTATCCATAGTTGTGAGTGGGGTATTAAAGTCTCCCACTATTATTGTGTTACTATTAATTTCCTCTTTCATACTCGTTAGTGTTTGCCATACATATTGCGGTGCTCCTATGTTGGGTGCATATATATTTATAATTGTTATATCTTCTTCTTGGATTGATCCTTTGATCATTATATAGTGTCCTTCTTTGTCTCTTTTCACATTCACCATTGCAACAAAAAGAATAAAATACTTAGGAGTATATCTACCTAAAGAAACAAAAGACCTATACATAGAAAACTATAAAACACTGATGAAAGAAATCAAAGAGGACACAAACAGATGGAGAAACATATCGTGTTCATGGATTGGAAGAATCAATATTGTCAAAATGGCTATTCTACCTAAAGCAATCTATAGATTCAATGCAATCCCTATCAAGTTACCAACGGTATTTTTCACAGAACTAGAACAAATAATTTCACAATTTGTATGGAAATACAAAAAACCTCGAATAGCCAAAGTAATCTTGAGAAAGAAGAATGGAACTGGAGGAATCAACCTGCCTGACTTCAGACTCTACTACAAAGCCACAGTCATCAAGACAGTATGGTACTGGCACAAAGACAGAAATATAGATCAATGGAACAGAATAGAAAGCCCAGAGATAAATCCACGGACCTATGGACACCTTATCTTTGACAAAGGAGGCAAGGATATACAATGGAAAAAAGACAACCTCTTTAACAAGTGGTGCTGGGAAAACTGGTCAACCACTTGTAAAAGAATGAAACTAGAACACTTTCTAACACCATACACAAAAATAAACTCAAAATGGATTAAAGATCTAAATGTAAGACCAGAAACTATAAAACTCCTAGAGGAGAACATAGGCAAAACACTCTCCGACACAAATCACAGCAAGATCCTCTATGACCCACCTCCCAGAATATTGGAAATAAAAGCAAAACTAAACAAATGGGACCTAATGAAACTTAAAAGCTTTTGCACGACAAAGGAAACTATAAGTAAGGTGAAAAGACAGCCCTCAGATTGGGAGAAAATAATAGCAAATGAAGAAACAGACAAAGGATTAATCTCAAAAATATACAAGCAACTCCTGAAGCTCAATTCCAGAAAAATAAATGACCCAATCAAAAAATGGGCCAGAGAACTAAACAGACATTTCTCCAAAGAAGACATACAGATGGCTAACAAACACATGAAAAGATGCTCAACATCACTCATTATTAGAGAAATGCAAATCAAAACCACAATGAGGTACCATTACTCGCCAGTCAGGATGGCTGCTATCCAAAAGTCTACAAGCAACAAATGCTGGAGAGGGTGTGGAGAAAAGGGAACCCTCTTACACTGTTGGTGGGAATGCAAACTACTACAGCCGCTATGGAAAACAGTGTGGAGATTCCTTAAAAAACTGGAAATAGAACTGCCATATGACCCAGCAATCCCACTTCTGGGCATACACACCAAGGAAACCAGATCTGAAAGAGACACGTGCACCCCAATGTTCATCGCAGCACTGTTTATAATAGCCAGGACATGGAAGCAACCTAGATGCCCATCAGCAGACGAATGGATAAGGAAGCTGTGGTACATATACACCATGGAATATTACTCAGCCGTTAAAAAGAATTCATTTGAATCAGTCCTAATGAGATGGATGAAACTGGAGCCCCTTATACAGAGTGAAGTAAGCCAGAAAGATAAAGAACATTACAGCATACTAACACATATATATGGAATTTAGAAAGATGGTAACGATAACCCTATATGCAAAACGGAAAAAGAGACACAGAAATACAGAACAGACTTTTGAACTCTGTGGGAGAATGTGAGGGTGGGATATTTCAAAAGAACAGCATGTATACTATTTATGGTGAAACAGGTCACCAGCCCAGGTGGGATGCATGAGACAAGTGCTCCGGCCTGGTGCACTGGGAAGACCCAGAGGAATCGGGTGGAGAGGGAGGTGGGAGGGGGGATCGGGATGGGGAATAAGTGTAAATCTATGGCTGATTCATATCAATGTATGACAAAAAAAAATAAATTAAAAAAAAAAAATGATGCCAAGTATGTGAAACTGCGTTATACACAGCAAAGTGCTACACAGTGCTGAGTGTTTATAATTAATAATAATAATTTTATCCTACAAGGGTTTCAACATTGGATGCTTATGAGAGCACCTTTAGAGAGAACTATTTTTGTTTGCCTAATTCTCAATTCAGTACAAATCCTGATTTTCATATAAAGGTATTCTGAAAGATAAATCATAGAGTGACTACTCATTTGGGGAGAGGAATTTTCTACTTCTGAAAAAAATCCACAATAGGAAACCTTTTACTAAAATATGCCTCTCTCACATTTAATACAATTGTTGCTTTACACATTTAATACACATCTTGGTACATTCAGTGCACAAAATAAGCTAATTGTTTAGTTGTTTGAAAAACAGAGTTATATCTTACAAATGATCTCATTTCAAATATGGGTGAAGAGCACATCAAATTATAAATCAGTCTTTGAGACACCAGCATAGTCATAATTTGCAAAGTTCACATGTTTTATGTGTTTCTTTTTCATGAGCTATGTGAAAGAGAAGCTTGATTTAGATCAAGAAATGTCTAGTTAGTTAGTGCCTCCTACCTACCAGGCAATGTTTTAGGTTTTAAAGACACAAAGATGAAAAAGACACAGTCATCTTCTATGTTACACTTCAGTCCAGTACTGTCTAAAGCTGCAGCCAATTGTACTTGTGGTCATTGATCACTTAAGTATGGCTGGTATGACTCAGAAACTGAACCTTATATTTATCTATTTAAATTAAATAGCTGTGCGTCACTAGTGACTGCTGTGTTGGACAGCATAGGTCTAAGCCAAACACAACAGCTGACCTGTGGTTCCTGAGGGTGTAGTGCAGGGGGGATGATGTATTGGCAAGACCCTTTTCTTTTGTCTTAAAATAAAGGTGGCCTATTAATTTTCTGGTCTTATAGGTGGGGTTGGGGAAAGTGGTGCAATGGTTTGGAAAAATAAACAGCAACAAGAGAAACAGTTATACAATTCTGTTTAAAATCTGTTCTATTTTATTAAAATGTCCCCTAACATATGACTGCAGCCATGAAATTCAAAGATGCTTACTCCTTGGAAAAAAAACTATAATAAACCTAGATGGCATATTAAAAAGCAGAAACATCACTTTGCTGACAAAGGTGTGTATAGTCAAAGCTATGGTTTTTCCAGTAGTCATGTTTGGATGTAAGAGCTGGACATTAAAGAAGGCTGAGTGCCAAAGAATTGATGCTTTTAAATTGTGGTGCTGGAGAAGACTCCTGAGAAGTTCCTTGGACAGCAACGAGATCAAACCAATTGATCCTAAAGGAAATCAACCCTGAATATTCACTGGAAGTGCTGATGCTGCAGCTCCACTACTTTGGCCACGTGATGTAAAGAGCTGATTCACTGGAAAAGATCCTGATGCTGGGCAAGATTGACGGCAGGAGGAGAAGGGGGCAACAGAGGATGAGATGGTTGGGTGGCATCACTGACTCAATGGACATGACTTTGAGCAAATTCCAGGAGATATAAAAGACAGGAAAGCCTGGCATGCTGCAGTCTATGGGGGTCACATAAGAGTCGGACACTACTTAGCGACTGAATAATGTTTAGAATGAAAGACATTGCCAGGCCAAGAAAGCTAGACAGCAAAGGTCAAAAAACTGAGGTCTAAAAAGTCTAGTTTAGGGACATCCCTGGTGGGCCCATGCTTAAGACTTTGAGCTACCATTGCAGGGTGCATGGATTCAATCCCTGGATGGGGAACTAAAGTCTCACATGCCACACGGTAAGGTCAAAAACAAACAAACAAACAAAACCGTCAAAAAATCTAGTTTATGTGTTATCGTTAGCATTTCTTGTCATTTTATATCGGCCATCAAAGATCAGAAAAGGATGAGGTTATTAGTAAATTCCTTATGAAAAATTTCCTTGATGGGGTGGGGTGGGCCATATCCAAGATATCTGTTAGATGAGAACTCATATTTAACAAAAAGGTATTACATGCTACGGGTCACAAACTATTGGGGTGATCTGTAGCACTTAATACCATTTTGTTAAATGTTAACAGCCACTGGTTAAATTTTTTAAAATTCATTTATTTTTTAATTGAAGAATAATTGCTTTACCATATTGTGTGGTTTTCTGCCATACATCAACATGAATCAGTCATAGGTATACATATGTCCACTCTCTCAAAAATACAGAATGCTTCGTGAATTTGCATGTTATCCTTGCTCAGGGGCTATGTTAATCTTCTCTGTATGGTTCCAACTTTAGTGTATGTGCTGCCGAAGTGAGCACCTGGTTAATTTTGCTTTACCTCTATTTTCATATGCAAGATGAATTTATTTTGATAAATTCTATTTATTCTAAACAGTGAACAGATGCTATGATTTTACTCTATTTATTACAGTTATTTTTAAAGATGTCTAAACACTATCAGTTCACATGAGTCAGACAGGAAGGTAAAAATAATGTCAATATTGTTGCTAAGACTAGGGGTAAGTGGCTATAACTGATAACAAGAATATGACCTGTCACTGTCTGGTCATATACCACATATCGTTCTAGGGTCAATGTATTCATTTTGCAGATTTGTCACAAATTACTGTTTTGTTTTTTTTTGAAGAGACCAAACACAGTGGCAGCTCCGGCCCAAAGCAGAATGTGCTGGGTGACAGCATCTGAAATAGAATACCATTGTGGTTACACTTGACTGCACAGTTAGGTAATAGTGCTTTGATGCACTTCCTGCAGGGCGCATCCTCCTGGAACGGTGGTTTCTTTTCACCAAAACTAACCAAATGTGGACTGAATTAAAGGGGTTAGTTTTGGTAATAGCACCATAGTGCTCATTCTTGGTGATCTCATACAAGGAAAATGGTATCACAAACAATATACTCTGGATTTGACAAACTTTCATAGGAACTATTAATAATTGAAATATTTCTGAATGGACTTTGTTTGAAGCTGGAAGTGAAAGTTGCTCAGTTGTGTCTAACTCTTTGCGACCCCATGGACTATACAGTCCACGGAATTCTCCAGGCCAGAATACTGGAGTGGGTAGCTGTTCCCTTCTCCAGGGGATCTTCCTGACCCAGGAATTGAACCGGGGTCCCCTGCATTGCAGGCAGATTCTTTACCAGCTGAGCTACCAGAGAATCCCTTCATGTTAAATATGTCTTATTTAAAACACATCTCTAGGGTTACAATCCTTTGGATAATATTGTTCACAGGTAAGATGAAGGCTTTGATTTTTGCAGAAGCTAAGGCAGGAAACAAAATTTTGTGTATTCAGCAAAACAGCAATATTGAAAATTGAGTTTGGGCATAAAATCTTATCATTTGTATCTCTAGTTGTTCAAAGCAATGCATCCATCAGAAGATGGTGAGACTTTATGATTTCTGGGCCTTGTCTATAGAAATTACATTTTAAAATGAATACTAAAACAGTATATTTGTAATTTCCTATGGAAGCTAATTGAATTTCCTTATACCAGTGAAAAAGGTGATAAATCTATTTATGCCTTCCCAGAGTTACAGGTATAAGCCCTGTTAGAAATTAGTGAATGAATAAGTATCATGATAAGTGACTCTAAATTTGATCTGTATGTCCGTGGCAGTAAATAACACTTAAATCATCATTCTTCTTGATGAAAGTACTGGCTCTGGAATCAGATTCTTGGGTTCCAGTCTTGGCTTTCCAGTTTACTAATTGTGACTCTAGGGCAGGTCTCTTAACTTCTCCTCGACTTTCTTTAATTGTACCATGGCCACAGCAATAATAATGCCTCTGTTAGGGGGTTTCTGTCAGAACTTAACTGACATGACCCTTGCAGTGGTTAGCACAGCATACAGCATGCTAAGTGGCTGCTGTGATTACATGTATGTTAGATGTGCTTGGTGGGGCTTCCCTGGTGACTCAGATGGTAAAGAATCTGCCCACAATGCTGGAGACCCAGGTCATTGATCCCTGGATCTGGAGAATCCCCTGGAGAATCAATGGCAACCCACTCCAGTGTTCTTACCCAGAGAATTTCATGGCCAGAGAAGCCTGGAAGGCTACAGGCCATGAGGCCACAAAGAGTCAGACACGATTGAATGACTTACACTTTAGATGTGCCTTGTAGTCTCTCCTGAGTATATGCCTTGTTTCCTCAATTTAACTGCAAGCTTTGAGAAGACAGAAACCAGCTCATATAGTTTTCTAGTCCCTTCATCGTCCAGCAAAATATCTTATAAATTATTTTATATAGGTCAGCAATGAGATTTAAAACTAAAAGGCAATTTGGGGCTAAAGGACCTTGACTATCAGTTTCCTGAGACTGTCCATGAACTTCTCTCCCACTCTAGGATAACCCTGTAGTCCCCTGTGAGTTGTGTCAATGGGAATTCATGGCTGCTGCCTACACCAATCAACAACAGTCAATCCAATCAAGCAGACAATTTGTCAAAGGCCTGAGGCTATATGCACAAAGTGTGCAAAAGAGATTCCAGTTGAGTTAAATAACTGATTATTTGCGTGAATTACAAAGTATTTCTGAGTTTTAAAGGCATTTCTGGCTAACCAGGAAGTGTGTAGTTTCTTTATCTCACCTAAGTTAAATTATGCAGAATATAATTTATGCCTTCCTTCTTTAGCTCTTCTCATGTTTTAGTGCAGGCTAATTAGCATTTTCTGTATCTAAGAACTTACTGTCGCTGAACAACTCATCTGCAGTAAGCTCAAAGGTCACTCACAGTGAACTTAAAAACCTATGTCTTTTTAAACATGCTTCCTGAGTTTTACTTCTCAATCTTTTAAAAAATATTTATTTATTTGGCTGCACCAGATCTTAGTTGTAGTACATGGGATCTTCAATCTTCATTGCCATATGTGGGATCTTACAGTTATGGCATGTGGGATCTAGTTCCCTGACCAGGTAGCGAACCCAGGACCCCTACATTGGGAGCACTGAGTCTCAGTCATTGAACCACCAGGAAATCCCTACCTCTTAAGTCATTTAAATTAACAGTTTTTTTTTTTTTTTTTTTAATATTTATTCATTTATTTGGCTGCACCAGGTCTTAGTTGCAGCATGTGGGATCTAGTTCCCTGACCAAGGATTGAACCTGGGCCCCCTGCATTGGGAGCTCAGAGTCTTAACCACTGGGCCAGCAGGGAAGTCCCTAAATTAACAGTTTGATTTGAGCTGTCCAAAGAAAGAATTAAGTTTAATACTAGTACATATTGACTCTAACCTACTATAAGTTAAGTAAACCATGAGTATAGTAGCAACGTTCAGCAAGGCTGGGTTTCCTTACCAACTGAGGGGTGTGAGAGCTGCATTTTAACTTGGTATAATCCATAGTTGGGCTTCCCTGGTGGCTCAGATGGTAAAACGTCTGCCTACAATGCAGGTGACCTGGGTTCAATCCCTGGGTTGGGAAGATCTCCTGGAGAAGGAAATGGCAACCCACTCCGATATTCTTGCCTGGAAAATCCCATGGGTGGAGGAACCTGGTAGGCTTCAATCCATGGGGTTGCATCACAGAAAACTAACCAATCTAATGACATGTACCACAGCCCTGTCTAACTCAGTGAAACTATGAGCCAAGCCATGTAGGGCCACCCAAGATGGATGGGTCATGGTGGAGAGTTCTGACAAAATGTGGTCCACTAGAGAAGAGAATGGCAAACCACTTCAGTATTCCTGCCTTGAGAACCCCATGAACAGTATGAAAAGGCAAAAAGATAGGAGACTGAAAGATGAACTCCACAGGTTGGTAGGTGCCCAATATGCTACTGGAGATCAGTGGAGAAGTAACTCCAGAAAGAACAAAGACATGGAGCCAAAGCAAAAACAACACCCAGTTGTGGATGTGACTGGTGATGGACGCAAGGTCTGATGCTATAAAGAGCAATATTGCATAGGAACCTGGAATGCTAGGTCCATGAATCAAGGCAAGTGGAAATGATCAAACAGGAGATGGCAAGAGTGAATGTTGACATTTTAGGAATCAGCGAACTAAAACGGACAGGAATGGGTGAATTTAACTCAGATGACCATTATATCTACTACTGTGGGCAAGAATCCCTTAGAAGAAATGGAGTAGCCATCATACTCAACAAAAGAGTCCGAAATGCAGTACTTGCATGCAGTCTCAAAAATGACAGAACGATCTGTTTGTCTCCAAGGCAAATCATTCAATATCACAGTAATCCAAGTCTATGCCCTGACCAGTAATGCTGAAGAAGCTGAACAGTTCTATGAAGACCTACAAGACCTTTTAGAACACCCCCAAAAGATGTCCTTTTCATTATAGGGGACTGGAATGCAAAAGCAGGAAGTCAAGAAACACCTGGAGTAACAGGCAAATTTGGCCTTGGAGTACAGAATGAAGCAGAGCAAAGGCTAATAGAGTTCTGCAAAGAGAATGCACTGGTCATAGCAAACACCCTCTTCCAACAACACAGGAGAAGACTCTACACATGGACATCACCAGATGACCAACACCGAATTCAGATTGATTACATTCTTTGCAGCCAAAGATGGAGAAGCTCTATACAGTCAGCAAAAACAAGACCAGGAGCTGACTGTGGCTCAGATCATGAACATCTTGTTGCCAAATTCAGACTTACATTGAAGAAAGTAGGGAAAACCACTACACGATTTGGGTATGACTGAATCAAATCCCTTATGATTATACAGTGGAAGTGAGAAATAGATTTAAGGGACTAGATCTGATAGAGTGCCTGATGAACTATGGTCGGAGGTTCGTGACATTGTACAGGAGACAGGGATCAAGACCATCTCCAAGAAAAAAGCAAAACAGCTGTCTGAGGAGGCCTTACAAATAGCTATGAAAAGAAGAGAAGCAAAAAGCAAAGGAGAAAAGGAAAGCTATACCCATTTGAGTGCAGAGTTCCAAAGAATAACATGGAGAGATAAGAAAGCCTTCCTCAGTGATCAATGCAAAGATATAGAGGAAAACAAAAGAATGGGAAAGACTAGAGAGCTCTTAAGAAAATTAGAGATACCAGGGAATATTTCATGCAAAGATGGGCTCAATAAAGGACAGAAATGATATGGCCCTAATAGAAGCAGAAGATATTAAGAAGAGGTGGCAAGAATACACAGAAGAACTGTACAAAAAAGATCTTCACGACCCAGATAATCATGATGGTGTGATCACTCACCTAGAGCCAGACATCCTGGAATGTGAAGTCAAGTGGGCCTTAGGAAGCATCACTATGAAAAAAGCTAGTGGAGGTGATAGAATTCGAGTTGAGCTATCTCAAATCCTAAAAGATGATGCTGTCAAAGTGCTGCACTCAATATGTCAGCAAATCTGGAAAACTCAGCAGTGGCCACAGGACTGGAAAAGGTCAGTTTTCATTCCAATCCCAAAGAAAGGCAATGCCAAAGAAGGTTCAAACTACTGCACAGTTGCACTCATCTCACATGCTAGCAAAGTAATGCTCAAAATTCTCCAAGCCAGGCTTCAACAATATGTGAACCGTGAACTTCCAGATGTTCAAGCTGGTTTTAGAAAAGGCAGAGGAACCAGAGATCAAATTGCCAACATCTGCTGGATCATTGAAAAAGCAAGAGAGTTCCAGAAAAACATCTATTTTTACTTTATTGACTATGCCAAAGCCTTTGACTGTGTGGATCACAATAAACTGTGGAAAATTCTTCAAGAGATGGGGATACCAGACCACCTGACCTGCCTCCTGAGAAATCTATATGCAGGTCAGGAAGCAACAGTTAGAACTGGACATGGAACAACAGACTGGTTGCAAATAGGAAAAGGAGTACGTCAAGGCTGTATGTTGTCATCCTGCTTGTTTAACTTATATGCAGAGTACACGATGAGAAATGCTGGGGTGGATGAAGCACAAGCTGGAAGCAAGATTGCTGGGAGAAATATCAATAACCTCAGATACGCAGATGACACTACCCTTATAGCAGAAAGTGAAGAGGAACTAAAGAGCCTCTTGATGAAAGTGAAAGAGGAGAGTGAAAAAGTTGGCTTAAAACCCAACATTCAGAAAACTAAGATCATGGCATCTGGTCCCATCACTTCATGGCAAATAGATGGAGAAACAGTGGCTGACTTTATTTTTGGGGGCTCCAAAATCACTAGAGACTGCAGCCATGAAATAAAAAGACGCTTACTCCTTGGAAGAAAAGTTATGACCAACTTAGCATATTAAAAAACAGAGACATTACTTTGGCAACAGAGGTCCATCTAGTCAAGGCTATGGTTTTTCCATAGTCATGTACGGATGTGAAAGTTGGACTATAAAGAAAGCTGAGCACCAAAGAATTGATGCTTTTGAACTGTGGTGTTGGAGAAGACTCTTGAGAGTCCCTTGGACTGCAAGGAGATCCAACCAGTCCATCCTAAAGGAGATCAGTCCTGAATATTCATTGGAAGGACTGATGTTGAAGCTGAAACTCCAATACTTTGGCCACCTTGTGCAAAGAGCTGACTCCTTTGAAAAGACCCTGATGCTGGGAAAGATTGAGGGCAGGAGGAGAAGGGGATGACAGAGGATGAGATGGTTGGATGGCATCACCGAGAAATCGACATGGGTTTGGGTGGACTCTGGGAGTTGGTGATGGACAGGGAGGCCTGGCGTGCTGCAGTCTATGGGGTCGCAGGGTCAGACACGACTGAGCGACTGAACTGAAGCCATACGTTGGATGTAGGCTTTGAGAACTTAAAATATATTCAGTATCACACAAGATATTTAGAAAGTTTGTACCAGGTCACTGGGCTTTGCTCATTGTTCCCAGTGCTCTGTCAACGTTTCTTCATCTGAGATTCCTCTTTGATACTTCTACTTTCACTTTATTGTAGTAATTAAAAAAAATAAATTCTAATTGTTTCTTGTTTCTACTTTATCAGTGTACACCTGCGGCACACAAGAATTTGAGTCTAGCTGTGCTGTGTTGTGAAGAAACTTGCAATTGGATCCTAAAATGACAGGCAGTGTGAATTATAAAGTACAAAACACTGTAGGTGAAAGCACTGTCAGCAATAAATAAAAATGGCTTTCTTTGGGAGGAAATAACTGGAAAGAGAATAGGCTGGGGGAGGAAATGATCCACACCATTAGGAAAGGAAGAGCCATATTTAGGAAAGCCTCTGAGGGACAAGGACATGTGAAACAAGTGAATTTTGGTCCTAGGCACTCCACCAAGCGTTCAAGTCACAGAGGGCAGTTAGGTTGCCTGAGCTTTGCCATTTCCTCTCCTGAAAGACACTGGACTTTTATTTCTCAAAGACCACTCATTCCGTTTTGCTAAGAGCATAACTTGTGTGCAGGGGCCTGTTCAGAAACTGGCTTTGCAAAGATGAAAAGAGCCCAGTTCCTGTCTTCAAGCGCTTCTCTGCCTTAAAACAGAACATCCTAATAGGTAGGTATAAAGGGCCCTATTACAAGATGAGAAGAACCTTGTGGAGGCCTCAGGTTTCCACAGAGGAAATGAGCTCTGTGTGGTCCAAAAGGCAGACACTCTTGATAAGCTTTCTTATCTTCCAAAAATAATAATCATGTTAAATACGAAACAAATAGATCGCCCAGAAAGGGAAGGATTGGGATGAAACTTTATATGGAAGTTTGAAATAAGTCCTCAGTATCTTCAGGAAAGAAGGGTGAAGACCCAGGAGTGCTAACTGATCAAACGGAAAGTCCCCCCAGTGGAGCGTCTTCCTCAGACTTGCACCTCAGGAAATGTTGACTGTTCTGGAACATCTACTTAGGGGAGGGGAAAGAGTCCACCCACTTGTATCAGATTTGAACATAACATGGGGAGAAGGCTAAGCTCTTTTCTCTCTTCACCCCCTGTAGTTTCAGGGCTGTGTGAGGTGTATGGGCAGGAATTTTCTCTTTTGAAGAGAATAAAAGCATTTAAATTAGCGGGAGGGTGGTTAACACCCGCAGCTCTGGCGCCACAGCACGCCTCTTCGTCCGCCGGGGTTCACTCCGCGCTTCACCTAGGGATGGCGCAACAGCGCTAACGGCCGCGGAGCAGCAACGGTTCCCGCGCAGCGCGCGGCGGGCGTTACGCGGTGAGGACTCGCAGGCCAGCCGCAAGTTCAGAAGGGGCTGGGAGGGGGTGGGGGGACGAGGCCGGTCCGTGGGCAGCTTTTGACGAACGGTCCTTACAGCCAATTGGAAGCCTGGTCGGCTTTTCCCTCTGCCAATAGGGAGCGAGGCCCGGACTGGGGAGGGGGGCGCTTCCCGCGGGCTGCGGCTGGATTCGATCCCGGGCGGCTGCCTTGAAGGCGGGGGCGGAGGCTCGGCCTGGGCGGCGAGGAGCGGATTAGGGGAGGAGGGAAGACCGGAAGCCACGGTCGCGTCCCCATCCTTAGATTCGCTCCTCCGGGCTGGGAGCGGAGACGCAGGAGGAGGGAGAGGCTGGATGTCCGCCCCGTGATAAAGGGGAGCGGCTGCTCCGGAGCCTCTTCCCGGGGTGCCTCCCCATCCCGCCAGCCCTCCTCAGCCACCCGGCTCCAGGGCGCGGGGCCCCCGCGGACTGCTGGTCCGCGCAGATCTTTGCTGGAGAGGCGCTGCCGGTGACGGGGACTGGCCGGCGGCGTCCGAGGCCCGCACCCCGCCGCCACCCCCACCGGCCTGCCGGCCGGTCCCTGTGGCCGCCGCCATGTCCTCCTCCTCATCCTCCCCCAGGGAGACGTACGAGGAGGACCGGGATTACGAGAGCCAGGCCAAGCGCCTCAAGACCGAGGAGGGGGAGATCGATTACGCGGCCGAGGAAGGCGAGAACCGCCGGGAAGCGACGCCCCGGGGCGGGGGCGATGGCGGCGGCGGCCGGAGCTTCTCACAGCCGGTAACAAAGCGTGGCGGCCCGTCAGCTGAGTCTGGTGGCTCCCTGGGAAGCAGGGCTCCGCGGCTGGGACTCGGCCCCGGGGCCTCTCGCCCTCCTCGTTTTCCCTTTTTGCGGCGCTGACCAGGTCGGGAAGCGCCGACTCTTCTCTTTCGGGCTTTTATTCTTCGCCCTACCTGTTTCCAGCATCCCGAACGCGAGTCCGGCCCCGGCCTGGCCGCAGGCCCCGCTGCGAGTCCATTGCCGGCCCTGAACTTAGGGAGGGTCGCGGGCGGGGGGCGGCGCGAGGCGTTGCTTCCGCTCCGGGGGGGCTCTGGTGCGCGATTAGCCCTTTGTTAGTTTAACTCCTCAGGCTGTTGACGGGCGTCGGACAACCCTTCAGTCCCTAGCCCCCAGCCCGCAGCATCCACGCGCTGGTCTAGATCGCAGGATGGTGGCGTCGGTTCCGCCCAGGGATCTCTACGCCTAGGTGCTGAGGAGAGCCTCGGCTAAGTGACAGATTACGCTGTGGGGCTCACAACCCAGTTCCCCTCAAGGTTTAATTAAAATTTTTTTATTCTTGCTAGGCCTGGCGCCATGCTTTGCTCCCCAGTTTCATGGTTATTGCTCAGTACAGTTTTCGGCTCTTCGATTAAAAATAAAATGTGTTGGCAGGTGTTCGCGTACCGCTACTTTAAAAGGAATCTTAAATCTTCAGTTTTTCCTGGGCAGTTTGTTCCCAATTTGTTCCATAAAACTGAACTCAGAACTGCATCAGACACACGTTCCGAGATTCTTGTTTTTCCGCATCAAAAAGCTTAGATAGAGTCAGAAGGAATGTGAAAATCGTTTCATCCGCAGCAAGTGGTAACTCAACTTCAGCTGAATGGAAAGTTTAAGGACGTGAAGCAAAGCAAAAGTTTTTTGCCATTTTTGGTGCACTTAAGCTGTCTTTATGACTTAGGTGTTCTTTAAACATGAAACACATTCTAACTGATTAGAAAAAAACTACACATGAAATTTTCGAAATTGCATATATGTTCTAATATCAGATTAAAGTGTTTTTCACCTTTTATAAGGCAAATTAGAAGTCAGAAGTCTTTCAGCTCTTGTTTGCATTTTAACATAAATTCTGGTCAGTAGAATTTAGTTTACAAAGAGTTTGCAAGACATTTAAAAAAGAAACTTTTTATTCCTCTAAATAGTTTTCTTATGGCTAGATACTGCTTTCAACTTCTGTGCTTAGCTATTTGGAATATTCAAAGTGTAACTTGGAAGTGTGAATAAAAGAAGTGCATTTCTTCTTAGGAAGTTTCAGTTCAGAGTCCATCGTGGAAACTGAAAACAGGAATGTTGGAATATTATAACTGATATTTAGATGCATTGAATCAGCATATTCTTTTGCCAAAAGTCTTGGTTGAGTTTTTGTGCGGTGGTGTGAAATGTCTCATTGAGTGTCTTGGAAAGATACTTTAACCAGTTTACAAAAAATTGTTGTTGAAAACAGATTAAATATATTAAGCCAATACTATAGATGTTGGGAAGAAAATAATGTATAATTAATACATTCAAAATAAATTGTATGTAGTAGTCGAAATAGCTCTGGGCAGGGCTTGGGGAGTCAGAAAATCTTAGTATACAATGTGTGACCTTGGTAAAGTCAGTTAACTACTATTCTGAGTTCTCTTTATAAAATGTGAAAGTTGAACTTCGTGCTTTTCGTACCTGAAGTTGTAATTCAGTGGTTGATCTAATGCAGCTTTTAAATTACCCAGGCAGGAACTAATGTATGTAGATGGAGTTATAAATTCAAATTTTAACTGCTTTTTTTTTCTTAGGAGAGTGTGAATTGCTTTTATTTAATAGTAGAGCCAATATTGCACTGTTGAATCTAATGAAGGATTATTTTTCCTGTTCTTAAACATTTTTCTTCATGTAATTTTGGATACTATTTTGAAATCACTGCAGCTGTGGAAACCTGTACATAATAAAATTTTACTAGGACAGGAATGCCCTGAATAGAAATTTATTGTCTAGTGCGTCATCATTCAGAAATATGGTAATTCATCTAACTGAGAAGGGTTTGACTGCACCTCAGCCTAGCCCCAGAAGACTTCGTGATCAAACTGTTTAGGTAAATGCAGATTAGGTACAATGATGGGTAACCTTTTCAACACTAGCTGGAAGATTGTAAAAGTGTGCAGTAAGACTTCAGAGATTTACATTGTTTGGCTTTTCATGGGTTTTCTTGATTCTTTAATAATAACTAGGTTTAAAGAGGATGTATTTGAGAAAAAGTTTATACAAATGCTCCTGATTTAAAGATGAATTAGTCATTGTAAATGATGTTTTTAAGGTATAAAAAGAAATAAGTTTGTAGTTTGGATATGAGAAATTAAGACACACTTCAGATTTGTGTCTTTTGGTGCTTTGAAGAGCGAAAACTCCCAGAGTGTTTTGCATTCTTTGGACTACATTTTGAATAAAGCTTATGGAAGTTCACGCTGTGTATTATGCAGTTACTTTATTCTTGTGAAGTAAATTGTGTTCTTAAATTTAGCAGGTATGACCTTCAAGATCATATTAATAGTAAATATCTTTATCTGCTTCTGTTCAGTTCGATTGCTCAGTCCTGTCCAACTCTTTGTGACTCCATGAACTGCAGCACGCCATGCCTGCCTGTCCATCACCAACTCCCAGAGTTTACTCAAGCTCATGTCCATTGAGCCAGTGATGCCATCCAGCCATCTCATCCTCTGTCAGCCCCTTCTCTTCCTGCCCTCAGTCTTTCCCAGCATCAGGGTCTTTTCAAATGAGTCAGTTCTTCGCATCATGTGGCCAAGGTATTGGAGTTTCAGCTTCAGTATCAGTCCTTCCAATGAATATTCAGGACTGATTTCCTTTAGGATGGACTGGGTGGATCTCCTTGCAGTCCAAGGGACGCTCAAGAGTCTTCTCTAACACCACAGTTCAAAAGCATCAATTCTTTGGCGCTCAGCTTTCTTCATAGTCCCTCACATCCATACATGACTACTGGAAAAACCATAGCCTTGACTAGACGGACCTTTGTTGGCAAAGTAATGTCTCTGCTTTTTAATATGCTGTCTAGGTTGGTTATAACTTTTCTTCCAAGGAGCAAGTGTCTTTTAATTTCATGGCTGCAGTCACCATCTCTAGTGATTTTGGAGCCCCAAAAAAACTTTTCAGAAAGCAGCTTGATTTCAGAATATTAGCTCTTCGCTTGGCAAAACCAGCTGAAGAATTGAATTGGGAGGTTAGTTAGAAAAAATTCTGGTTTTATGAAGATTGGTATCAATAAAAATTTATGGAGTATTAATTCACTTTAGAGACTTTTAAGTTTTTCTTTTATTCTGCTAGTGACTAAAAAGACAAATCAAAAATTGTTAAAGTGATTGGTGATGAGGTGAAAGTTAAAGTTTCTCAACTTTTAATAAATAGATCTGTAAGATGGCAAAATGTCGAGATAAAAATAAGGATCTAGGATTTCCAAACAGAATATTCTGTTTGCCTTACATAGAGAATCTCATTTGAATTTAAGATACACTATTATATTAAGCTTTAATGATCTGAATTACAGTGATGATAGGACTACTGTGATGGCTTATTGGGATGAATATAGAATGGGAGATGGGATGAAGTCACTTTGTTAGCTCCCACAGGAAGAGTTTAGACTGTGACAGTGAGCATAGTAATTACACTCTGGAGAATAAAAAAGTTCAAGGATGTGTACCTCAGAGGTAAGTGCCAGAGCCTCGAGGCTTCTGTAACAGTAATGTACTGTGTCTTATTTAGCTAAGCTGCTGCAGTAGAGTGAGAATTTTAGGTTTAGTTTTGGGAAGTAAATGAAAAGTATAAGTAGTAGGTTCTGGGACTTCCCTGGCGGTCCAGTGGCTTGTGCTTACACCGCAGGGAGCTGGGGTTCAATCCTTGGTCAGGGAACTAAAATCCCGTGTGTCAGGCAGCAGAGCCCACCCCCCCCCCAAAAAAAAAAAAAAAATTAGTAGGTTTTACTGCCTTTTGGTTTTAACAAGTGACTGTTCTTTCATGTTAGTACATAAAAGTGAAAAGTGAAAAGAGAGCCGTAAGCCCAACCAAAGTAGGTGTCTTGGCTCTGCTACCAGCATCCTTTGTGACTTAATCTCTTTGGAACTCGACTTGCTATCTATCACATGAGATGGTTGGATTAGATGATCACTGGGATCTCTTAGCTCATTAAAAAAGAAAATATTTGAGTCCTATCATGTGCTAGGTGCTGTCCTTGGTGTTGGGGCTATAATAGTTAAAAAAATTCCACATTTAAAAATGTGTGATTCTACATCATTTAGCACTTTATTTTCCCTCTGTGAAATGGAATACAGCTTTCAAAGTTTGCAGTTGCAGCCACAGCACCAACTCAGGTGAGCTTAAACAGAACAAAAAGGGGGCAGGTATAGGGAGTTTATTGGTCCATATAACTATGAATGCCAAGTTGTGGCACTAGTTTTAGGCATTTCATGATCTAGGGATTTAGATGAAGTCATAGGGACTAGATTCTGTCTCTTTCCATGTTTCAGCTCTGTGACTCTGTGATCCCATAGACTGTAGCCTACCAGGTTCCTCTGTGGCATTTTCCAGGTAAGAGTACTGGAGTGGGTTGCCATTTCCTTCTCCAGGGGATCTTCCCGACCCGGGAATCAAACCCAGGTCTCTTGCATTGCAGGCAGATGCTTTACCCTCTGAGCCACCAGGGAAGCCCCTATTTCCTCTAGGTAATAATAGAGTTAGGCCTACATTGTTTTCGCTAGCAAATAAAGAGAACACAGTCTGTCCCTCCATGTCTGTAACTATCCCCTCTGATAAGCCATTTTTTTAGTATCTCCCTGCTCCCGATGAGTCACTGGACTCCTTCTGGAGTTGGGAAGTTACAGCTGTGTGAGTAAGTACCAGTGGAATAATGTGGGACTGAGGTGTTCTGTTTAATTGTTTTTGTGTTTAACCAGAATGAGGAGGAGAGAGTTTTGGGTAGACAAAACCATAGGATTTCTACCACATGAGCAAAAAGGTAGATTATTTTTCAGAAAGTTATTTGACTTATATGACTCTTCATTTTTAATCTTTGTTATATGATCAGATGTACCTTAAACTTTGAGTAGGAAAATTAAAGGACTTCCCGTATTTGGGATCTGCTCTACTGTAAGGAAAGAAAAGACTGAGTGATGTGATTGACTTGAGGACCATGTACTAGTTAACTCCAAGCATGACGGAAGTTAAAAAAATACTTGCATCTGTCCCTTGAAACTAGTTGGTCCTTCACCTGTGTGAAGTATCCAGAGTAAAAGGGGGGCATAATCTTAAATATCTGTGCTCATTTCTTGGTACTATTTTGATAGATTTTAATGTATCCAGAAAACAATTACCAGGATAGAGAAGGTACTCAAGATCATAATCATAAGAGGAATGACAAGAATCTGGGGGATATTTAGCCTGAAAGGTAAACTTCAGAAATGTCTGTGATTTCAGAAATCATTACAAATAGAAAGGTTATGTAAAAGAGGGAAATGAAGATAAGCATGGGGGTGGCAGTGGTTCATATTTATTGAACTTTTGTTCAGTAACTACATCTGGCACCGTGCTCAACATTTTGTACTTGTCCTTTTTATTTGTTGTAATTTTAAGTGATGAGGATTTTGTTTTCTTTTTTTTCACAAGTGAAACAGGTTCAGAATGGTTAAGTAAGTAGTGTAAGATCACAAAGCCTGTAAATGTCCAAAGATTCAAACACTGCTCTGACTTCACAGGCCATTTTGTATAGGAAGTTACAGGGAGACAGATTTAGATGCGTCTTATGAAGAACTTTCTAAAAATGTAGTAGTCTCACAAGGTTTTTCCCTGTCATTGAGGGTGTTTAAGGAGAGACTTATAATCATCACTTGCAGTGGTTCTCTGCACATTTGGTTTTGGAGGATGAATTACTCAATTTGAGATTGTTCATTTTTAATCCTATATAGGAGGACAGAATATGTTTGGTGTTGCGCATGTGTTATGCATGGAAATGTTGGGAAAGCAAAAAAGCCTGAAGACATTGTGCATTGCCTTTATGAGTTTACAGTTTCACTGTATCGAGAAATACTAGTGGACCCTTCTCATTTCTCTCATTATGGAAGCTTCATTTGTACTCTACAGAGCTTCCCTTCTCTTTAGTTGAGCCTGGTTTTCAATCAGCAATAGTCAAAATTAGCACTCAGGGTTTGTCTTTGAGGTAGCCTTTGAGGAGGGGCTAGGTGTTTGTAACTGGTCTGTAGCTTGCCGTGAGGACCAAAAAATGCCTCCGTTATAGTTCACACAGTTTACCTAAAGAAGGGATTGAGGGATTAAAAAAGAAAACAAGCACATGTAAATTGAAGGCATGCCTCCATTTGCTGGGTTCTTATTTAGAATATTGTTTCTAGTCTGATAAATAGACCAGGAGAGAGCCTAGATAATTAAACATTTGAAGTGGACAGAATGAGCTTCTATATGAGAAACTCTTTAAGCTTTAGAAGACATAGTCAAAGTATTAATATGTGGATGGGGTAAACAGTACTGACTTATTCACCAATTTAAGATTCAGATGCATAGTATGATGCTTAAAGGAAGTATTTTTAGGGTAGCAAAAGAATGTCTGAAGATGATTTCAGATTTCTTATCATCAGTATATAGTATAAAGTGTTGATTTAAGAAAAATGTTAGTATTTGGGAGGGAAATGAGGGGTATAGTGAAAAATATAGTTTGAAAAGATATCTTTCATACATCAGTTTTATATTTGGAAACAACCCTAGGGTTTTTTGTTTGTTTGTTTTCTTTTTTAAATAAACTACAGAAAGGATGAGAAAATTTTAAGTTCAAGAAAAGGGTACTAATTTAGAGAAATGTCAAGGTAGGTAAACTCATGAAAGGCAGAGTCATTGAGTGGGAATAAGGGACATATATAGGGGTTATGAGATATGTTCTCAGCCTTGAGGTGGGATAATCATATCTGCCTCTAAATACCATATTGATGGCATTTAATATCTTTCATATTTTAAAGAATGACTTAAGTTTTCATCTGTTTCATTTAGGAAATATAAGTATATAATAATAAAATCAGATCTTCTGAGAGATTTAAAAAGTGGTCCTATAGTCCATTTCTTTGTAAGGAGACCAGTTTGAAAAATACTCATTTTTTATGAGTTTATTTTCCAGATACTCGTTATCTATGTTTGGAAGGGAGGTAGGAAGAAGAGATGTGTTCTACTGATGGGGCAGTGTTACTAAAGTAGGTGTTGAGTTAATGAACATTTTTTTGTTCTTCATATTTTTTTGTAGGTCTTAAATGTCGTTCAGTCATGTCCGACTCTTGCAACCCCTTGGACTGGAGCCTAGCAAGCTCCTCTGTCCGTGCGATTTCTTAGGCAATAATATTGGAGTGGGCTGCCATTTCTTTTTCCAGGGGATCTTTCCCACCCAGGGATCGAACCCATGTCTCCTGCAATAGAACGTGAATTCTTTACCACTGAGCCACCTGGGAATACAACAATTTCCCAACTTTTAAAAAAGTGTAAAATGTTTAATTACATATGTCCTTCCTCTAGATTCAGCAGTTTTTAACATTTTACCCTTTGGGATTTTATCTCTATATACATACTTTTTTCCCCTATACTATTTGAAAGTAAATTGCAGATATCATGATCAGTTCAGTCGCTCAGTCATGTCCAACTCTTTGCGACCCCATGAACCGCAGCACGCCAGGCCTCCCTGTCCATCACCAACTCCCAGAGTCTACCCAAACCCATGTCCATTGAGTCGGTGATGCCATCCAACCGTCTCATCCTCTGTCGTCCCCTTCTCCTCCTGCCCTCAATCTTTCCCAGCATCAGGATCTTTTCCAGTGAGTCGGCTCTTTGCACGAGGTGACCAAAGTATTGGAGTTTCAGCTTCAACATCGGTCCCTCCAGTGAATACCCAGGACTGATCTCCTTTAGGATGGACTGGTTGGATTTCCTTGTAGTCCAAGGGACTCTCAAGAGTCTTCTCCAACACCACAGTTCAAAAGCATAATTTCTTCTGTGCTCAGCTTTCTTTATAGTCCAACTCTCGCATCCATATATGACCACTGGAAAAAACCATAGCCTTGACTAGACGGACCTTTGTTGGCAAAGTAATGTCTCTGCTTTTTAATATGCTGTTTAGGTTGGTAAACTTTCCTTTCAGGCAGTAAGCGTCTTTTAATTTCATGGGTGCAGTCACCATCTGCAGTGATTTTGGAGCCCAGAAAAATAAAATCAGCCACTGTTTTCACTGTTTTCCCCATCTATTTGCCATGAAGTGATGGGACCGATGCCATGATCTTATTTTTCTGAATGTTGAGCTTTTAACCAACTTTTTCACTCTCCTCTTTCACTTCATCAGGAGGCTCTTTAGTTCTTCACTTTCTGCCATAAGGGTGGTGTCATCTGCATATCTGAGGTTATTGATATTTCTCCCGGCAGTCTTGATTCCAGCTTGTGCTTCCTCCAGCCCAGCGTTTCTCATGATGTTTCTCATGATGTTCTCTGCATGTAAGTTAAATAAGCAGATTCCTATTTGGAATCAGTCTGTTGTTCCATGTCCAGTTCTAACTGTTGCTTCCTGACCTGCATACAGGTTTCTCAGGAGGCAGGTCAGGTGGTCTGGTATTCCCATCTCTTGAAGAATTTTCCACAGTTTATTGTGATCCACACAGTCAAAGGCTTTGGCATAGTCAATAAAGCAGAGTGATGTTTTTCTGGAACTCTCTTGCTTTTTCGATGATCCAGCAGATGTTGGCAATTTGGTCTCTGGTTCCTCTGCCTTTTCTAAAAACCAGCTTGAACATCTGGGAGTTCACGGTTCACATATTGCTGAAGCCTGGCTTGGAGAATTTTATGATAGTTCATCCTTAAATACCACAGCTTTCCTAAGAATAAGGATATGCTTTTCATATAGCCATTACCATCATAATGGTACCTTAGACAATCAGTGGCTTCCCTGATATCTCAGTTGGTAAAGAATCCGCCTGCAATGAAGGAGACCCCTGTTTGATTCCAGGGTTGGGAACATCCTCTGGAGAAGGGATAGGCTACCCACTCCACTATTCTTGGGCTTCCCTTATGGCTCAGCTGGTAAAGAATCCTCCTACAATGCAGGAAACCAGGATTTGATCCCTGGGTTGGGATGATCCCGTGGAGTAGGGAAAGGCTACCCACTCCAGTATTCTAGCCTGGAGAATTTCATGGACTGTATGGTCCTTGGGGTCAAAGAGTCGGACACGACTGAGCAACTTTTGCTTTTACTTTTCAGATAATCAGTACTTCTATTATTTAATATCCTGTCTATAATTGAGTTTCTCCAGTTTTCCCTAAGATGACTTTCATAGCAATTTTTATCTATTATAAAATGAAACCTCACATATTGCATTTGGTTGTCTGTCTTTACTCTTCAGTCTGAAGTCTTCCTCCCTCTAAGTTCTGGTACTGTGTGAAGAGCCCAGACCATAGAGCTTATTTTACACTTCCACCATTGCCAGCTCATTTCTGAGGATCAAAGGAGACAGCGCTCTTATTTCTTGTAGTTTATTATTGTCTAATTATTTTTAGAGTAAAACTTGTTATTTGTATTTTGTGTTGTCTGTAAATTAGGTTTTTAGGTATTATTTAGAGCTTTCTTCCTGAATTATTGTCATCCAGTAGTATTTAAGAGCTTAATGATGATAATGTCCATTTGGTTGTTGAGTTTCACCGAGACAGTCTCATTTGTTTAGGCTGCTAATAGAATGTTGGTATACATAGGGTGCAATTACATAGGATTCATTTCAGACTTAGTGGCATGCAATCAATATTGGTTTTACCTTAGAAAAAACTCAGCATAAGCAATTCAAATGAAATTCCAAGGACTGAATTAATATTTTCAAAGGACTCAATTTTGACAACAGTGTCAGAGTAATCTCATGGTTACTTATATACTTAAATTAGATCTTTAGATTCTGACATTTTTAATTAGCTGCGCACAAGACTGTTATAGTATTTTCTAACAGCCTTTATAATAAAGCAAAGTTGGTAGGTCTTTAAAAATAGCCATAAAAAAAAAATAGCCATAAAGGGATTTAATTTTCTTAAAATGATTCTTAACTTTTAATGGTAAAATATGCTCTTTTAGATTAGAAGAAAAAACCTTTCTTCCCGTTTGTAGGAGAAAAACCTTTTCCTTTAATAGATTTTTTGGTTATATGTATGAATTGTACATGGGTTTCATTCCTTTCATTTTAAAAACTTTTCAATTGGAATATAGTTTATGTATAATATTATGTTAGCTTCAGGTGTACTGCATAGTGAGTTGGCTTTGCATACATTATGAAATGATCACCATAATAAATCTAGTACCCATCAGTCCCTTACAAAGTTATTATAATATTACCATAGTTTTTATGCTGTATATTACATCCCATGGCTTATTTATTTTATACCTGGAGGTTTGTACCTTTTAATCCCCTTCACCTATTTCACACTCCTCCCCTCCCAACATCCATTTGTTTCCTGTAACTGTGAGTCTGTTTTCGTTTTGTTTCGCTTGTAGGTTTGTTTTGTTTTTTAGATTCCATGTAAAACCCTTGAGCTCCATTCATATTGTCTCAAATAGCAATATATATATTTTTTTGCTGAGCCTTGGAGCATGTAGAATCTTAGTTCTCTGACCAGGGATCCAACCTGCACCCCTTGCAGTGCAATCACTGAGTCTTAACCACTGGATTGGCAGGGAAGTCCCCAAATTTCATTTTTATGGCTGAATAATATTCTATTATATATATATACACACACACACACGTGTGCACACACACACACACACATATACACGCATCACATCTTCTTTATCCATTCATCTGTTGATGGACACTTACGTTGCCATGGAGGTCATTTCTGAAGTGATGTAGGAGTGGTGCCCAGTGGCTTGTTGTATGTGTAAATCTTGACTTACTAGAACTTGAATAAGTAAGTGAGAGCCGTTTTCATTTTCAAGCTAATTCTCCTACATGGTCCCCTTTAAAATAAAGCATAAGACTGTATATTTTAAAACTTCTTGCTGGGCATACTCAAAGATGCACAGTATTTCACAGAAGCCCAGGAAGGCTTGTGTTTTCTGTTTATTTGTTTTTGGCTGTGCCCTTGCAGCTTGTGAGATCTTAATTCCCTGACCAGGCCCTGGCAGTGAAAGCACCCAGTTCTAACTACTGGACCAACAGGGAATTTCCAAGGCTTGTATTTTTGAGTCCTCCTTGTTCAGCAGGAGATGGTGGTGGTTGTTGTTCAGTTGCTGAGTCGTATCCGACTCCTTGCGACCCCATGGACTGCAGCACGCCAGGCTTCCCTGTCCTTTACCATCTTCCGGAGCTTGTTCAAACTCATGTCCATTGAGTCGGTGATGCCATCCAACCATCTCATCCTCTGTTGTCTCCTTCTCCTGCCTTCAGTCTTCCCAGCATCAGGGTCTTTTGTTACGTGTCAGCTCTTCGCATCAGGTGGCCAAAGTATTGAAGCTTCAACTTCAGCATCAGTCCTTCCAATGAATATTCAGGGTCAGTTTCCTTTAGGATTGACTGGTTTGATCTCCTTGCAGTCTCAAGAGTCTTCTGCAAAACTACAGTTCAAAAGCATCAATTCCTGGGCGCTCAGCCTTCTTTATGGTCCAATGCTCACATCCATACTGGTACTTCAGCAAAGATGGTACCTTGCATAAATTTAAGTTGTCAAGTATACTGAGTAACTTCAAATTATGGTGGAACTAGATAATCAGTTAAACAAGGTCAAAAGATGATATTAATCTATATTGCAGGAAAAATAGAGTGTATACCCTTACATTAATTGGGACTTTTTGTTCACTTTTTTGATTTGGGATTTTTATTTAAGTGTTTGCTTTTTAATGCAGAGTTGGATTTACTAAAAGATGCAATTTAGACTTTTAACTAAAAATTATTTTATCTTGCTAGGAGGCAGGTGGAAGTCATCATAAAGTTTCTGTTTCACCTGTTGTCCATGTTCGAGGACTCTGTGAATCTGTGGTGGAAGCAGACCTTGTGGAGGCCCTGGAAAAATTTGGGACAATATGGTAAGGCCAATAGGGACTTCATATAGATTGTGAAAACAGTACAGTAGAACAGACTTTGTTTTCTTGCTACAAGCCTTGATGCTTAGCCATAGAATATATTGTTTGCCTATGACTGTGTTTCTTTGAAACCTTCTGAGTCTTTCTGAGATTAATTTTTTATTTTAATTCTTCTGAGGTGAATTTTTGTTGATCATGATCCCATCTCACTCCTCAACCAGATTGTGTGTAACATTGATTATTGCATCTTTAATCTGATTTTCAAATGAATCCATGAGTCCTTCTTAAACACTGTTTTAAGCCATTGAATTAATTAACTATGCCCTTTATCTTCAGAGTTTCAAATAGTGGTACTTAAATACTGGGTTTTTTTTGTTGTTGTTTTAGTTTGTTTTGAACTATTTAGGAATTAATGGGCAATGAAAAGTGGGTAGACTAAGGGTAGGTATTATTTGCTTATTGTGAGTTGCTGTGATATCAGGAGTGGTCAGTGTTTTATCCTCGCTTATCTTCCTGTTGTGTTTTGTATTCACTCACGGTCTTCCTTTACAGCTGGTGTATACTTAAGAATACTGACTTACATGAAAAATGTGATTTGAAAAATGAATCTGCTGCCAAAAATAGACACTTAAAATTCTTTCTAAATTGAGATATGCTTGGCTGTTCTTTTCTTAGTATGGATAATATAGAATTTATTACTTTTTTTCCATTGATAAATACATTTGGCGTTTTTGTTATAGGCAACAGAGACTATACAGACTAAGTCATAATATATAAACAGGAGAGAAATTTCATTATATTTGCTGAGATCATTTGACTGCTTCAATTTTATAAAAATGTATGTGGAGTTTTGAGTATTGAAAGAAGATAGTGAGGGAGAGATCAGAGATTCCAACAGAGAGGAATTATTTCTTCAAAGGAGCATTAGTGGTGTTAGGTGATACCTTCTATCATGGCATCTTCTTAATTTCTTTGGTGACCTCATTGAGAGGTGAATGACTTAGCAAACTTATTACCCTTAACTTATGGACCTCAGAAACCACGGTTAACATTTTGTTTGTTAACATTTTGGAGGTACAAATTGGAAAATCACACAGGCATAAATAAAAGTCCATTTCTTGAAGTATCACTAAGATACTGTATCACTTCTTAGTCATTTGGAGTGGATATGGGAAGTTAAGTTTGTCTGAAGAGTTACATAGTATTGAAGCAGACTCTTTAGAGGATACTTAGACTTGGATGTTGACATTGATTCACCCAGTCACCACTTCCAGGTGGTGTGTTGTCTCATGGAGTTATAAAAAGACTCCATGAGACAGTGAGGTTATCTCTGGATTTTTATTTTCTTCTGTTCTTATTTATTTGGGGCTTTTTAAGTTATTTTTTTACAGCCAAGAAATACTGAAGCATTGTCAGAAAACAAGTTGGTGAGCAAATGAAGTTGGAGACTTTAGGGAAATAATTGTATTGATATTTTGATGTCAGTTATGACCATGAACTGAATGTTGGGGACTAAAGAAATAGAACTGTTTGTTTAAGGTTGTGATTAATTTGAATTACTTTTGAGTGGCTTGTCCATTTTTAGACTCTATACTGTTTGATATTTAATCTATGGTAATGTGTTCCATATATGAATTTTATTTAATTTGCATAGTACATGGTTCTGCCCTCAAGATTCATAGTTATGTGGATAGAAAAATTGTGAAATAATTGGAACAAATTAGTGTATAATTAAGAGCTTAATTGGCATAAATATGTACAATAGGAGTTTCAGTTGTGTGAAATGATGTTGAATAAGAGGTAGCTGCTACCAAAGCTGAAAGAAGTTTGAATAGCCTCCTATGAGGAGTTTGCTTCAAAATGTCACATTTATAGAAACTTTCCATATTTTTTTGTTTGTTGATTTATTTGGTGGTATATATGAGGGCAAATATAAAGATTATACAGAAACTGCTTGTATTAAAAAGATGAGTCACCAAGTTCAATATATAGTAAGTTTATACTTAAAAACTAGTTGTATAGGAAAGAAATTCAGAAGAAACTGTAAGATGTTAAAAATAAGTCAGGATAATTGCTATTTTTTATCTTTATTTAATCAAAAGAATATTTAAAAATATATCCTTATAAGTCTCTTTTCCTCCCTTCTCTCCTTCATAAAAGGAAAGAATACTAGGTAGTGATTAGCTATACCAGTTTGAATTTTAAAACAAAACTTTTGAGACCTGATTTATGTAGTAAATCTCTGATTCCTTTTGTTTTTATTTAAAAATTAGTAAGCATGTTTTAAGCTATAAGTTGAACATACCTACTCTACTAACCCTTTTATTTCTTGGACTTTTTATTTTTTCTCTCTTCAGTCTTCCAGTCTTTCTCATAGTCTTAAGTCTATGGACTTTTTATTTTTCTTGGACTTTTTATTTTTTCTCTCTTTGGTCTTCCAGTCTTTCTCATATTAGTACTTTGAACTTTTTTTTTTTTAAATTATGTGCCCCAGAATTTAAATGAATTATAAAATGCCTGTGACATTCTAATTTTCCATTCCCGTCTTTATATGGTACTACTTTTCCTGGGTAAGCTGTGTAACATTTAGCTCTGTGCTTCTAACTTATTTCTTATTTTAGCTATAGAAAGCATTTTTTTTTTTTTGCTACAAACAGATAAGTCTATTATAATAGGCCAATAAAGAATTTATTTTTTTGAACCTTTATGATTTTTCTGTCTTTCCAAAGACCCGAAGGACATTATTAACATATTTACTTGGTGATACCACTTAGCTTTAAACCAACTTAGATTTGTGAGAGGGAGAATATTTATTATTCTTAAATTTCTTTAGCATAGGTCTAATTCTGGTGTTTTCTATTTTTTTGTATACAAAACTTTAGACCCTCAACTAGGAGTTTGAGTTTCTAAAAGGAATGTTTCTCTCCTGAAATTTCTATCTTGCATTTATTGTTGGTAAAACTAATCCCAGGCGTTACTGTTTCTGTGTTTTATCCTTCAGTTTTGAATGATGTGGGCTGAAAGCTAATAAAACTCCTAGACCAACAAGTATTGACTGAATACCTGTCATGTGCCAGGCTCTTTGTTTCTAGATGCTGAGGATGTAAAGATGAATGCGGCAAGGCAAACAGTTTGTATGTAGGAACTGTAATCTTGACAGCCGTGCTCCCAGTTGTATAAACGAGGAAGCTGAAATTCTTAAGGAATTACATAATTTGCCAGGCTACAAAGGGGTCTGTTTCTTACTAAGAAATGACTTGCCAGTTTTTGAAGTGTAGTTAGTTCCTGGATGCCTGATTGAGAAGCAGTGCTGTCACTGACTACCTGACCTCATGTTATTTCTCTGGCCTTCTGCTCTTAGAAAAAGCACATTGATTGTATTTAAAAATATTTTTAAGGCCCTTGTTTCTGTGAATAGAGGACATGGTTCCCTGTTCTTATCGATGTGTTCTGATTTCTTGCTAACCTCCCTTCATTTCTAGTTTTTTTTTTGACATGTACACACTGCTTTATTTATTTATTTATTTTTTTGTGTACATAGGGTGCTTTATTCTCCACAGAGTGATACATGCTAAGGTGGGTTGGGCTTGGGCCGATGTCCCCATATGTACAGAACTGAATAAAGTGGGTCTCTGAGAAGAAGTCTGATTTGCCTTGATGTGGAGGGGAGCCGGGGAGGATGGAGATGGAGTGACAACCAGGATATGTTCAGTCCTGTGCTGGTTCTGGCCTGGGATGCAGGGAATTATGGCAGCTCTCAGGGTGGTCACTTCCAGGCAGGGGCAGCCTGCCGGGCTTGGAGGGCCTTATGTACTACATCTTCCCACTGGGCATCTGATATCTCATGAGCCCAGGCAGGAACCCTTGGCGCAGGCAGGCTTATGCCAGCCATCGTCCTTTTCACCAGCTCTACATGTTCTGGGTCCATGGGAATAGAGCTGTGGTTGTTCAGTGCTGTAGCTCCCTGCTCATATTCGTCCTCACTTTCTAGTGGTGGGTCCGGCAAATGAAGCCCCAGGGCCTGGATCCGATCCTGGATATCAGCAACTACATCTTCTCCATCCCCCACTGGTGCTAGTTCCACCTCCTCTTGTTCAGGATCTTGGTTCAGAGGCTGGTAGGAGTAGCCAGCTGGTCCTGCCTCTGTTTCCTCTTGTTCTTCCTCTGGTTCCTCACTGCTCCAATCCCCAGTGCCTTCCGTGGGGCCCTGATGTGGCCCGAGTCCCTCAGTCTGATTGGGGAAGATACGTTTAGGACCCATGGTGTCTCCCCCTAGAACTACTGCTGCCATCGGGCAGGGGCTGCTCAGAGCCCGTGACCGAACCCGTGCCTTATTTATTTTTAACTGCATTGGATCTTCATTGCTGCACAGGCCTTCTCTAGTTGCAGTGAGTGGGGGCTATTCTGTGGTTGCCTTTCACGGGCTTCTCATTGCAGTGGCTTCTCTTGTTATGGAACACAGGCTGTAGGTCCACGGGCTTCAATAGTTGTGACTTTCTGGCTCTAGGGAGAGTAGACTTCAGAGTTGTAGCACAGGGATTCAGTAGTTGTAGCTGCCGGGCCCTGGAGCACTGGCTCAGTCAGTAGTTGTGGTTCACAGGCTTAGTTGCCCTGTGACATGTGGAATCTTCCCGGACCAGGGATTGAACCTGTATCCCTTGCATTGGCAGGTGGATTCCTACCCACTGTGCCACCAAGGAAGTCCATCCCCTTCCTTCATTTCTTTATTTTCATTTCATGTATTACAATATATTCTCCTTCCTGAAGAATATACAGTCAAAAGTAAATATTCTCTTGCCCATTTTACATCCATGATTACCGTATTCTAGTGAATATCATTTTATGGATTCTTTAATATTTAAAAATATCAGAATTTTAGAGGAAATTATTGTATGAAATTTCATCTCTAGTTGCTTCATCTTTTCATTTTTTGTTTTTAGTAAGATGAATGACGGTAGTCATTTCTTTTTTTTTTTTTCATTTCTTAGTGTGGCACTTATTTGGAAAAATTCATTTGAGGTGGTAGTTTCTGTTGCTCTGGGGTCCCGTCTGCTAACCTTCTGTTGATTTTTATCTCTTTTGATTTTTTATTTTTTATTTTATTGAGGCATGGTTGACATACACTGTTGTGTTAACTTCTGCTGTACCCCAGAGTGGCTCAGTTATACATAATCTTTTTCATATTTTTTTCCATTATGATTTGTTACAGGATGTTGAATATAGTTCCCCATAAGATCTTGTTGTTTCTCTGTTTATTTTTGTATCTAGATATTTTCTAATGCTGCTTATAAGTGGCAGCCTGAGGAATAAACTGGATGGGATTATTAGTAACTGATAACAGAATTGTGCTTGAGGAGGGCATGAGGTACATTAAAAGCTTTTAATCACAAGGGGAGCTTTCAAACATATACCATCTACTTGGTATACCACAGTTTATTTGGATAGTTTAAGAGTTTACTAACATTGGGTGTAGGTACTGAAGACTACTAGCCTGTATGATTTGAGACATTTTTAATTAAAGTCTGCTTTTAGTTGAGAAAAATGTTAATTAAACTTGCTATATTAAGGTATTCTTTCCCTATCTTCCTTTCAGCTATGTGATGATGATGCCATTTAAACGGCAGGCTCTGGTGGAATTTGAGAACATAGATAGTGCCAAAGAATGTGTGACGTTTGCTGCAGATGAACCTGTGTACATAGCTGGTCAGCAGGCTTTTTTCAACTATTCTACAAGCAAAAGGATCACTCGGCCAGGAAATACTGATGATCCATCAGGAGGCAACAAAGTTCTTCTGCTGTCAATTCAGAATCCTCTTTATCCAATTACAGTAGTATGTATTTTAGTAAGACAAACTAAATTAAACGTGATTTTGGAATTTGCCTTGGGTGACTAACCTGTAGTTTTCTTCACTGCCATATAGGTATTTGAAAATAGTGGGTTTAAAAAAAAAAGAATTATTAAAAGTAATCTTAGTTTTGACTATCAAGTTTAATGAACAAAGAAAGACATGGTGATCACTGAAGTTGTAAAAAGGTCAGAAGCATAGTTGTCATAATTAAATAGGCACATTACTTTTATTTACTACTCTCACTGTTAACTCTCTTTCTGATAATAAAGTATAGACAGACTTGTTGAAAATGATCCAGGAAATCTCTGTCACTGGTATGCAAGCACATAAATTAAGAGCATCTACTAGGTAGTGACAGAATGCCGTGGTACAGTAAGATGTATTTATCATTATAAACTGTTTAGGGATAACTTGTTAAAAACTTGTCTTCTTCACTCTTTCAAAAAGTAATGTTAGAATTTTGAAAGGATTCATGTCCTGAGCCAGATGAGTTTTCTACTTTATAATAATTGCATGCTGTTTAATAATAAACTAGTGATAAGGACACTTGATTTTTGTAATGAGTAAAATGTCATAATAAGAGGAGCGTCATTTAGTATGATTTCTAGTAAGAGTATATGATATTTGAACATAAACTTTTAAAGCATTAGATACTATTTAAATTTAGATAGATACTATGTATCTGTTTACTTTTGTGATCTGTATAGACTTATTAATAAACACCATTAATATATGTACAGTATTTGGTGTTTTGGGAAAAAGAATATAACTAGCACAAGTACTCTGATTTGTTTATTATATCCTTAGTTACCTAATGGTGTGGCTCTGTAATTGTAGGTACTCAAAAAATTTGAAAGTTGAAGAATTGTTCCTAATTTAGGGTTCTCTCTTAGATTCAGGCATCTTGTTTGGTGAAATTTAACTCTTTATAAATGATCTTCCCTGGGTCTTTTATCTATAGCCATTGTCCTTGAAAAATAAATACTGAGTTGTGCTACTCCTACTCTTTAATAAGTATTTTTTATTGTAATTTAAGTGATTATAATATTAAACATTTCAGAGTCACATTTGGGAAAAAATATAATTGGTTACAGCTTTGGTTTATTAATTGTATTATCAGAGATTCTTTTAGGTACTTAAAATACAAATTTGAGGATTCATTTAGAAGATTTTAAGTAATAATGCTTTTCAGATGTTTCATTGGAAGTTCTCTAATGTGAGTATATTGTGTAGGTGAAGAAATAACTTTAGATTTATTAAAGTGTAACAGTTTTTAAAAGTTTAATTAGTGCTTAATAGAAATGACATCATGACAGGTTGGGTTTTTTTTTTTGTTAAACAAAATAGAGCTTAGCTTTATTATATTTCGTAATATAAGATGTGATGGAGTCTTGTTTTCTTTCCTTCCTAGGATGTTTTATATACTGTATGCAATCCTGTTGGAAAAGTGCAGCGTATTGTTATATTCAAGAGAAATGGGATACAAGCAATGGTTGAATATCCTTTATTTGTAAATTTTTTATTGATGTGTATGAATGCTGTGTAATATAGATCTTTTTCCTGCTTAATAATTTTGAGAACAAGTAGTGTTTATTATCCCCTGCCATCTAGTTGTCTTAGGTTTAAAAATAAGACTGCAGTACTCACAGAGAATTTTACTATTTTTGATAACTTCTACTGTTAAGTAATCTAGTGCTTCATCTTACCATTTGCTTGCTTTTTTAATGGGGAAAAAAAAATACTGATTATATGTATACTTGTATACCTTTTTGAAATTTATCTCAAATGGACTTTTCTGAATCTCTTTAAAATAGTTTGGAAGTATCAAAACGTTGGTATCAGTAGAATGTTTCTTTCCTTTTTTCATTGAATCTTTTAAATGATCATGGTTTATGTAAGACCTACTTTTCTACATTAAATTTGTTATACATTGAGTAAAACGAGCAAGCTGTATATATAGTACAATCCCATTAAAAAATAATTTAAGAAAAACATAAAACCCTAACCTATGTGTACATGTATATGCATAGAAAAAAGTAGGGATATATAATGGTAATATATATTATATATATTACTCTGGCAAGGTATTTTTGCCTTTTTTTTTTTTTTTAATTAGTTGGAGGATTTTTGCTTTTTTTTATTACCACTTTTGTGGTTTGATTTTTTTTTTTTAAAGTAAATTTTTAAAGGCCAGTAAAATGAGGATAAAGACTATAAACTCAACCTTCTCAGAAATATATAAAAATCAAGTATTTCTTTTGTTATTATATTGATTCTTTGTAATATTCTTCCTACTTTATTTTTTTGGCCTTGCTGTGTGGCTTGCAGGATCTTAGTTCTTGAAGCAGGAATTGATCTTTCTCCCTTGGCAGTAAAAGTGTGGATTCCTAATCACTGGACTGCCTAACAGAAAGTTACCTGTTCTTCCTACTTTGAGAGTACAGTATTTCCTATTCCAAGATAGCAAGCTATAAAAAGAGGGAAGGGTTCTTGCTCTTGCCCAGTTGTCTCAAACCAGCACGGTCTGATCCGGAAATACAGCCTCTATATGTGCTGCCAGTGTTTCCACCAGTATGTGAAAGACATTGGCTTCATTAAGTTGACTAAGTGAACTTCCTTGAATGGATCATCCAGCACATGTAACTTCAGTTCAGTCGTTCATTTGTGTCTGATTCTTTGTGACCCCATGGACTGCAGCACGCCAGGCTTCCCTGTCCATCTCCAGTTCCTGGAGCTTGCTCAAACTCATGTCCATTGAGTCGGTGATGCCATCCAACCAACCATCTCATCCTCTGTCGTCCCCTTCTCCTCCTGCCTTCAGTCTTTCCCAGCATCAGGGTCTTTTCCAATGAGTCAGACATCTAACTTATGCAGAAATGATACTAGCTCTTTGTATATAAAATAAAAGTTTAAAGGCTTCAAAAATCTAAACAAAAAGATAGCAAGCTGGCCTTTGATAGGGAATGAGACCATGCTCCATTTTCCCCCTCCCACTCCCCAATTTATAATGTATTTCTGATGACCTATTCCGATGACCTAGAAGGATTAATGTAGATATTTTCGTTGCATTATGTTTTCTTTGGTACCCTTGATCTTATAACTAAATTCTCGTACTAAAAATTGTTAGAAATTTTATTTCATAAAGCATTTTCAGAAGTAAGTTATTTCTGACTTTTTTCAGTCCACTTCTTAGGGAGTGAATAATAATAAATTTTGGACACTTTAAACCAAATTTCCTTAATAGAGCTTATGTTTGAATCAGTCCTTTGTGCCCAGAAAGCTAAAGCAGCTCTCAATGGAGCAGATATATATGCTGGATGTTGCACACTAAAAATTGAATATGCAAGGGTAAATATTTTTTTTTCAACACTTTGCCAAAGAAGTTATTTATGCTTTGGATACACAGTTTGAACTTCCTTTCTTTTTAATCTTAACAGCCAACTCGTCTAAATGTTATCAGGAATGACAATGACAGTTGGGACTACACTAAACCATATTTGGGAAGACGAGGTAAGTATTTTATGCATTTTAGATGTACTTGACATCTGCTGTCAAATTTTTACATGCAGTTAGATTCCTTTTTCCTGACATGAGCTAGTTCATTCAAATGAAAATCTTGTTGGTGAAGCTTTTGTTGCAAAAGGCCTTGTAATGCTGGAAAAGAACCTTGAACATTAGTGCCCCCTTCTGGTATGTACTGAGTTAACTTATATTTAGTTCAACAAGGAGCCCACACATACAGGCACGCCCGCAGTTCAAGGACTTGCATTTCTCCAAGCAGCTCTCTCTCTTTGGAGGAGAGGAAACTGATTCAGAATATTCCTTACAAACTTCAAACTTGCACACTGCTTCTCTATGGAAAGGACTTTCCCCCCAAGCTGGACGAGGCATTAAGAAGGATAGAGGACTCCAGCAGGCTGACTCTACACTTCATCATGCACAACATCGGCATCAACAAAAAGCCCTCTGAAAAACTCAGACTTGCAATTCACCTTGACTGCATACTGCATGCACCATCACCCCAAGTTGTTAAAGGAGGACACTTAACAGTACTTCAGACTTGCATGGGATGAATACCATGATAGACTGTGCCCATTTATTCAAGTTGTATGTATATATTGGTTTGATTTCCCTTAAGGTTTCAGTTGTAGAATTTAAAACTTTTCACTGACGGATACTACATTTTATCTACAATGTTGTAAATCTTAATGCCCGTTGCTGTAACTGTTAGCAGCTTAGATTCAAATTGTTAATCGAATCCTTAAAAGAGGATATAATCCTTAATAGAGCTATCTACAGGTCTTGGGAATTATAATGCTCAACCAATCCACACAGATATTAAAGATAAAAGAAATAGATGCATACTTGCTGCACCTAAGATTACTTTTTTGTTTTTGTTTTCCTCAATTGTGGACATTGAATAACATAATAATGAAAAGATGCATTATATGTAAAAGAAGATTTTCTGTGTGGTTTGATTTTTGTAAAGTGGCTGTTTATAAGTTGTCACTTTTTGTAACAATTTAAGAGTATCATTCATGTTAATCTGTGTAACTAGAAATTTTGACCTTTCAAATGTAGGTGAAAGTACCATGTCTGTTCAAGGTAGAATATATTTAAACTTTATAAATCTGAAAACAGGAGCATTTCATTTGAGATGCATTTTCACCTATAACTTATAAATGCTAGATTTCATGAGCATAGATTTGAATGATAAAATTGTTCAACTGACTGTGTGGCAATTCTGGAATATACAAATCAAAATGTGGATCTTGTAAAAACAAGGGGGCTGCAGTATTGGCTACATCTCAACTACAATATCAGTGTTTGAACCATGTGTTGGGAAACCTCACCAAGATGAGTATATCCATAGAAGTCAATTAACTAGGAAAAATTTCATGCATCCAAAATATATTGGTCAGTAGGAACTCCATAGTGCATGTACTCCTGCCAAAAAAAAAAAAAAAGAGACAATGTGGTGATCCTTTGCATGTTCAAATATTTAGGATTTGGGGGTAATTGACCTCTTTAATTCTTAGTTCTCAGGAAATCATCTTGCCTTATGCATGGGATTGGAAACAAGTTTGATAAGGCAGCTTAGGCTGGACCCCACATTTTTTACTGCTCACAGAAATCTGCTTGGCCTGGGCTTGGTGCAGTTGCATACAGTACTGAAAAGCAAAGCCTTAGCACTCAAACAACAGAACGAGTGGTTGATGAGAAATCTCTCACTTCTGTCAGGTCACAGTCACCGAACATTGTTTTGTGTTTTTCTAAACTCATTTGAAATAGTAAGTTTGGTTACTTTTCTCTTAATGTTTCTTAAAATATTTATGGACATCCTTCTTATTTTAATAGTGCTTACTTCTGTTCTTTTAAAAGAGCTGAGTTTTACAAAACCCAGCTTAGATTAGATTTTTATACAAGAAATTATAGTCAGGAAAGTTTAGAAATGTAAGATAGAAATTTAAATAGGGAAATATAATTAAAGGAGGTAAAACAGTTAGCTGTTTGTACTTTGAAAGGGAAAAAATTCTTGTTTTCTGATTCCTTACAGATATTTGTCTATACAGCAAATATCATATAGCAGTTTATTTTTGTTTTTGTAGTGACTTCAGCTTCCATTGAATTGTAACTTTTTCTATGAAAATGAGAATGACTTTATAAATATAACCTCATTTCAAAAAGTTCTTTTCAGGTCAATTTACATTTTAGTGCAAAGAATTCTTAGCCTAGACTCCAGAGAATCCCCCCAGAAATGTTAAACAAAACGTGTGTGTGTGCATCTTTTGGGGGAGAAAGGTCCACAGCTTCCATCAGATTTCAGACCGAATCCATGAAAGTTTACAAACCACTGTTTATACATTGATAAATTCAGTGTCTGACTCTTCCTTATACTTCTTTATATGACCTTATGTTAGGTAGTGCATTCTTCCCATTATTGAAGAGAAATTATTAAAGAGAAATAATGACAATGTTTGGCTGAAAGATACCTTAGAGATCATCTACTCTCACTCCTTCATTTTATACATAAAGATTATTTCTATGATTATATAGCAAATTAGTGGTTAGGTTGAAATCTTAGTTGATTCCCAATTCAGTGCTCTTTCTTTTATAGCACACAGTTAACTGTCAGTAAAACCAAGCCATGAAGACTTTATGATGGTTTTGGTTTAAGATTCTTAGATCAGATAAGCACTTAAATTTAGCATTTGGTTGCATTCTTGAGCAGAGGAATGTTAGCAGAGTGGAATAGCAGACTGGATTGATAGAGTGAGACTTAAATGATAATACTGGGAAGAAGGAACTGTGAGTGTTTAGATTGGAGGAGAAATAAATAACTTTGGGAATATGGAGAGGATCATAATAACTTCTAAGCAATTGAAAGAGTTTTTGGAGAAAGACTAAGTACTGAGTAAGGCTGTGAGGCCCTAAATGGAGTAGAATATATTTAGAGGACAAATTTCTATACAATATAGAAATTAATTTTTTCATGATTTAGGACTAACTGAAAATGTAAGGGAAAGTAATGAGTACTTTGTTACCAGAGTTGGGTCACCAGAGGCTAGGTGGTCCCAGTTGATAGTCTCAGGGATGATATGAAGAGAATTTATACACTGAATAAAAGTTGAACTAGATGACCTCCTAAGTCCCTTTCAATGCTGTGATACTTGAAATAAGTAATTAAAACAATACTTCTGTACCCTGAAGTGAAAATTAAAGTATTTCTCATCTCCCATTAACCTCATTTGTTTAGGTGACTAAGGATATGTAGAAAACCTTTCTCTTTGAATTTTCAAAGAATGACCAGACTCGTAAGATTCATTAAAAAAAAAAAAGAAAATCTTACTGAATACCATAATTTGATCAGCAAACTTTCTCAAAATATTACACAATGATTTTTAAAGTTTACTAACATAGGAAGTACTATTTTAGAAACTTAGAAGTAATTTTTTAAATTGTTATCTTAGATTTGAGGAAATTGGCATGCCTCCCCTAAAGATGTAGTTAGCATAAAAATTATCCTTTAGGAGTATTGTAGTACTCTCGTCCAATAATGTAGCCCCCTTGGTTAGCTTTAACTTGGCATATTTAAGCTTTGGGGGTGTTCCTAGTTCTGCCTGGTGTTAAGGTCTATAGACAATGGCCAATCCATGATACAGTATGGGCCAGTGATGTGAAAATCTCCAGCTCTCAAGTCAGTAGGTGTTTGTAAATATGTGTATATACATACAAAATACTCTGTGTTTACTGATTGTGAAACCATGTAATACAGGTTGTTGTTGGCTTATGCTGAACTTCTTGAAAGAAGCCCACTTTGAAAATGTGTTGCTGTTGAAGCTAATAGTATGCATCAGGTACTGTCTTTCAAAAGTACTGCACTTAAAGCTTGTTTTAAAGACATGTATTGGTAAAAAAACTTCTGTACAGTGTCAAGCTTTAGCATTGTGTACCTCACTTTCTGAAAAGTATCCATTCTTTCCTTAAATTCGAAAGTGTGATTGTATTTGGCGTTTGCCAAAAAGATATTTTCAAGTTAAGTGGAATTTGTTAGATAGAATTATTTTCTTAAACTTCTGGTGTTTGTATTTAAATTGGATATGAATGGATGTTTAACATTAACCAGGAATCACATTTCTCATGAATTGTAATGGATGTTTTGAATGGGTGTTTCCCATGTGAGAACTCTGTTAAGTACTTGAGTCAAAATTGTTAAAACCCTGTTTCTACTTTTGTGTCAGATAGAGGAAAGGGTCGCCAGAGACAAGCCATTTTGGGAGAACACCCTTCTTCGTTTAGACATGATGGCTATGGTAAGTTTGTCAAGGCAGAAGGAAGGTAGTATAGACAAACTCTTAGAATTTTTGCATTTCTGATGAAGAATGGCACAATTCTTGTCTCTCTTTTTTTTTCTGCTCACTTGAGTTGGTTTATGGGATCAGTCTCTTATTAATATACTCCAAAGGAGTTGTCCAAAATCCTTTGTTTTCTTAGGCTGTTGTTATATCACATAATCTTTAGGATAAATGAGAGCTCTTGTTTAGGATTGAAAGCTTTTTTACTGTTACATTTTGTTTTGTTTTGGTTTTGATTAGTTATGAGCTCCAGACTGTTAGAAGACCAAAAAGAAGTATAGCTCAGTAAGTGTATTTTCTTCCATTTCCAGCAGTTATGAGCAAAGAGGAATTTAGAGTAATAAAAGGCAGAGTGAATGGGATATTTGTTGAAAAGGAAACATGATTTTGGTTAGATCTCTAATTCTTTCAGTTCTACACTTGGTTAAATTTGTATTTAGTTTTTTTTTTTTTTAAACTTCTTAGTTTTAATGTTTGCTATGTTGATAAATTAAGATTATGAAACCTAGATTAATAATCTTCTCCAGGAAAAAGTTAGGTATCTGGCTGTGGTCTTTATAAGTAGATGTTGAGAATTGTTGATAAAAGTTTAAACTGGTTCTAAGTTCTGTGTTTTTAAATACTTTTTTAGTTGTTAGCAGTAGTTATTGACCCCACCTATTCTGTGGTTTAAAGTTGAAGTACAGTTAGCATTACTATTAAAAGTGGTAGAAAACAGAAATTGCTATGTTGTGTTCTTGGGATTTATTATTGAAAAGCCACCAGTGTTTCCTGTTTGAAGTGTTTTCAAATAGTGTACATATTTGATGACCATTCTTTGCTGTGAGTTTTAGCTTAATCCCTAGTGTCTTTTTTTGAATTTGAGGAATTAATTACATGTGTGTGGATGTCTCTAATTGTTCATTTTTTATGGTAGTCTGTATTGCAGAAGAGATTTTGAAACAATATGTTATATCAAAACAGTAAGTGTAGTATAAAGTGAAAATCTTACTGCAGTCATTATAGTGTGTTCCTTGATCATTTTTCTTAGTTGTTTCTTTAACAGTAAATATTAATATGGTCATACAAGTAGTTCTGATCCTTCAGTAAGGAAACCCTGTTAGGTATTTACTGTGCATTGTATAATGGAGGGTTTCAAAAGAATGGCTCACCAAAGTTTGTAGTATAGTTGTAGATTATATAAATGTGTCATGGCAGTCAGCTTAAGGCCAAAAATTGGTTAAATATTCTGCCAGAGGGAGTTAGAAAAAAATCTGTGAGCATATAAATGAAGGACAAAGTACTACAGTAATGATGACACAAACCATTTTCTCAGTGTGGCTTTTCAGGTTTGTCTTCACTTAATAAAATACATGAAAATTAATAAGAATATGTTATATGCCCTAGAAGAACTTTGTATTTTCTGAAAGCCTGTTGTGAAATTCTCTGTTGGTTTCATGCCAACAGAGAGCATGTGTGTATAAATTTTAAGATGTAAGCTTAAAGAGAGATGCAAAACTCTTTGGAATGATGTTTGTTAAATAGGGATCCTTCAGGTTCTGAAGAGTCCTGCTGAAGGATGGTTGTGGTGGGTTTGTGTAGGGGCACCTTCTCTGAGCTGTGTTTATTAAAACATTTGTCTCAGAGGAAAGTTTGCTGTTTTCCTAGGGAAGTAAGCAGGATGGGGGATAGGAGATAATGATGCATCAAGATTGCCTGAAGAGGGAAGTAGCATGAAGAAACCGGGGTAAGAGCAAAGATGGGAGTCAGTGCTCGTGATACTGAGCCTTTTTTACAGATGCTTCAAATCGTAGCTGTGTCCCTTCAGGTCAGCAGTTCAGCAAAGCAGGTTCATTTGCATTTTGGTGTCATATCATAGGTGACTTTTCCTTTATAATAGCATGTGAAAAAGGAAAAAGTTTATTTAATAGATTAAACTTGTTCACTAGTTTATTATAGTAGTATAAATCTGTGCTTTCAGAATTCTTTAAATCTTTATTTGAAAGTCCAGCCATGTGATGTGCATGGTAGAAGCCCTCATACTTGAAAAGTGGCAAAAAATAATGTACAGATTTTAAAGTATTGAAGATGGGGAAGGCCTTCAAAGTGTTCAAAATGCCATTTATGTAGCATTTTCTCATATAAGTGAATTTTTTAAAAACAGAAGCAGCAATACTTTTTGCATGAGTTATTTAGAAAGCTTTTAAGAGACTTGTTTTTAGTCTTCTTAATATAGGTAATGATTTAAATAGTGTATATAGCATAATTTAACCCTGCTGGCTCAGTGTCATTACAAATATCAGATAATCTTTTGTACTGAATTTGTTACCTATGGCATTGGATCTAGAGTTTTTGGACCTTGGTCAACTTCAGCAGAGTGGAAGTTTCCATTACCCATCTAACATACATTTTCCCACTTTCTGTGAAAAAATTTAGTCATAATAGTGTAGTGGCATTACTGTACAAGCAAATGGTAGTATTAGGGGAAGGGCTGGGTGTAGTATAATATATATGTGCATTTTTGCAGTAGGGGTAAGAATAATTGATATTTAACGCCACCATATGTGTAATAGTCTAAATTAGAGGCCGAAATACAGAGAGGCCGAAATACAGGTAATTACTTAACAAGTAACTCACCATGAGCTATATTGATTGTTTTGATAAACTAGATTATGGACAATAAGAGCAGTTGAAAACCTTGACCAATTTAAGGCAACACTGATGATGATATATTGATAAAGTATGCCTCCATAAAATTGCAGGAATTTACACTATATTTACATGTGCTCAGTGATAGTATTTCTGTGTTGTTATGAATGACAGCTATATTTAGAATATTGAATATTGAATCCACATAAGCTGTAGTAATGTGCTATGATACCAAAATATAGTAGTTCTCACTCAGTAGATGACAAGTAAGTGTTCCTTAGTCTTACATAAAAGTGAAAGCTAGTGGCAATTACATATTCTTTATTTCTTGAAAATGAGGGAAGGACTTGGGTTTTTGGATGGGTTTCTTGCACAGTAGGAAAATCTTTCTATGCACCCCAGAGTATGCTTCTATAATCACTGACTCAGCTCAGTCGGTAAAGAATCTGCCTGCAGGGCAGAAGACCCAGGTTCAATCCCTGGGTCGGGAACATCCCCTGGAGAAGGAAATGGCTACCCACTCCAGTATCTTGCCTGGAAAATCCCATGGACAGGGGTGGGCTGCAGTCCATGGGGTCACAAAGAGTCAGGCACAACTGAGTGACTAACACTTCACTTCAGGAGCGCTAAGATGTGTGGGTTTACATTTTTGAGTTACATCTCTCCATCTTCATTGCTTGTTCTCAGTTCTTATGCCTCTCTTCTTCCTGTAAATGTGCCCTCTGCCAGCTTTTAGTATCACAGTTTCTCTGGACTCCTTCATTCCCGTCTATTCCATTCAGTCTAGCTTTGTTTTTCCTTTTGCTTCTAGTCTTTTATGGATGGGAAAACTGAGTAAATTGAAGTTACTTAGAGCTACTCTAGAGTTAGCTAGTTGATTCTTAGTAAAGATTCTTAGAATGAGAGACATAGTTTGTGTGTGTTTCTGTGACAGCAGATTCAGATATTCAAGCATTATCTTCTTTTGGATTCTTGATGTTGCAAAAAATGGAAGTTGCTGAATAATGATAACCTCTGAGTGTGTTTGTGGGGGGTTATTAACTAAATAATAACTAGGCTTTTTGTATCCTAAATTAGAATCAGGAGAATACAATACTAGCCTTAAAGTACATTAATAGTAAAATATATTCAAGGGGACAGCTTCTTAGTGGAACTAAAGGTGTTATCTGTATATAGATTTCACTGAAGATTTTATTGTATTATTCCATCCTCCAAAAGATGTTGGCAGGTTTTTTTGAGTTTGATGTATAATTTATATATAGTGGCCCAAAGTTTTACACTGATTCCTTTTCATCCATCCATAGCCTGATCTTACTTTTTTGTTAAAATCACTTTTTAAAAATAAGAACTTAAATCCTGGTGTATGCAGTTGTGTGCAGGTCAGTGTATATTGGATCTGGTACAAATAAATACAGATTTTTGTTAATTCCCACAGGTTATATTTGAATATTCATACATTTGAGTTTTCCTTGGATATGCATCAAGCTAGCTAATAAGAGTTTGTTTTTGTGTGTGGTGAAGTGTGTCTGCTAAAGTTTTATTTTGTTTTGTTTTTAATAGGATCCCATGGTCCATTATTACCTTTACCGAGTCGTTACAGAATGGGCTCTCGAGATACACCTGAGCTTGTTGCCTATCCATTACCACAGGCCTCTTCCTCTTACATGCATGGAGGAAATCCCTCTGGTTCAGTTGTAATGGTTAGTGGATTACATCAACTAAAAATGAATTGTTCAAGAGTCTTCAACCTATTCTGCTTATATGGAAATATTGAAAAGGTAAGTTTCATTTTTTTAAGAAATTATTTTTTAAAGTTTCATTTTATATTAACTTCTTTTGCTAGGATATATAATAGGAAAATCTGAAAAGGCTGCAGATACATGTGTCTTCTCGTATTTAAGAGCATGCAGGTTCTTTCCATAGTGATCCACATGAGTTAAAAATTCATTAGGTAGAAATTTAGAAATTGTTTTTTGTTTGTTAGTGATCAGAGTAGATTGTTGATACTAAAAATATTTTTCTATTTTTATTGAAGCATAGTTGCTTTACAGTGTTGTGTTAGTTTTTGCTGAATAGCAGAGTAAATCGCTAATATAAATAGAAGTCTAAAATGGTAAGTAGTTTAGTCAATTACTAGCATATTATAGGCATAAAGCCTATACTTTTAAAATCACTTTAGATATATTCTGGTATTTAACATATTGAACTGTGGAATTTTGAAAGAGCAGTTATTTTCTTGGAGCTTGGTTACATAAACATGTCTTAGCACTTGGCTGTCTATGAATTTTAGGAGAGTTCTAAATTGATACATCTGCCTCCCAAATGCTAGAGTTCTAGTATCTTCTGCAGGACAACATGCTTTTACCTCAAATCAGTATTTGAAACTGACCCACTTTGATAGACTGTGTCCAAAACTTTCTGTCTGGAGGCTTTATACTGAAAAAGTAGCAAGACATGTAAATTTCACATGCTTTGAAGATCTTTAAAATTTCACTGAACCTTATTTTCACTAGATAGCTCTGTGCTTTCCCCAGATCCGTGATGTTTTATTGATATCTCACAAACACTTAGAGTCCCTGTCACAAAGTATGTTCTAAACTATTTTTGAAAGAATCATGGAAAATTTAACTGGGGAAATGATTGGTAGTCTTACCAGTTGTTTGATACATTTGCTAATTTGAGTTTCAGTACTGTAGTATGTTGTTTTTTCCTGTTGTTTTAAGTGATTTTAGTATTGTTTTCACAGCAATAAAAGAAAGTACAGTGTGTGAGTCATAAGTGTATGTGGGGGGGCATGAAATTGCTACTCTAAGTTCTTAGTTCATTAATTCTAAAGCCCCCTTGATCTGAGACAGTAACTTGGAACATCTCTGATAAAAAGAGTTTCCGCTACCTATTTGACCATGTGAAAGAGAAAAAGAAAAAAAGAAAATTCCATATTTGGTTTAGGGAATAACATAAGGAATATTTCTGCTTGTATAACTAGCCAAGAATACATGGAACAGATTTAGCAGCATTGAGAAAAGTAGTTCAGAGTTTTTCATGTACACATTTATCTTATACATCTGGGTGTTCTGTTAAGGTCCAGGAACTGCATAATTTATAATTGACATGCTTTATTGTGTATTTTAACCTTCTTTACATAGTGTTACTTTTCTGTTTGTGCTTTTCACATTTGTAGACAACTGGAGTCAGGCAATTTAATCAACATTTTTAGAGCATTGTTTTTTTGTGTTGTGAACTATTGTCTCATTTAGAAATCAAAATCACTTTCTAATAAAAACAAAATTTTCTGTATGTTATTTGAACAATTCTGGTCTCTCCATATCTCGAAAAATTAAAAAATTTAAATGATACATTTTAAGCCATCATAGTCCTTTAAAGATCTATTTATGGTTAAGTTTCTTCTTTTTTTTTGAGATTTACCAGTTGAACTACATACTTCACATACATATTTGGTCACTATTATATTTGTAGAAATGTTATTGGATTAAATCAAGGGAGAGAAATTTTGCCCACAGGAACGCAATTGATTTCAAATAAAACTGGAAAGTCCCACTACAGCTGAGTTTTGTTCAAGTACAGGTGTAGTATAAAAATACTAGGATAGCCTATTAAAATTGATAGTTGCAGTGATAGATATAAATGCTATGTTGCAATTTTTTGTGTAAGTACTCTCACTATTCCTTGAGGTTAATAGGTTAGAACTGTGTTTAATATGTTATTAACGTTAGTAATACTTAATATTTAGGGACTTTCCAAGGCATAGGCACTATGCTGAAAGATAGTCATACTTTATCCCATCTAACCCTTATAGCATTATATACTAAAACTGGAATAATATGAGAGGATAAATATGGCTTCTCTCAAAGATGTTGTGAAAACGTGTATTTCCGATTTTTTAAACTGCCCCTACCTTGCCCAAGCCTTCCTACTGGAAATGCTATCTCAAGGTCATTTTGTATTACTTCTCATATAGTATCTTGTTTGTTACTAAGGCAATAAATAGCATGCTGAATAGTTGGTGATTATTATTTACTTTAACATTTCTGACCTTCCTACTTGAACATAAGCTTTAAGAAGAACATGTCTTAAAAAAAAGACCATGTCTGTTATGTTTGCCATTAAATCCCCAGTACATAGTACAGTGCATGATTATTAAAACATATTAGGTACTTAATATTTATTGGATGAATAAATATTGATGAGTTCTGCCAAATGTTATCATTATCTCCATTTTAGAAGGAAATCTGTGGCTCAGAGAAGTGAATTAATTGCCCCACATCACACAGTTAATAAATAACAGAGTTAGGGTAAGCCTCTGCTCTTCTTCAGTGTGTTATACAATAGAATTGCAGTCTTCTGTTTTTTTTTTTTTTTTCTTCTGTTTTAAACTATTGCATTTTGATAAGAGTTAAGAGTGTCCAATAGAAGAGCAGAATAAAGTTAAGATTCCAGGTGTTCTTCTTTACTTGCCATCAACCACTTATAATATCTTTTAGAAATTCTGTTACTGTTAAAGGGAATTAAATGTTCACCTTTTGGGGATTTTGTACTTACAGGTAAAATTTATGAAGACCATTCCTGGTACAGCACTAGTAGAAATGGGCGATGAGTATGCTGTAGAAAGAGCTGTCACACATCTTAACAATGTCAAATTGTTTGGAAAAAGACTTAATGTTTGGTAATTATTTATCTTAAGTGGTAAATTTAAAAAAACATTATCCTTTTTATCAGAGACATTAATTTCCATTTCAGAATATTTTAATGTACCTGAGGGCACATCTGAAACTAGCAGCTATAATGGTGTCATTTAGACACTTCAGATCATATAATTTAGATTTTGTGTATTACTTGTACATAGTTTGATAATCAAAGCAAAATGTTAAAATGAGCAATTTTTTGTTTTCTAATATGAAATTATATTCAGTAGGTTTTTCTAAGTGTAAGAGCGATTGATTATAACTCAAACTAACTTTAAATATTAAATGTTAAAAATAGTGAATAGTAAGTATTTAAATTGTATTTAAATAGCTGCGTATGCCTTTTTTTGTTAGGATTGATGCAGGCATATATGTTAACAGTTTGAGACTGCCAACTGCTGCTTTTATCTAACAAAGGTATGTTCTACACCTCTTTGATTTCTAATCTTTAGTGTGTCTAAACAACATTCAGTTGTTCCAAGTCAAATATTTGAGCTGGAGGATGGTACAAGTAGCTACAAGGATTTTGCAATGAGCAAAAACAATCGTTTTACAAGTGCTGGCCAAGCATCGAAGAATATCATCCAGCCGCCCTCCTGTGTGCTGCACTACTACAATGTTCCCCTGTGTGTCACAGAAGAGACCTTCACAAAGGTGGGCACTGAATGCGAATTGTGGAGATGTTCCTGTGGCTTATTTTAAAATATGGGACGTTTAACATCATTTTAAAGTCTCTCACTGTTCATCTTCTGCTTTTGATATTATTGGTATTTTTTTCACTAATTTGGTACTTAATACAGTTCATCCTTTGACCATTATACTTTTCTGGCCTCCATCCTTCATTGGTCTTCCGTTGTTTTGTGGCTCAATATTTTTGAGAGTTGGAATTATAATTAGTCCTGCATTTATAAAGTTCTTTTACCATGTCCTTAAATCTCACCCATAACAGAACTTTATATATCCTGGCATTTTCCCCTAACTGCAGGAAATGCTTCAGAAAAGAATTGATTTTTCCAGAACACCACTCCCCACCTTAGGTACTGAGTTAAACCCTGGTCAGCTGTGAGAATATGTTTCAGTTACAAGTCTTGGCTTTCTTGTATAGCACTAAAATTGTATACATAGTTTATAGGATACCACCATTTTAATTGATTTTCTCATGTAGCTTATTAATCTAAAAACATTTGGTTTAATTCATTCATGCCATACTCAAAACTTTAAATGCTACCATAAAGTTTACTTTCTTGGGGGGGGGGGGGGTGTCAAAAAAGGTAGGAATATTATTTTGGCCTTTTTAATGGAGTTTTACATTTCTTTGACAGTTGTGTAATGACCATGAAGTTCTTACATTCATCAAATATAAAGTGTTTGATGCAAAACGTAAGTGCACATTCCCTCTTTTTTTAAGTTTCCTGGTTAATTTGATGATAAGCAAATAAAAAGTGGATTTGTGTTTCTTTGTTTTGTTTCAGCTTCTGCCAAAACACTTTCTGGGCTTTTAGAATGGGAATGCAAAACTGATGCAGTAGAAGCCCTCACAGCACTAAATCACTATCAGATAAGAGTTCCAAGTAAGTAAGATTGTGTCATAATTATTCAGTGGGAGTTACTGTCAGAACATTGATGATAATTTAAAGATAGCATTTATTAGTTTTTTTTAATATAGTATAATATAGAAGTTCGAATTTTAAAAAGGCATATAAATTCCACAACCCTCATAATTCTTATATTAGTGACCTTTTGCTGTGTAACAGATTATCACAACATTTAGCAGCTTAAGACAGCAAACCTGTGCTCGCTTCGGCAGCACATATACTAAAATTGGAACGATACAGAGAAGATTAGCATGGCCCCTGCGCAAGGATGACACGCAAATTTGTGAAGCGTTCCATATTTTTTAAAAATAAATGAAAAAAAAAAAGACAAAGACAGCAAACCTTTATTTATCGTACTGTTTCTGAGGATCAGTAATGTGTGTACAGTTTAGCTGGGTGGTTCTGGCTCTGGTCTCATAAAGCTGCAGTCATTTAAGTCTTATGACTGGGGGCTGGATAATCCAGTTCCATGCTCACTCGTATGTTTCTTTGTAGGGACAGTCAAAGCATGTTGACCATTTCATGGTAGCTCTTTTGTCTTTTGAATGAGTAAAAGAGAGATGAAAACAAAAGACCAACAAAACAGAAGGCACAGTGCCTTTCGTAACCTATTACTGGAGGTGCCATGATATCACTTACGCTGTAATCTTGAGGTCACACCGACCAACTGTGATACAGTGTAGGAGGAGGCTATACAGGGCTGTGCATACGAGGAGGTACAGAGCGTTGAGGCCCACTTGGAGACTGACTTCCATAAATCCTGTTGATCTTTTTAGAAGAAAGCAATAAATATATATGGTTAAAAGACTCAAATGGTACATACTGGTACAGAGTGAAAATTAAAGCTTTCTATAACCCCTAACCTTTCTGTCTTTTCCTTTTATTCTTCCTCCCCAGTATATATATCTACCTTTTTAAAACTTACACAAAATGGTTCTTCTATACATACTGTTATGTGCCTTGCTGTTTTCACTTAATGTGTCTTAGATTTGTTTCTGTATCAGCACGTGTAAAGCTACCCCCCCTTCCCCCCCCTCCACAGAGTAGCTGTTTTTAGTAGTGATGTACCACAGTTTACTTGATTTATCCATTTCCCCTGTGATGAATACTGCTTGTTTCTAATTGTGTTTTTTCTATTACTATAATAAACATCCTAATAGTTGCATGTTTTATATTTGTAGGGCAGTTTCCTCGTAGAGAGCATAAAGGTTTATGTTTTGGTAAATGTTGCTAGATTGTCCTTGGAAAAGGTTACACGAGTTTACTACCTGTGGTGTATGAAAATGCCCGCTGCCCAACTCTCTTACCAGTGCTGAGTGTTGTCAGACTTTCGATTTTTACCAATATGATAGATGAAAAATGGTATCCCACATTATTTTAATTTGTATCAAATCAAGTGTCACTCTCTTTATGATGGTAAATGGCCTCTTTTTTACAGTGCAAAGAATATACTAGTATTTAACTTTTGAAGCTTTGTGCTACGTAATTTACTTAGCTCCTGGATCTATAGGGTGTTGAAACATTATCTTTCTAAATAAATAATAGGAGAATAACTAATATCAGTTTTATTAGGAGTGATGATGAATGGTAGTGGGGGGAAGAAGAATACACACTGAAGTATTTGTGGATGGAGTGATGTATCTAGGATTTGCTTTAAAATATTCCAGTACCCCAAAAGCGTATGGATAATAGGTAGATGAAGTAATAAGCCTACCAAATGTTGACAGTTAATGAAGCTTTGTGGGTGTTCATTATACTGATCCATGTATTTTTTCTTGATTGAAAATCTTCTTAGTAAAAAATTAATAAGTAGGAATACCTCCTCTCATTTTACCTTAGTCACAAAAATAAATAGTGAGGCTAAATTTTTGATGGAAGATTTTAAAAGACTTTATATGCATATTTGAGATACATTCAAAATATAATATATGAATTATAAACTCCTTGAAGACAGATAGTTTTTTTTTAATCTTCTGCAGTGTCTCGCTAATACTTGCTGATATATATACTTTTATAGGAATTTGTTTAACACTAAAATTCTGGTACATTAAGATAACATAATTATTTCTTTGCATAATCAGTTGACGAAGAACTATCTCTGCTTGTTCTGAAAAGTTAAAGAAGAATGTATAAAATGAAAGTATATTTGTGTATTATACCACCCCTTCTTTTCTTTAGCAATTTAAAAATTTATATGCCCTGTTGATCAGATTTAATACTTAACTCTCTTAGAACTTTTTCAGCTAATTGATATCTTCTTTTACATTCAAATCTTATTCCATTTCCCAAACTATATTTGAATGAACTTTTATAGAGTGATTACCGTTGGTGATATTTTCTGCAAAGTGAATTTTGCAAATGGACTTAGATAAGCCTAATCCTGATACTGTTTATCTATAATGATTAATTCACTAAAAAAAAAAAAAGAAAAAAATTTATGAGTGCATCCTATGTGTCAAATGATGTTTAGAACAACAGGAATGTAAAATGGACAATATTCCAGCCTTCATTTAGCTTACCTGATAGTAGGTATGAATGAACGTAATCTTCTCTTTACCTTACATAGAAATTTTCCTTCTTCAAATGCTATAAAAAAGTAAAATAATTTACTCTGCTAATTCAATTTTATCATGAAAGTTTGATGAAGGAAACTGTTAACTTTGTTTTTTAATTTTACAGATGGTTCCAATCCCTATACATTGAAGCTTTGCTTTTCTACATCATCCCATTTATAAGAAGAGACGAGCATGTTAGAATTTATGTTTTACCTTTATTACAATTTTAAAGCTACACTTCATTTAAAAAAGAAACTAAAATGGTTAATCTAATGTTGCCTTGCTTTGATTTAAGATTCTGTTCTGTAATAAATATTTTGCCTTGAGTAAATTTGTTGTAAACTTAAATATTGCTTTCATTTTAACATAGAATATCATAATGTAGACTATCTACAACTTTCTTGTAGATTATACAAATATATGATTTCTAATCTTATTTTTCTTCCACAGTGAAAATATATTTGCATTCTTAATGCTAATTATCTGCAAGTATTTTTCCATTGTGTATGAGATTAATGCAGGTGAAAGTATTGCATTTTAATATTATAGAATTCCTATTATATGTTTAGATGTTTAAGTATGTTGCAGTTATTCATATTAAACATGTATTTATTAAGTATTTTAATCAAGTTTGAGAATAACATTGCATATGTTAAATTTTAAGTACTACAGATTTAGCTGATTTTATATTTCTCAAAGGCTAACAGACATGGATACACTTGTACAGTATGCACTCAAACTTATTTAAATTGGTGTATTTTTTTTTTTCTTAAGTCATTGTCCATTTGTATTGACATGCCTCTGTTTCTAGTTCCAGTTTGGCGATTTTATAAAGTTACAACAATGAGTTAATGTGTTCATCTTCATTTGTTGCATGTGACTTGATCTTGAAAACACATCTGGTATTTGGCATTGAAATTTTAATAGAAGTTATAATTAACAATTCCTCTTCTAGATAATCTGAGATCCATGGATGGGCTTTAGGGAGTCTAAACTCCCTAAATTTGTATGTAGAATTTGGGGTACTTGCATTTTTATTTTTTACTCTGAAATCCATCAGTAATATATGTATTTTTCTACATGGTACAAGGTATAAGGATCTAATTTTATTTTTATTCCAAACAGATAGCTATTTGTTTCAGTACCATTTATTAAACATTCTTTCTCCACTGGATCTGGTTTTTTTTTTCCTTTTTTTAGGAACAAAACATATACATAGGCAAGTAAGATGTAAGGACTGAGCATGGTATTGAGAGACTATACTTTAACATCTGTTACCAGGTTCATAGCTTTTTAATAATAGAAAACTGATGCAGGCATTTTATTTTCATCTTTATTAGAAGAGAGAATTTGTTTTATCTATCTTGAATAACTATGAAATCTATAGTTGGCAATAGCCAATCTCTTGATCCTGAGAGTTTTAAACAAATTTGTATATAGCAGTTCCATTTAGATCTTTTGAAAAAGCTTTATTTTGAATTTTAACAAAAAAGCAGTTTGCCTTAATCCTTTTAGAAATGATGCAGGGGTTTAAAAAAGTTTTAAGAGTTGTTGAATAGAAAGTTTTGATGGAAATGAAGCATACATTAACATTTCTCATTGCATTTTGACAACGGTGGACTAATGTCCCTTTAGCCCTCTAGATGTAGAAATTTTAAATTGAATCTAGAAGCATTTTAGACCCTTATCATGGAACCCAGTAAGTTATGTTGAAGGTAACCTGTGAATGAACTTCTGTAAATGTATGGTACTGGGCTGTATACATAAGTTTACCTGACTTTACAATAAACAAAGCTTTTTTCCCTCTTCTATAAATACTTTTCTACATTTGTTGTAAAATTGAGATGTCTTAATTTTATTTATTTATTTATTATTATTATTTTTTGAGATGTCTTAATTTTAAAAGGTAACTTGTGAGTTTGTGTAATAGTTGTCTCCTTCCCTTGCCCTCTGAAAATTAAGATGGATGTCAGTGTTACAGATTATTTTGTGCCTAAGATTTTAGGAGACAAACCTGTGGATGGTTGACAGGGCTTATTTAATTTATATGTGCTTTAAGTAGTATTGACTTTACATATGAATTCTTTTTAATGCTTTCTCCCCACCAAAGTGACAAGTAGATTCTTCAGATGTGATTGGGGTGGTAGGCTGGACCTTGCTGGTTTATGCACTGGCATGTCAGTCCTCTTGTTGCTGTCAGTAATGCTTCTGACAGTTTACTTGGGTTCACCACTGTGTACGCTTTGGCGACACACCCTCTTCCCTTATCCTTAACAACAGTCTTGCCTTCGTGATCTTTCAACTTTTAAGAGAACATGTAAGAGCAGGTTCTACAGCTGCTCTTACTAAGAAATAGTAGCTTGGGAACTTCCCTGGTAGTCCAGTGGCTAAGACTCAGTGCTCCCAATGCCTGGGTTCAATCCCTGGTCAGGATACTAGATCCCACATGCCACAACTAAGACCTGATACAGCCAAATAACTAAATATTTTTTAAAAAGAAATAGTAGCTTTGAGTTTATTTTTTTAATACTGAAATTCCATTCCATAGCCAAATCCCATGAAACATTGGATAATAAATCTGTAGAAGTGAGTTATGGAATATAAGCTGCCTTTTAAAATCCCTACTTTCCTGCTGAAGGATTACCCTACCAAAGAAAAATTATTTGCAGTTGCAGCTGGCATGAGACTTAACAGCATCTTAGTGATTTGATTGTCTAAACAGTATGTTTTCTAGGACTGAAGTGAGAGATGAGGGCAAGCATGACTGAATGGGGTCAATAATTATATTTCATGTTTTTACATTGTTCTCTGCAGGGATAGGTTGCTGGGTAACTGCTTCTTAGTAGTTATCAGTGATATTCTCTTTCTAGAAGAAAATTTTGAGTGTAGAACATTGTTCCATAGTTATCTACAGCATAGATTTGCTTCATTTAAAAAGTTCATGTGAACTAAAGTCACCTTAATTTAGACAGCATAAGGAAACTGCTGTGAGCATAGGCTGCTTTGATCATACAGTACTAGCCGTATTAGCCCACACTATTAATTGCTCTGGTAAATGGTTAAAAATAGTGGTTACCAGAGACTGGGAATGGGAAGAACAGAGATTAACTGCTAGTGGGTATAGGATTTCCTTTGAGATAATGAAAATGTTCTGGAACTAGATAGTGGTACTAGTTAACTACATTGTAAATGTACTAAGTGCCACAGAATTGTACATTTTAAAACTGTTAAAATGGTGGTTTTATGTTATGTGTTTTTTACTACAGTGAAAAAAAAGGTCTGGCCCAGCAATCCTTCAGTTTAAACAAGGGCCTGTGCAGTACTTCACTTTAATGTAGCTAGTTAGATATGTTGAGAAAAGGGTGTGGGGATAATGTGGGTTAGTTGCACCCCACCAGCAGATGTAATCCCAGACCTGGCTTATGGTCTTATTATGCTGGCTGTCAGCTTTTGTTCTCCAGTCACCCTGTGGGTCAGGGTGGGTCACCCGCCAGGGAAGAGACGGCTCTTGAGCACCGTGAGCAGTTAGGCAAGCATTTGAGATGGGGAGAGGATGATTCCATGAGTACAAACTAGAATTTGTCTGTGTTCTTAAACCAAAATGATGCACTGGCTGCACAGTACAGGTTTTGCTGGGACTCTGCTATGTTTTGAGCTACCCTGATTTAATGAGTCTCAGCCTTCAGGAAGACATATTAGTGAATGTAGTCAAGTTTCCTTGAAGGTTAAGAGGCGATTTTACCCAATTGACCCAGTTTTATTTAGATTTTCACCCATATACTAACTATAGCTATTTCAAAGACTTGAAGAGGAATTTAGTGAGATTGATATTTATAGAAAACAATACATAGAAACAAAAACATATATATATAATATATAAATTCTTCAGAAAGCCTTTTATTTAATACTGTTACCAAATCAAATTTGGATCCACTCACACGCACAGTAAAACCAATCTATTGACACTGGGCTGTGGTGAAGGAAGGTACAGTGTTTATTGCAGGGCACAAAGCAAAGAGTCCAGGCAGCTAATGCTCAAAAAGCCCAAACTCCCCAATGACTTTCAGGGAAAGATTTTAAAAGACAGGGTGAGGGAGAGGGTTGCAGGGTGTATGTTCAATTTATGGGCATTCTTCTAATTGGTTGCTGGTGAAGTAATCAAGAGTTAGCATCATCAACCTTGTGGTTTCAGCCCACCTGGGGTTTACATGCTTGTGGATAGCCTACAATTTTTCCACCTAGTGAGGGTTTCATTATCTGCAGAATAGTTCAAAGAATATGGCTCAGAATATTACCTATAGCTCTTGAGGGGAAACTAAAGGTCCTTGACATCGTTTAATTCCTGAACTATCATTATTTTGTCTTGCTTGACCATTTTCCTTTGTTTCTGTGTTTTCTCACTTCTCTGATTAAATTTATTGTTTGGAACTTGGGGAAGGCCTAGGAGGCTCAAGTTATTTTGCAAATAAGAGGCGTGCAGAAGGCAGGCAGGGGGGTCTGTCCCAGAAAGGTCTAGTTTGTTGTTTAGTTGCTAAGTCATATATGACTCTGCAACCCCATGGACTGTAGCCTGCCAGCCTCCTCTGTCCATGGAATTCTTCAGGCAAGAATACTGGAGTAAGTTGCCATTTCCTTCTCCAGAGGATCTTCCCAACCCAGGGATTAGACCCATTGCAGGCAGATTGTTTACCACTGAAGCCACCAGAGAAGCCTTGCTGGGTTACAAGATGAGAATGCAAATGCATTTTGTTTTAGGCACTTGTGTGATGCGTGATAAAACCTGAACTATTTCTGCCCAATACAGTATAGTAGGACTGATGCAAATGTCAATGACCTCAGTCATGGTAGAGCTTTTCTTGCTAGACTGTTATAAGTAACATCGATAGTACTATTGCCAACACAAAATCAGACTTGTCCTACAAAAGCCTCATGTGATTGTTTAATGCTATGATATCTCTCAGTAAACTGCTTATATTTGTGCTGAAATTACCACTTGACCAGAAAGACTAAAATAGTTCTGTTGCCTGTTGTACTTATTCCTGCTGTGTAATAACCCTTTGCTTCCTACAGTTTCTGTTCAAAACATTTTAGTCTCAGAATCAGTAAAACTTGTTATTTTCCTTAGTTTGTGTTTCTGAGGAAGGCAGAACTGCTCTGGGGTGTTGTTTCTGTTTTGTGTGAATGAAGACCACATGGTTTATAAATTCTAGAAAATGTACAGAGATAGCATCTTGGAGCCCCAGCCTCAACATACCTGCCACCAGGTATGACACATTGGAGGATTGGTCTGTAACCTAGAACTGTGTCATGGGCCATGATGCTCTTCCAGTGAGAAGCAGGTGAGCATGTGACTGTGTATAAAGGAAAGGGCAGAGACTGAGGTAGGAGAGACCTGATTCCACATTGATACAATGGAGAGTTTAGGATAGATGACATGATTTGCTAAAGAATACTATTTTAGGGCCTCCCTGGTGGTGCAGTGGATAGGAATCCACCTGCCAATGCAGGGGACACAGGTTTGATCCCTGGTCCGGGAAGATTTCACATGCCACGGAGCAGCTAATCCTGTGCACCGCAGCTGCTGAGCTCACATACCTAGAGCCTGTGCTCGACAACAAGAGAAGCCACTGCAGTGAGAGGCCCGGGCACTGCCACAAAGGGTAGCCACTGCTCGCCACAAGTAGAGAAAGCCTGCGTGCAGCAGCAGAGACACGGCACAGCCAAAAATAAAAACAGAACATTTAAAAAAATAGTTTTATTTAATTGTCGTATTTTTCCTGATTCTTTTTTGACCCAGCAGTTACCACTTTTGGAAAGGGGCTATTGTAATCAGTAAGGGGATAATATCAACTATACTTCAGTTTAAAAAAAAGGAATGATAACAAACAAAAGAGCTATACTAGCTTTAGAGCTGCTTCTCCCACTGCACACAGGCAGAGAAGCTAATAGCCCTGGTGATTGCTCAGTATAGTCTTCAACCTGCCTGACCTGGGAACCTCACCAGAGTACATGGGATGCTGTGTAGCCCATCCAGTAGCTCTGCCTACAGTGGGACTTGAACCGAGAGCATAGCCCATGGCTTTCCCATCTGCAGAGCAAAATCGGTGGCTTCAGGGAGTTCAGTGCACACTTGCTGGATTCAGCTTCCCGAACAACAAGCCTTGTGGGTCCTGGCTGCTGTCCTGCTGCTCTGCAAGGGCAGGGAAGCGAACTTATAGCCCCATGTACTACGAGCCCCATGTACTATCCAGTCCCAGCCACCTCTTGAGCCTGACCAGAAAATCCAGGCAACAGGTGAGGCCCAACCTATAGCCACACTTGCAAACCAAGTGAGCAGTTCTACCCAGCTGTTGCAGGTACTTCCCATTTTCTGTCCTCAAAAGTAAAATTGTTGCTGAGTAAGTTTTATTCTTGCCTGAGTTACCCAGATAGGTTTCTTAAATTGATCATGTTAGGTATTCCCTAGTAATTTTGCTTCTTTAGCAGTTTTAATGAATAAAGGAGAGGATTAGGCCACCTAGCATTTTGCATTATGAATTCTCATGTGATGATCCTTATTTTTTTAAAAAAGTTTTAAATTGTAATTGACAATATTGTGCAAGGTTTACTGTGAGTTGTTTATAAATTCCAGTATGATTATCACCACCATAGTGTTAGGTTTGCCTTATATCATGAAGTGAATACCACAGTAAGTTGGTGAATATCCATTATATCATAAAAAGTAAAATTAGAAAATGTTTTCCTAGTGATGGGAACTCTTACGGTTTACTCTACTATATAATGTACAACAGTGTTGTATTTATTGTGCTGTACGTTACACCTGTAGTGCTTATTTATCTTATAGATGGAAATTTGACTTCCTTTGTGATGTTTTGACTGCCTTAATCCATTTCCTCTTCCCTCATCCCCTCCACATGTGACAAACCTTATTAGGTAAATTGGATTAGGTGAATTTTTCATCCCAACCTAAAGCTAGTTGAAGAGGTCGTTGCTAAGCAATAGGGGTCCTTTCCATGGGATTCCCAAATGTCACCAATCACCTGTTAGGTTGGGAGGATGAGCCCAGGATATGGGTTGGGTTGCTATGGTGCAGGGAAGGGGATAAATGTATTCGTACTTCTCAGTATTGGGTTTGGATATCTTAAAAACTGCACTTGCAGGGATCAACCTTTCTGAGTTTGAGGACCTACCATACCAGATCCTAATTTTTGAGACTTGGAAAAAAGCACAGGAGTTAGAACTTTTCTTTTTCCTGAAGCTGTGTGGCTTTGAGAAAAATCCAGACTTTTGTGGTCACACAAAAAATCTCACTGTCTAGAGGTGAAAAGGATTGAGCATAGGCATTTTAAAAAACAGCTCCATTAAATGGGAGAGACTTTACTAGGAAAACTGTGTCCCTAATGAGCTGTGTGACCGTGAGCAGGTCATTTTAAGGAACTTTAAACCTTAAGATTCTTTTTGTGTGAAGTGAGAACAATCATCTGACCTACTTAGCAAATGAAAAAAATACATATGTACTTTTGGTGATGCTCATGAATCTTCAGGAAAGGTGGGGCACTTGGCATTTGAGAAGACCTCTGCATTTGTCATGGCATTGACTCTTGGGAAGGATGCCATAGGCCACTACAACTCAATCATTGCCGTTTCAGATCCATATTTAGCTGCTCCTTGGAGAATCTTTCAGCAATACAAAGGAATTTTATATAGATAAAAAGTTGTATAGCTCAGGTAGTAGAAGATCCAGCAAGTTGGTGATTTAAATTATTTCAACCTGTCTGGACAGTTTTTTAAAGACTTGGCTCACTATACATTGATGAAAGCCCTCCCAAATTCTAAAGGCAGGCAAAGTTAAATTTAACTACTAGTTTAAAAGAAGTTTATGATAGAACTTTACTTTTAATATTGGATATATATAAATTATGTATATTTGTATACCTGACATAATAAATGCAGATCTCATAGGCAACCAGGATGTGGTACACACAAACCCTTTTTAGTGAATAGAGCTGTAATACGGATTTTAATACTATATCTGATTTATTTATATCTGATGTGAAAAGCTGACTCATTGGAAAAGACCCTGATGCTAGCAAAGATTGAGGATGGGAGGAGATGGGGACAATAGGGGAGGAGATGGGGACAACAGAAGATGAGATCGTTGGATGGCGTCACCGACTCAACGAACATGAGTTTGAGCAAGCTCCGGGAGATGATGAAGGACAGGGAAACCTGTCTTGCTGCAGTCCCTGGGGTTGCAAAGAGTCGGACATGACTGAGGGACTGAATAACAAATATTCTCTTGGTCAAGACCCCTCATCATTCTGCTGGGAAATTGCAAACGGTGGGAAAACAATTTAGTTCCTAATGACTATGTTTTCAAGAAACTCACTAGTATGTAGACTGCCTATTTCTGACTACTTCATGAAAGTATAGAGGTTGATACATTTCTACTCTGTGAAGTACTTTTACAGGACTTTGAAAGATGCCAACTAGATTATAGAAAACAGTGCCTTGCAATCTTAGTTCTGTCTGGATTTGACAGAATTTTTTTTTTTTTTTTTTTGCAGATGGAGTATTTCTAGGTTGAAGAGTCCCCCCCCCCCTTTTTTTTTAGTTTATTCTAATGAAGTAGCTCTTCTTTCACCGAAGTCCCCAAATTTATTCCATCCTTCAGCTGTCGTTTTTCTTGGACATTTCACATTCTGAGATGTGGTTAGCAGAGCTGTATGCCAGTTGTGTAACCACTCCAGTTCATAGAAAGCTCTTTTCCATTTTGGTTTCCATACCCTTAGAATGAAGAGTGCTGAGGGGATAGGAGTGGAGGCTTAGAGACTTAGGTTCATGGCCTCACTCTGTCCTTCATTAGCTATAGAAGCCCGAGTAAGTCCTTTAACAGTGGCCTGAGGGACTTTCCTGGTGGTCCAGGGGTTAAGACTCCACACTTTCATTGCAGGGGGTGTGGGTTCAGTCTTGGTTGGGAAACTAAGGTCCCATGAGTGTGGCCAAAATTTTTTTTTGAAAATGGCCTGGGCCTTGATTGTTTATTAATCTATAAAATGGAGCAGTTAACATCTCTTCTATGTATCTCATTTATCCATTTAGAACTAAATTGTCATAGAGTGGGGGATACTATGCAGTGATCCTGCTTTTTTTTTTTTTTTTTCCATTTGTGAAGAGATTATTACACTCTGAACTCCACAAGGGCAGGAATCTGTGTTTTCTCTCCCCTTTCTTTCAGTACCTCATCCAGTAGAGTCAGTCTCTCACATGCAGTTATCTTCACAGAGGAGAGTTGTCTCCACTCTCTCCAGCTTGACGTTGCCTAACTTTGTGACTAGGAGCAAGGAGCAAACATGCTTATCAAGGGGAAGATAATGGAAATCTAAAAGGAAGTTATAATACTAAAGACCACAGAATCAAGATGAAAAACTATCTTGACAGGCTGTGGCCCTGGTTTGGAAACAATAAGGTGAAGTTAAACAGATAAAAGTTCCTCATTTAAGTTTAAATGGCTAACATTTGGACTGCAAAGAGATCAAACCAGTCAATCTTAAGGGAAATCAACCCTGAATACTCATTGGAAGCACTGATGCTGAAGTTCCAGCTTTTTTATCATCTGATGAGAATAGATGACTCATTGGAAAAGTCCCTGATGCTGGGGAAGACTGAGGGCAGAGGGAGAAGAGGGCATCAGAGGATGAGATGGCTGGATGGCATCACTGATGCAATAGATGTGAACTTAAGTAAACTTGAGGAGATGGTGAGGGACAGGGAGGCCTGGCGTGCTGCAGTCCGTGGAGTTGCAAAGAGTTGGAAATGACTGGGTGACTGAACAACAGCTAATTTTTAATTGAGCATTTATGTATGTAGGACTCCTGCTAAATACACATGTAATTCTTAGGTAAGGTAGATATAATAAAGATGGGGTAATTCAGTAATTCAGTGTAACTTATCCAAGGTTGCTCAATCGTTAAGTGGTTGAACAAGGATTCCAACCTATGAGCGTTCCAAAGAACAAATACTTAACTGCTATTGTTGTTGTTCACTTGCTCAATCCTGTCCAACTCTTTGTGACCCCGTGGACTGCAGCATGCCAGGCTTCCCTGTCCATCACCAACTCCTGAAGCTTGCTCAACTCCGTAGAGTTGGTGATGCCATCCAACAATCTCATCCTCTGTTGTCCCCTTCTTCTGTCTTCAATCTTTCCCAGCATCAGGGTCTTTTCTAATGAGTCAGCTCTTTACATCAGGTGGCCAAAATATTGGAGCTTCAGTTTCAGCATCAGGTTTCAATGAATACAGAGGATTGATTTCCTGTAGGATTGACTGGTTTGATCTTGTAGTCCAAAGGACTGTCAAGAGTCTTCTACAACACCACAGTTGGAAAGCATCAATTCTTTGGTGCACAGCTTTCTTTATGGTCCAGCACTCACATCCATACATGACTACTGGAAAAAAAACAGTAGAACACAACAAACTGTGGAAAATTCTTCAAGAGATGGGAATACCAGACCACCTGACCTGCCTCCTGAGAAATCTGTATACAGGTCAAGAAGCAACGGTTAGAACTGGACATGGAACAAAGGACTAGTTCCAAATTGGGAAAGGAGTACGTCAAAGCTGTATATTGTCACCCTGCTTATTTAACTTAGATGCAGAATACATCATGTGAAATGTCAGACTGAATAAAGCACAAGCTGGAGTCAAGATTGCCAGGAGAAATATTAATAACCTCAGATATGCAGATGATACCGCATTTATGGCAGAAAGCGAAGAACTAAAGAGCCTCTTGATGGAAAGAGGAGAGTGAAGAAGCTGGCTTAAAATTCAACATTCAAAAAACGAAGATCATGGCATCCAGTCCCATCACTTTATGGCAAATAGATGGGGAAACAATGGAAACAGTAACAGACTTTTTTTTCCCTTGGGCTCCAAAACCACTGCAGATAGTGACTGCAACCATGAAATTAAAAGACGCTTGCTCCTGGAAGAAAAGCTATGAGCAACCTAGGCAGCATATTAAAAAGCAGAGACATTACTTTGGCAACAAACATCCATCTAGTCAAATCTATGGTTTTTCCAGTAGTCATGTATGGATGTGAGAGCTGGACTATAAAGAAAACTGAGTGCTGAAGAATTGATGCTTTTGAACTGTGGTGTTGGAGAAGACTCTTGAGAGTCCCTTGGACCGCAAGAAGATCAAACCAATCAATCCTAAAGAAAATCAGTCCTGAATATTCATTGGAAGGATTGATGCTGAAGCTAAAACTACAATACTTTGGCCACCTGATGTAAAGAACCGACTCATTGGAAAAGACCCTGATGCTGGGAAAGATTGAAGGCGGGAGGAGAAGGGGACGACAGAGGATTGGATGGTTGGATGGCATCACCGATTGAATGGACATGAGCTTGAGCAAGCTCTGGGATTTGGTGATGGACAGGGAAGCCTGGCGTGCTGCAGTCCATGGGATCTCAGAGAGTCAGACACGACTGAGTGACTGAACTGAACTGAGCAGGCTAGACTAGACAGACCTTTGTTGGCAAAGTAATGTCTCTGCTTTTTATTATGCTGCCTAAGTTTGTCCTAGCTTTTCTTCCAAAGAACAAGCGTCTCTTAATTTCTTGGCTGCAGTCACCATCTGCAGTGATTCTGGAGACCAAAAAATCAAGTCTGTTACTGTTTCCATTATTTTCCCATCTATTTGTCATGAAGCGATGGGACTGGATGCTATGATCTTAGTTATTTGAATGTTGAGTTTTAAGCCAGCTTTTTCACTCTCTCTCACTTCATCAAGGGGCTCTTTAGTTCCTCTTCACTTTCTGCCATAAAGATGGTGTCATCTTCATATCTGAGGTTATTGATATTTCTCCTGGTGATCTTGATTCCAGTTTGTGCTTCATCCAGCTTGTTCTTCATCCAGCCCAGTATTTCACATGATGTACTCTGCATAGAAGTTGAATAAGCAGGGTGACAATATACAGCCTTGATGTATTCCTTTCCTAATTTTGAGCCAGTCTGTTGTTCCATGTCTGGTTGTAAACGTTGCTTCTTGGCCTGCATACAGGTTTCATAGGAGGCAGGTAAGGTGGTCTGGTATTCTCATCTCGAAGTATTTTCCAGTTTGTTGTGATTCACATAGTCAAAGGCTTAGCGTAGTCAATGAAGCAGAAGTAGATGTTTCTCTGGAATTCTCTTGCTTTTTCTGTGATCCAGCGGATGTTGGCAATTTGATCTCTGGTTCCTCTGTCTTTTCTAAATCCAGCTTGAACTGGAAGTTCTCAGTTCACATACTGTTGAAGCCTAGCTAGGAGAATTTTGAGCATTACTTTGGTAGCATGTGAAATGAATACAATTAACTGCTATGGCTCTCAGAATCCCTTGGGCCCGCCCCAAGATGTCCATGTCATAATCCCCAGAACCTTTAAGTATAAAATTGTCATGGCAAAGGAACTTTGTAGTTATGAGTAAACTTACTGACATCTAGAAGGGGAAATTACCCTGGTGGATTATACAGGTGGGCTCAATCTAATCACATATGTGTTTGAAAGTGAGAAACTTTCCTGTCTGCAGTGAGAGAGGGGACAGGAGAAGGAAAGATTTGGAACATACGAACTCTACCTGCTGTTGCTAGCATTGACAATGGGGGAAGGAGGCCACAAGCCAAGACTGTGAGTGGCCCCTAGAAGTGCTAGCTGACAGCCCGCTGGAGGGGGACCTCAGGGCTAGAGTTGCAGTGGGCTAAATTCTGCCAACGACCTGAATGAGCAAGAACATGTAGAAAGGAATGTAACCTTGCCAATGCTTTGATTTTACCCAAGTGAGACCAAGGGCAAACATCTGATCTATTGAACTTTATGACAATAAATTTGTGTTTAAGCCATTGCATTTGTGGTAATTTGTTATGACAGGAGTGGAAAACTAGTACTGTTGCATTCATTTTCCAGCAGAAACCACAGTCTAAATATGAAACCACACTATAATGAAGTTAAAACTAAAATAAGGGTAGAGAAGCATTAGTTTTCAGATCATGTCTTATTTTTTATATTGGCCAGACTATTTTTGGAATATTGGGTCAATTCTGAAAGCTGTGTTTTGAAAGTCATTGGCAAATTAAAAGTGCACCTAGTGGTAAGAGTGATGAGCCTAGGAGTCACAAAATTTTAACACTGTGGGACACGGATGCATTTTATACACGTCTAGCTTTGTCCTATTCCAGTGTCTTCTGAGTGTATTGATATATCTCATCAGGGTATATAATATAGTTTTTGTGCTGTTTTTTTTTCTTCTGTGGCTTCAAAGATAATCAGACAAAATATAAAATACATGACAAAAGTCCATTGTAATCCCTACTCCTCACCACTCATAGCCTAGCAGGATCTTACTCTTTTTGTTTATATGTATATTAACCTATCCACTCTTGTGTTTATATTTCTGAGTGAACAATACCACAAGGTTTATAGATTATGAATCTTGAAAGACAAAATTTATTCTAAGATTCTACAGCTATTTTTTATACTTTAATGGCTTTTTTTAAATTTAGATTTTTTGGTTTGAGAATTTATTTTTGTGTACTGTGTAATATAGCGATCTACTTCAGTTTTTTTCTGTATGCATAACTAATTGTCTTAACACAATTTTCTGAATAATCCAGGTGGTGACATTTACTATACCTGAAATTCCTATAGTGCTTGTGTCTGACTTTGTATTCTCTAATTTGTCCCATTGGTCAGCTATTCCTAAGCCAGTGCGGTGCTTTTGTTTTGGTATCTGGCAGAGTACACCATCCTCATCCATCTTATTTTTCATACTTTTCTTTCAGTCCTGTTTCTTCAGTATTATTCTCAAGTATTCTTCCAGATTAATTTAAGGATTAACCTGTCAAGTTAAAAAAAAAAAAGTCCGTTCTGTAAAGCAATTATCCTTCAATTAAAAAAAAAAAATGTCCTGTTGGGGGAATTCCCTGGAGGTCCAGTGGTTAGGACTTCAAGCTTTCATTGGGGAGAGCCCGGGTTCAGTCCCTTTTCAGCTAACTAAAATCCCACAAGATGCTTGTTGTGGCCAAAAAAAAAGTCCTGCTGGAATTTTCATTAGAATTGTATTAGATTTATACACTAATTTGAGAGGAATCAACATTTTTAACGTTATAATATATTTACATTTATTATATAAATGTAATAATATAAAAATGTATTATATATTTATATTATTTTTTACATTGTTCTGTCCAGGATATTCAGGTCTCCTTTTCAGTCTTTCAGAGTATTTTCATGATATTCTTTATGTAGCGCTTGTGCATGTCTTGTGAAACTTACACCTAAATGTATTATTTTTGATTTTATAAATTGAATCTATTTTCTTTCATTGTTTTCTAACTACTTATTGCTCCTATAGTGTTAGGCTATTGAATTCATAATATTTATTTTTTATTTTTCCATTCTACTGAACTCTCTTATTAATCCTGATTTTTATTTTATTTTTTTGGCCTTCCTGTGCAGCTTGTGGGATCTTGGTTCCCTCAAAAGGGATTGAACCCATGCTCTTGGCAGTGTGAGTGCCAGGTCCCAACCACTGGACCACCAAGGAATTTGATCATTTTTCAGTTGAGGCTCTTGGATTTTTTTTTTTTTAAGGTGGGCAGTTATATCATCTGAAAATAATTACATTTTCTCTCTCACCAACATTTAAACTTATAATTTTGTTCTTGAATTGTGTGATTGACTACTGACATTTTGAATCAGCTGTTTTGACATTACAAGACATTTTAACATAACCTTAACACAAATCACTAAATAATCTTTGTTTTTCCAAAATGAAATAGTAATAGCTGATGCTTACTGCATGCCAGGCAGGTTCTAAGCATTTTACATATATTAATGTATTTAATTCTAACAACAACCTTACAGTGTGGATATTATTACATTTGGTTCGATGTTGGGCAAATTGAGGAGCAGAGGCATCAAGCAACTTACTGAAGGTTGAACAAGGGGGTGTACTAGAATTTGATCCTACTGGTTCCCAAGGTCATACTCTTAAATTGCTTCTAAATGATTAAAACGAAAATTGATTCCTTAAAGTGGATTTCTTGACTTTTCTCATTATAAAAGTAAGACATGCTTATTACAGAAGGTTTAGTCAAAGAAAAAGGCACAGACAAGGAAAAATCATTTCTAGTTCACTGTCATTTTTGATCACTGTAGGGTATTCCATGGGATAAGATGGTAACATCTTATTATTTGGGTTTTCATATAGCTTTTCAGGCATCCATTTATTTGCTCATGATACTCTCTGAGCTGGAATTTTTTGGTCAAAAAGTATTAACATTTCAAAGTTTTACAGAGTTGCCAAATTGTACCTGTCACCCCAAGAAAGGTTGACCTGTTATATTGTTAATTTGATAGGTGAAAATTAGGTTAATATTATTTAAATTTGATTGCAATATATTTTCATGTATTTTAAACACCTTTATTTCTTTTTCTATTGGCTGTTCATCTTTTTGTTGATTTATAAGAGTTCTTTCATTCTTTTTACATTAGGGGCATTCTGGTTTACAAACATGTTGCAATTTTTTTTTTTTACCAGTTTGTCATTATAGAAGGATTATAGAAATAGTGATTTACACTTTCTTATGTATTTTCACAAACTACCAAATATCTTTTTATTTATTTTAAAAAAATTATTAGTTTTAAAATTTTGACTGAACTGGGTCTTCATTATTGTGCGTGGTTGCGGCAAGCTGGCCTTATTCTCTAGTTTTGTTCAGTGGGCCAGCTTCTTGTGATGGCTTCTCTTGTTGCAAAGCACAGGCTCTGGGTGCATGGGCTTCAATAGTTGCAGCACACCAGGTCAGTAGATGTGGCGTGCGGGCTCTCGGGCATACAGGCTTCAGTAATTGTGGCACATGGGCTTAGTTGCCCCATGGCATGTGGGATCTTCCCAGACCAGGGATCGAACTGGTGTCCCCTGCTTTGCAAGGCAGATTCTTAACCACTGGACCACCAGGGAAGCCCTCAAATACTCCTTTTAAATTACTAATTGAGTGACCCAGACCCATCTTTCAGTATTACTCCTTCCCTTAGACTTAACCCCTCAGCCTTCTTGGATGGGATGAAGGGTCAGGGCTGCCATTTAAGGCGTTTTTAGTTGTTAATTCAGAACTGTTTGACTTATAGAAAAATGATGTAGATTGCATATTTGTGCAGAAGATGAGCATGCTTAAATCCACGTAGGACAGAAGAAGTCAGTGAATTAGAGATGCCAGCAAACATTAGGAAATGGGAAGCATACAGATAAATGGTAACTGACCTAGCCTATAGAGGAAAATGCCAACAGTCATACCAGACTGCACAGCAGAACTCTGAAAGGTTCGGGAGTTGGAGGCTCCAAGTACCTCAGATAGCTGGAGGGGAGAGGAGCTCATCACGGGATGATTTGTTGAAAGACTTTATAAGGGACAGTTAACGCACAGGGCCCTTCCACACCCTACCCTGCAAGATGACTACCTCTCCTTTACCCCAGAGGAAGAAAGGAGGTTTATTTTCTTAAGAAGTTCAACCTCAAAAAAAAAAAAAAAAAGAAGTTCAACCTCAGATGGTCCCCAGCTTATGATGTTTTGACTTGTGACTTTTCAGCTTTATGGTAGTGCAAAAGGAAACTCATTTAGTAGAAACTGTACTTCAAACGTTGATCTTTTCCCAGGCCATCAACATGCCCTATGATATTCTCTCACACATGAACTGCAAAGGACCCAGAAGAGTCAAAACAACTTGGAAGAAGAAGTACAAAGATGGAGAACTACAACTACCTGGTTTCAAATTTTACGATACAGCTATAGTAAGCAATACATATAGTAGCTCCAAATTGGAAACAGCCACAAATGTCCATCAACAAGTGAATGAATGAACAAATGGTGGTATGTCCATGCATAGTGTCACTTCTGCCACACCACAAGCCTAAGCAGGTTCAAGGGAAGGGTACACAGACCCCACTTCTCACTGGCAGAAGGGTAAGTCACAGTGTAAGAAGAGCATGTGGGATGAGAGCTACTGCTGAAGATGTCACGGTGTCCTTAGAAATACTAACACTTTTTAAAGCCCTACATCATATGTCAAGCTCAGAACACAAAGAACCATTGTCCCATAGCATGGTACAGGGCTTTTGTTTGTTGAAAGCCCATTAACTAGAACAGCTCTGCCTCTGCTTAATGAAAGCTCTTTTCTGAGAGGCAACAGAGTATGTGCTATCATAAATTAAGTGCTCTTCAAGAACTGTCTGAGCTCAAAGAAATGAAGTATAGGATCATGGACTCAGGGTCAGGTATGAAAACTGATTAGCTTGGGTCAACACTTATTGTGTTGGACTTCCCTGGTGGTTCAGACGGTAAAGAATCTGCTTGCAATGCAGGAGACCCGGGTTCAGTCTCTGGGTCGGGAAGATCCACTGGAGACGGGAATGGCAACCCACTCCAGTATTCGTGCCTGGAAAATTCCATGGACAGAGGAGCCTGGCAGGCTGCAGTGGATTGTTTAAACCAGATGCATAAGACATTTTAGGGATGACTGAGGAAATCTGAATGTGGATTGGTATTAGAAAAGATAAAATTTTATTTATATGGAACAGTAGTAATCGTTAAATTAAAAATCCAAGTTATATAATAAGGTCTGATTTTGGTACACAATATATAGAAATACATAGTTGTCTCTCAGTATCCCAAAGGGATTGGTTTCAGGATGCCCTTGTGCATAACAAAATCCAAGGATGCTCAAGTCCCTTATATAAATGATGTATTTGTGTATAACCTATGCATATCCTTCTGTATATTTTAAATCATCTCTAGATTATTTGTAATATCTAATACAATGTAAGTGCTGTGTAAGTAGCTGTAAATGATATGTATATTGTTACCAGCACACAAATTCAAGTCTTGTTTTTTGGAATTTTTCCCCCTAATATTTTCAATCTGTGGTTGGTTGACTCCATGAATGTGGAAAGTGAAAGTCGCTCATTTGTGTCCAACTCTTTGCGACCCCATGCACTATAGAGTCTGTGGCATTTTCTAGGCCAGAATACCGTTCCCTTCTCCAGGGGATCGTCCCAACCCAGGGATCAAACCCAGGTCTCTCACATTGCAGGCAGATTCTTTATCAGCTGAGCCACTAGGGAAGCCCATGAATGTGGAACCCATGGATAAAGATCAATTTGTATATGCAAATTGATTGTCTAAACTGGAACATTTAGGAAAAATAAAGGAGAGCACAATTGATAGTTATGCTAGGACAATAGATATAGATTGGTTCTTCCCAGGGGAGCCACGAAACTGGCCATCCTAGAAGCAGCTGTTCTCAAATCTTACTGGACTGCAGAACTGACTGGGGTGGGTGGGTGGTGGGGTATGTAAAATAGTTTCCTAGACCCATTCTCAGAGATTCTGACTCAGTAGCCCTAGGGTGGGCCCAAGAATTGGCCTATTTCACTAGAGTCCGGGTGATTTTGATGCTGGGAATGGCACTTATCCTAAAGGAATGTTTCTGATGACAGTAAACAGGGATTGGTTAACCTTTGTAGACATATTTAACTGAATTCTGCCGTTTTTTTCCCTTCTTGAATTAATGGCTCAGCAATGCATCTGTTGTCTATTAAAAGAGACAGAAAAAAAATAAAAGAGACAGGAAATCACAGTGGTTAAATGAATGGCCTCTACAGTCCGATAGAACAGGTTTGAGCACCAGCTTTAGCACATATTAACTGTAGGAGATGGGTATGTTTCTTAACATCTCTAGGTTTGTTTTCTTTTAGGTAAAATAAGAATATTGATAAGGTTATGAGAACTAAATGAGATAAGACATTTAAAGCATACAGTACGTCTCAGTTAACAATACTGATGACTAGATCATTATCACCCTTACTGAACCGGCAGGGATTGCACGGGGCTGACCCTGGGAGTGTGTACCACTACCTCTCAAATACGGGGTGTCTCCTGGAAAGCACAGTGGGCTCCTCTCTCCTGACCCATGTAGCTGATTCATCAGTGCTTGGTGAACAGCTTTATCTGCTCCCTGACAGCCTCTGAGAAGTCTGTGCAACAGTCTTCAGCGTCTTTGGCATGGGAGTCCTACACGGCACAGTTGCTTCAATACTGTGCTTTGAAATCTTGGTTCTGGTTGCTGCAGAATAAAAAGCTGAGGACAGGAACCAGAGGGAAATTTGCCAGCCTTCTGAACTCAGCTTGTCCTTTCTGGGTGTGTTTCATTTCTTATCCAACATTAAGTCTAAGAAGGTGAGATTTTTGTGGCAACATAATGATGGCTAGCCAGTAAGGGAAGATGATTTCCTAAAAGATTCCTGCTGTTTTCTTAGCAGGTGGAAACTTGTGTCTGCTCCAGAGGCTGTGTGCGGTCATTGTCCTTTCTGGGTTCATTCTTTCTGTTCTTGAGACAGGAAACAAAACATCCAGAGGAAACAATTGGTAGTCTGTCCCTATTTGTACCTATTGGGGGGTGGGGGTTGGTTTTTGCTTTTGTTTTTTTTTTGCTTTGTTTTCTTTGTATTTCCATTCTGTAACATTATCACCTATATTTTTTGAAAAGTCAAGATGCATCAGTTGACACATGGCCTGATAAAATATTTAAAATAGGAACTGTCTTGAAAACTCTGGGGCTTCTGGCTGCTGTGAACACTTCCTCCTAGAGGACAGCTCTGTGCAAATACCTGTGAGGAGTTCGCAAGGGTGCCCTTGGTGTGTCCTACTTCATTTCATATAAGGCCCAGGGGCAATTTTATCCTTAAGTTTTAGGAAATTAAGCTTCTGTACCTATCACTTGCCAGGGTCTGGTTCTTTCTAAGGCACTTGAAGGGGACCTAGTGATATGTTTTTGTATAAATAGTAAAAATAAGACATTTTGTATTGCTTTCCATTAAAGATTATCTCAAACATTTTTTAAGCTTTAGGCCAGACAAATCTGCATCCACTCCTGACCAGGCTTTCCTTTCTGGCCACACCTGTTGTATTTCACCTTTTCATAACCAGATGGTAAGCAACCTCAATTTCAGGCCAAGACACAGTGGAATGCCAAGGTTCAAGTGCGAATGCAAGAACAGAGCAATATTCATCATTCCACTAGCTACTGGAGGACCACTCTGGCAGTCCAGCCTTAAGAATCCGCTTGGCCATGCAAGGGATGTGAGTCTGATCCCTGGTTGGGCACATAAGATCCCACATGCCATGGGGTAGCCAAGATCCCCCGTGCCACAACTGAGACCCACTGCAGCCAAATAAATAAGTAAATTATTTAAAAAGTATTAGCTACTGGATGTGGGTAAGACCACAAGCTGAAGCAAGAGCACCCTTCTAGAGGGAAGAGAAGTTATAGACTCTGGTCTGGTGCGAAGGGTTCTTTCTTCAGAGGAATGGGTGGCTAATCATTTACTTGTGTAAAAGTCTTTGAGAAAAATTAATGATCTACATTTAAATCCTTTTCATATTAAAATGTCTGGCGTGCTGCAGTCCATGGGGTCGCAAAGAATCGGACATGACTTAGCGACTGAATAACAACTTTATTTATTTTTTAATTTAATTTTTTTTCCATTTAGTTTTATTAGCTGGAGGCTAATTACTTTACAATATTGTAGTGGTTTTTGCCATGCATTGACATGAATCAGCCATGGATTTACATGTATTTCCCATCCTGATCCCCCCTCCCGCCTCCCTCCCCACCCCATCCCTCTGGGTCTTCCCAGTGCACCAGCCCTGAGCACTTGTCTCATGCATCCAACCTGGGCTGGTGATCTGTTTCACCCTTGATAATATACATGTTTCGGTACTGTTCTTTCAAAACATCTCACCCTCGCCTTCTCCCACAGAGTCCAAAAGTCTGTTCTGTACATCTGTGTCTCTTTCTGTTTTGCATATAGGGTTATCGTTACCATCTTTCTAAATTCCATATATATGCGTTAGTATACTGTATTGGTCTTTATCTTTCTGGCTTACTTCTCTCTGTATAATGGGCTCCAGTTTAATCCATCTCATTAGAACTGATTCAAATGAATTCTTTTTAATGGCTGAGTAATATTCCATGGTGTATATGCACCACAGCTTCCTTATCCATTCATCTGCTGATGGGCATCTAGATTGCTTCCATGTCCTGGCTATTATAAACAGTGCTGCGATGAACATTGGGGTGCACGTGTCTCTTTCAGATCTGGTTTCCTTGGTGTGTATGCCCAGAATTGGGATTGCTGGGTCATATGGCAGCTTTATTTCCAGGTTTTTTAAAGAAATCTCCACACTGTTCTCCATAGCGGCTGTACTAGTTTGCATTCTTACCAACAGTGTAAGAGAGTTCCCTTTTCTCCACACCCTCTCCAGCATTTGTTGCTTGTAGACTTTTGGATAGCAGCCATCCTGACTGGCATGAAATGGTACCTCATTGTGGTTTTGATTTGCACTTCTCTGATAATGAGTGATGTTGAGCATCTTTTCATGTGTGTGTTAGCCATCTGTATGTCTTCTTTGGAGAAATGTCTGTTTAGTTCTTTGGCCCATTTTTTGATTGGGTCATTTATTTTTCTGGAATTGAGCTTCAGGAGTTGCTTGTATATTTTTGAGATTAATCCTTTGTCTGTTGCTTCGTTTGCTATTATTTTCTCCCATTCTGAAGGCTGTCTTTTCACCTTGCTTATAGTTTGCAACAAAAAGAATAAAATACTTAGGAGTATATCTACCTAAAGAAACAAAAGACCTATACATAGAAAACTATAAAACACTGATGAAAGAAATCAAAGAGGACACAAACAGATGGAGAAACATACCGTGTTCATGGATTGGAAGAATCAATATTGTCAAAATGACTATACTACCCAAAGCAATCTATAGATTCAATGCAATCCCTATCAAGCTACCAAGGGTATTCTTCACAGAACTAGAACAAATAATTTCACAATTTGTATGGAAATACAAAAAACCTTGAATAGCCAAAGCAATCTTGAGAAAGAAGAATGGAACTGGAGGAATCAACCTGCCTGACTTCAGGCTCTACTACAAAGCCACAGTCATCAAGACAGTATGGTACTGGCACAAAGACAGAAATATAGATCAATGGAACAGAATAGAAAGCCCAGAGATAAATCCACGAACCTATGGACACCTTATCTTTGACAAAGGAGGCAAGGATATACAATGGAAAAAAGACAACCTCTTTAACAAGTGGTGCTGGGAAAACTGGTCAACCACTTGTAAAAGAGTGAAACTAGGACACTCTCTAACACCATACACAAAAATAAACTCAAAATGGATTAAAGATCTAAATGTAAGACCAGAAACTATAAAACTCCTAGAGGAGAACATAGGAAAAACACTCTCCGACATAAATCACAGCAGGATCCTCTATGACTCACCTCCCAGAATATTGGAAATAAAAGCAAAAATAAACAAATGGGGCCTAATGAAACTTAAAAGCTTTTGCACAACAAAGGAAACAACAACTTTAAAATGCCATTGCCTACGTGCTGTGTCTCAACCACCCAAAGGCCTTGAGGGTTTATCTCCTGCAGTGGAGAGAACCCCTAGTGGCTACTCCTAACCCCCGCTACTTTGCTAAGCCTGTGATTTTGGCCAAATTACTAATCTCCTCCAAGCCTTACTTTGTTCATCCTTATTTATTTTTATTTTTGGTCGCCACTGCAGAGCTTGTGGAGCCCTTACTTCCTTGACTGGGGATTGAACCTGGGCCCTCAGCAGTGAAAGCGTGGAATCCTAATTGCTGGATGACTAGGGAGTTCCCATTTTGTTTATCTTTAATATGAGGTGTAGGATTAGGGAGCCTTATTCTGAAACTTGAGTAATTTTATGGTATGCAAGTAGAATTTAGAGGATTTCTATAGTGATACGAGGATGTTTCCACTGGGAAATATGCACATGTTGGGAGGGAGATGGACATATGGAGAAAAATTGGACCATATGGGATTAGGAAATTAAAAATTATCTCCTCCTGCTAAGTAAATGTGCCAAATATGAGCCTCTCATCCTAAGAACTGTCTTTCTTTTAGCAAGTGAGAAGACATTATGAGCATTTCCAAAATTAAAAATATTCATGTCATGTCAAATGTGAGATGAGTGTAGGCAGTGATGTGTTAGGTTCTAGGAAGGAAATTTGTATTTAAGATGTGTTCTGGGTTATTTGGGAGACTACAGCTAAAATAAGACTATCCCAGATGAAACAATCAGCAAACAAAGCTGATCAGATATAACCATGAGCCAAAATTGATGATGAGCTGATTTAGTAAATCATGGTGCATCCATTCTGTGGAAAACTATCTAATTATCAAACAGAATGAATCACGTTTATATGTATTGACTTGGAAAGGTATAGAAGACATATTGTCAAGTGAAAATAAGCAAGTGTTGAACAATATGAAGGGGATGATCATGTTTTTATAAAAAGCAAAACTGAGACTCCAAATAGATAATTCTCTGTATAAGTGTAAAAGAAGCATGGAGGGATACACAGCAGCATCCTACCACCAGTTACTTTAAGAGGATGGGGTTGGGCGGAAGAGGAAGGGAGAATTGTTGTTTAGTCTCTTAAGTCATTTCTGAGTCTTTTGCCGCCCCATGGACTGAAGCCTGCTGGCTCCTTCTGTCCATGGGATTTCCCAGTCAAGATGGAGTGGGTTGCTATTTCTTTCTCTAAGGGATCTTCCTGACCCAGGGATCGAACCCATGTCTCTTGAATTAGCAGATAGGTTCTTTACTACTGAGCCACCTTATGTTTTTTTTTTTTCCCCTAATCTTTCTGTAATCTGAAATGTTTAAATTGTTATAATAAGTGTGTATTATACTTTTTACAAGTGTTCTTGTAAAACAAACAAAAAGCATAACCTTTGTTTCCCCAGGCCTCACCAGTGTGTGGGTGTATGTTGGTTCATATGGTTCAATCTTTTACTCTGCAGTATCCTCAGCTCTGTACTAAAACCCACCCAGTGGTTTCAGAGTCAGACTCTCCTGTTTAACACAGGAGAGACTTTAGCACAACCCTGGAGAAGGAAATGGCAACCACTCCAATATTCTTGCCTGGGAAATCCCATGGACAGAGGAGCTTGGCAGACTACAGTTCATGGGTTCCCAAAAAAGTCCGACATTAACTGAGTGACGGAGCAACAACAAAAGAACTTAACATGCCTGGTGGCTCAGATGGCAAAGAATCTGTCTGCAGAGCAGGAGACCTGGGTTCAATTCCTGGGTCAGGAAGATCCCCTGGAGAAGGGAATGGCAACCCACTCCAGTATTCTTGCTTGGAGAATTCCATGGACAGAGGAGCCTGATGGGCTACTGTCCATGGGGTCAGAAAGAGTCAGACACAACTGAGCGACTACACTTTTACTTTCAAGGCAGATGCCTGCTGCGAGGGGGCGCTGGCAGTGCTCAGCGCTCTGCCAGAGCCCTTTCCCTTTTGGATTCCCGAAGCATCTTTGTTAGGGAAGGAGAAATGCCTTTCCTCTCACTTCCCCATCACCCTTTGCTGGGTGGTCACCGGTGGAGGGCCCACTTGGGCTCCTTGAGCAATCAGCCCTCCCAGTCCGGCCCCACTCTTCAGAAATGCCTGGGCCCTCGATGTGGGTTCAGCCTCCATGGGCATGTCCACACACAATGAGGGCTAAGTTGTGAAGTGAGGGGAAGTGAAAGTCACTCAGTCGTGTCTGACTCTTTGCGACCCCATGGACTGTATAGTCCATGGAATCCTCCAGGCCAGAATTTTGAAGTGAGTAGCCTTTCCCTTCTCCAGGGGAGCTTCCCAACCTAGGGATCGAACCCAGGTCTCCCTCATTGCAGACAGATTCTTTACCAGCTGAACCACCAGTTGTGAGGGGGAAGCAGAAACTCGGTAAAGGGCAAGATCTAGGGTCCAGATGGTGCTGGAAGGAGGTATGGAGACAGGGGACATCAAATTGTGCACAGTAATGCCAGCAACATCAACAGAGTGGAAGGAGAGTAAGAAAGGGAAGAGCAGCCGGCCCCGCACTGTTGGTCAGTGTGGGGCACATTCTCCTTAAATACCATCTCACTGAAGGGTCCATGTCAGATAAGACCACTTTGTGACCCTGATGGATGGAGACACAAGCAAGACTCCTCTGGAATCATGTCTGACCATGATCAAAATCAAGAAATCGTCTAGACCACAAAAATGGCCACCAAATGCTACCCTGGGTAATATGAGTGACTCTGGCTTCTTTACCAATTACGGCTGTGGGCTTGCTCCTTCTGCCTTTTAGAATAAGGTACCAAGTGCTTTGGGACAACCTAGAGGGATGGAGTGGGGAGGGACTTGGGAGGAGGGTTCAGGATGGGGAGACACATGGGGAGACACGTGGGTGATTCATGCAGATGTATGGCAAAACCCACCACAATATTGTAAAGAAATTACCCTCCAATTAAACTAATAAATTTAAAAAATAGTAATAAGGTACCAATCCTAGAATCATCCCTGCTTCCTGAAAACATCCAACCTAGAGCAGAGCCCCACTTCCTTGAACCCTCCCCAGAATCACCAAACGCAAGCCTCCCAACCCTATCCTCAGCCCCTTTTAACACTGTCTTACTCAAAAGACGTGCCATTGTCCCAGCTGGACATGGGAGGGAATGAATGATGGGGGTGGTGATGTCCGATATAACAAGCCTTTGTGGGATAGGGTGGAAGGAAGAAATGCTATAGAGAGGGACACTTCCTGAAAGGCAGTCACACCTTGGGCTGATGAAGCCAACAAGAGAAACAGATCCCCTCAGAGTGCAGTCGTCAGCAGAGGGATTCCCACTTCTAACCCTGAAGTCCGTGGACCATAACCCCTTCCACTTGTGTGTTGTTGTCAGGGCTTTGCCATCACACAGAGAAAGGCTCCTTCCAACGGGAAGGACAACGCTGAGCTCCGATGGTCAGTTCTGGCTTCTTCCACATCTTACTGTAGGTGAGTGACCAAGGTGGGCCATTTCACTTCAGCCCAAGGGCAACTGACCCCAAGGAGGAGAAAATAGATGATAGGTGTTCAGGGCTACATTGTACAATCACTCTTTCCTCACCAGCTCTACCTCTAGTGGTTGCTGAATTTTACGGTTAATGGTACCCCAGCAGACCTTCAAACTAGTGCATCTCTCGCCTAGCAAGGAGGTTTTGGATCTGGAGGGTCTTCCCTGGTGGCTCAGATGGTAAAGAAACTGCCTGCAGTGCAGGAGACCCGGTTTGATTTCTGGGTCAGGAAGATCCCCTGGAGAAGGGAATGGATATCCACTCCAGTATTCTTGCCTGGAGAATTCCATGGACAGTGGAGCCTGGCAGGCCACAGTCCATGGGGTCACAAAGAATGGGACATAACTGAGCGACTCACACTTTAACTTTGGAGCACTTATATTTCAAACAAAATTCATGGTGAGTTGTAATGACACACACAAAAATTCCAACATGTACCATACTGCAGGTGGTATACAAGAGAGCAAAGTCAAGTCAACAGCAAGTTGCCTCCATGATTAGAATAATCAAATCAACCAACGTTTATGGGGGACCTACTTTCTCTAAGGCTGGGCACTGAGGAATTAAAAGATAAATAGCTTACCTTCATTATCTAGTGGGGAAGCTGAAAGTATATCAACAAATCTAATGCAAAGTCATAGGAAATGTACCCAGATCACCATGGTGATGGGAAAAAGAGAATGATTACATCTATCAGAATGATCAAGCTTATAAAAGTTTGGATTTTAAAAGAAGAAAAGGATCTTGAGGAGTTCTTAATCTAGGCTTCAGTACATTGGCCAACAGCCAGGGGCATAAAGGTCACCTTCATGTCCCTCTCCTGGAAGTGTGTCCTGGACATCTTTTCTGGCCCTTCATGTCTCTGTCTTTCCTCTTAGTAGCTTGATTGAAGGATGGACTCAAAGAAGAGTCAACCACTGCTCAGCTCTCTTGATCCCAAAGGAATCTCATCCCCAAGGTGCAGAGGCCATAGGAATTGGAGAGGTATCATTATCACACTCTCAGCATCCTAATCCAGATACTAGAGAATGATTATCAGAAAAGGTGTTGCAAGTGTGAAAAGTGTAATTGTGATAATGCATGCAGCTTGCTGAAAGAGACTGGAGGGATTGGGAATCATGTTCCTTGGTCTAAGCAGTCTCTGCTAGATTTAATGTGGTCACGTTTTTTTCCTGTTTTGAGAATGAGAGGAAGACAGATGCCTACTTTATAAATATAAGAAAAACAGCACTAAGGTTTGTAGAGCACTGTTGATTCAGTGAGGGAATCCACTTAGCTTATTCAAACCACAAATTAAAGTGTTTGTGTGTGTGTGTGTGTGTGTGTGTGTACTCCCTTGCATTTTTTGTTCAGTGTCCTCCTTTGCAAAATGGGCATAATACCAACTTCACACGGCTGTGAGGACTAAATATAGTCTTTCTGTTGAAAGTGTCTTGTAATATAAATATCAGAAGGTCTCAGACACCCTGATGCCGGCTACTGCTAATTACACAGAAAATAAGCTAACCCTTTTCAAAGAAGCTCAAAAACATTGCTAAGTGCTGCCTGATCCGGCCTTCCATCATGTCAGCATCGTCGGTCAGGCATTATGTAGTGACATGGCCAGCAGTAGTGTGAATTTCAAACAATTGAATGAGAACCCTATTATTTGTCTAGCTCCTGTCTTCTTGTCTCAAAAGGGTCTTAATGTAAGGAATATTAGGCAGTTCTTGATCTGTAATGTAAGGAATATTAGGCAGGGGTGTGTGTGTATGTTTGTGTCTTAAGTCAATAATTTAAAATGTTAACACAGTTCCAAGATGCCTTGAGGGGAAAAATCTGGCTACAATTTCAGTGTGAAAGTGACACTGACTTTGTAAAAAGAACACCCTAGGAGACAGTGTTTCCAGTGGTGCAACCCTGTTCCACCTGGAAATATTGGGTGTATATCCTAAAATCTTCAAGTGTTTGGAAAAGTGGTTTCCTTCTTAAAATGCATCATATCCTGCTCTGTGTGCAGGAATCTAACTATTTAGGAGACAGCTCTTTCCCTGATGGTGAGAATTCAGCCTGGGGTGGGTCACCATGGATCCCAGAGCTGCCTTTGGATTCTCCCTGGGAGGGAGTCGGGGGCTGAACACACGGTTCCTTCAGTAGAGAGAAAGAAAACGTCTCTTGAGAAATGGGAGTACTTTTCCAGCAAAGAAACTGCTACTGATTCAACATTCAGTTCCAGCTTCTATGTCAGATGCTGATGTGGAAAAGATTCTTGTATTGTGGGAAATCTTGGGACTGATGACTACAACAGATTGCACAGAGACAATATTAAATAACGCTGAACTTTAAAAATACTGTGTAATAGTCAAGTATTTACAGATGAAATGATATGAGATGAGATTTGGGATTTGCAGCTGACTGGGGGTAGAAGATGTGGGGTACAGATGACATAGAACTAGCCATGTGTTGATAATCATTCAAAGTAGGTGATAGGTCCTTGGGGGTTCATTATACTATTTTCTCTACTGTTGTAAACGTTTGAAAATTTTCATATAAAAAGTTAACAAAAAACCCCAAAGGTATAACTTGTCTTGTTTGAATGAAAGCTCTTTTTTAAAATAAATAATTCATAGAAGTTGCATACTAAAATATATAACTAACATTATCGGTGCTCATTCTGTGCTTGGCATATAGCTTTATATTATGTACATATATTAATATAATGATGTTTTTTATGTAATGTATAGATATTCATATGTATTTAATATATATAATTTAAAGTATACATATACTAAATACACACCTCTAGGCAGTGTATCAATTCATCTAATTCTTGTCAACAGTCCTATGAGGTAAGCTGAATGTAAATTAGTGGCATTTACAGAGGAGGCAATGAGGTGATATGCAGGTTAAATACCCTACACAAGATTGTTAAGCAGATTTGAACGCCAACTCCCATCACCCACGCCCCCCTTTTCTCTATTTATATTTAAATTTATTTATTTTAATTGGAGGATAATTACTTTACAATATTGTAATGGCTTTTGCCATACGTCAGTATGAGTTGGCCATAGGCATACACGTGTCCCCTCTTTCTTAAACAGCACCTCTGGCTGTTGCCTGGGTTCAGGCTGTTCTGTACGTTGTCGCCAGCTTCCTTTACCAGTTTCTTTTTTATTTTTAAATTGATTTGGGAGGAGTGGGCGGTTGGAAAATTTTTTTACAAGACCGTTCAGCAACTCTGCTGAGCAGTCTGTCCTCCTTGGCCCCAGGCGCGGGGCTGGTGGGACCGAGACCCAGGTGCATTCAGGGGGTTGGGGGAAGGTTGGCTCAGAAGGCCGGTCACCCCGGATCCCCGCCCCGTCCCGGGACTCGCACCTGGAGCGGCGCGCTGGCTGCCTACTGGCGCCATCTGGTGGTCAGAAGCCCCATAGCGGCGCCTCCACAGGGCGGAGACGAGGCGGAGGAGGTGCAAGACCTCTAAACCCGCCCTTTAACTCTTGTCTGAACCGAGCAGGCCTCGGGAGGGCGATCTGGTCTCCCGCCACGGACACTGAGGGAGCGCTCTGCTCCTTCCAGGCCACCTTCCCAGCCCGAGGCAGGCTTCCCCTCAGAATTTGCTCCACCTTCGAAAAGGGAATACATTTAAGAGGGGGTGGTTTTGCCTAAGGACTCTTGAAATGAGCCCTTAATCATTTCCAAGTACTTAAAATTCATGTATTTATCCATGTAGGCACATGCCTATTTCTTTATAACCTCACCTCTTTCCAGAAAGGTCTATTAAAGCTGGAATTATGACATATAATTGTCCCCCCTCACGACAGTCATCTTAGTCTTGTGGAGAGCAAGTGTGATGACCCCTCAGGGCCCTGGCCTATGAAGTCAGCATCCGGCAGCAGTCTTGAGGACCTCCTGCACGGGTTCTGACACCCTGTGACTGGCAGATCGGCCCTCCCCGCTGGTGCTGGAGGAGAATGACACAACTGGAGAGCAGAACAGAGCTTTGGGGCCCTGGCAGAGGGCACAGTGCTCCAGAAGGTGCAGCCCCCATCAGAGCAAGGGTCTGGGTACCAATTCTCCCGCTCCCATTAGCCTGCCTATACAAGATGAATTCCCAGGACTTCACTGGCTTCCTGAACCGGAAGGCAGCCCTCTACGGCACAGGCTCCCGTTCCTATGGTCCGCACTGCTATAGGGCTAGGCACATCCTGAAGGAAGCTGGGCCCTCTTCAGCTCACAGGTCACAGGCCATGTGCGGTTCCACACCTCCTACTACATGAAGGAGGTCCTGGGTGCCACAGAGGTGGGGGGGAAACCCCCAAAGGTGGCCCCTGCTAGAGATACTTCAGTGACTGCTCAAGTCTATGGCGCCTTTCCTGGCCCAAGACTACTGGCCATCTACTTTACTTGTGAACACTGTGTTACTGTGCTTAAGGGCACCCCTCTCCATGAAAAGGCAGGTTCCTAACTGAAGGGTGAGGTCATTTATTATGTCACTCCATTAAAGAGGAGGACTGTTTCTCAAATCTGATCCTGCTGTCTGAGGATATTCCAGTGGGCTGCAGAGCCAGTGATCTCACTTTGCATATAGAGAGAGGATGTCAAGATTGCCAATGAGGGGACTCGGGGGGCAGGGCTGGAGGATGGTGTAGAAATGAGAGACCCAAGGGAGGTTCATGAAGACTTGTTTCAGACCCCTTGGGCAAGCATATAGGTCTCTCATACTGAGTGAATTGGGTTAGAACCTGTGAACTCTGGGGACAAATTGTCTATGTTGGAGGCAACTTCCATACTGACAGTGCCACTTGTTCTTAGCAAGGTCGAGAGAAAATCACCAGATGAGGGAAGGTGTGGTTCTACTCTTAGACTAGAGCTGGGACAGAAGGCTGTGCCCCCAGGTACCAGTGCAGTGTTGACCTGGTACCTGAAGTGAGAGCACCCAGAGCTTAGTGATGGAGTCGGGGATCCTTAGATAACCAGCCTTTCCTCTTTGCCTTTTTCTGATGCTAAACCTTACAAGATCTAGGCTTAGCTTTTATTTAGGAAAACACGATTCCCTGTAACCCGTGGTTTTGATATGAGCCAGTACAGAAGCTGGTTAAATAGGTAAATGCCAGGTTTGTTTGCATTAACAGCAGCACAGCATCTCGGCCAAGGGATGTAATGACCTCACTGTAGTGTACTTATTCTTTCTTGGTTGTCAGCTGTTACTCTGTTGGAAGGAGATGGAGAGCCCTTGGGACTGGGTGAGCTTCAAGCACCCTTTTCCCCTCAAAATAAGTGAAAAACCTCATTGGCCCCCTTTATCTGAACTTTTTTACTTGATGAGAAGGCCTGGCAGAGGGACCACAGCATTGCTCTTGGTCTAGAGTAGAGCTCTAGGTCAGTCACTCCCTATCTCCTCTACCTGGCTTCACCTTGGTCCTGCTGGCCAGGGCAGGTTCCATCCCCACACAGAGGGCAAGTCCTGGTCCTTTTGACTAGAGGCATGTGCTTCTGTGGGATGGAGAGCCTAAAGAAGAGAGTGGAAGAGGTCAGCAGAATGCCCAACTCTGTACCCTTGACCAGGTTCCAGATGCTTCCTTTCCAGACTAAGGGGGCCTTGACCGCCCCCCTTGTGGCTGATGTGTGGCACAACTCTGGTCAAAGCATCTCTCTAAAAAGATGCTTGGTCCATCAGCATACAGCTAGCTAAAAGGTCATCCTGGATGACAGGCCTGGGAACCAAGAAACAGTTGCTGTAACTAAGGATGTTTAGGTTTAGGATAAAGAAGATATGCAAAGACCAGTCTCTCTTTTAAATATTTAGAATGTTCCTGGAAGAGGAGATTTTTTTTTCCTGTGTAGGATTTGAGGGCAAAATTGGGACCAAGAAATAAATTACTAGGAAATGGATTTTTTTGTTTGTTTCAATAGTAAAATTAGCCCCCATGGAGATATTCAAGGAGATGCTTCTGACGATGTGGTGTCGCTCTGGGAAGGAACATCCTTATGGAAAGCCATCCAATCCTCCCATCCCTTGTCTCAGCTTTTTGGAACAGTCCTGTTTTCAATATTCTCCCTGTGATGGTGACTATAAGCCATCACATGTCCCAGAAACTCCATAACCCTTTGAAAGCCTCTTGATTTTGGAAACAGAATAAAGATGTTTGGTCAAATATATTCTGATTATGGCTCATAAAATATGGGCAAGATTTTAGGGTTTTATCCAGCTCAGAAGGTCTGTAACTCCACATTTACCAGACAAGATTAAGTAATCACTTTTGATTATCTAATGACATAGTAGCAGAAGAGGAGCTAGAACCAAGGATCTGACTTCTCTCTGGATGTTATTTGAGACTTTTACAAACATGGCTCAAGAGGAGTCAGCTTTCCTAAACGAGATGCAAGAACCATCTCTTGGTTTGGAGCAAGCTCTGCCTGCTCCATCCTGTAGGTCTTTACTCATCTCCCTTCTTCCCGCTTAACACATCTCCATAATGATGGCTTTCACCTGTTAGCTCTCATGTGGCTGGCACAGTATGAGATGAGACAGAGTTCACTTCTGGACTGAACTGCGTTTTTCTGCAGGTGAGCTCTCATCTGTATTATATTCATCTACCCTTGGCAAGGACAAGCCCTGGTATAACCCAGTGTCCCTACACGAGCAATATATTTGGAGAGTCTGCTATTGCCTTAGAGGCTATAAGTTCGTGAGGGCAAGGAACACGGAATCATTACTCTGAATCTCCAGGCAGCTAATAAAGTATTACACCCTGTGGGCATTTGATAGCTATTTGCTATTTGCTTCTCTTCTCCCACATGAAAGCTTAAGATTCCACCATTTGGGGACTCAGTTCTATCCGGCCACTCCTCTTCCAAGCTCAGCTTTGGGAAATAAGGAATGTGTCTTCCCACATATGGCTCTTTTCAACTTAATGTGTTCATTTGAGCACCTAGAAACCATGGTGACAGGTGCCATAGAAATAGAAAGAGCAGGGAGGTAGAACACAGAAAGGGAGGGCCCAACACACCAGGGGGCTGGAAGCAGTGCTTTTGGGAGACCAGTGTTTATTTTGAGCCAGCGGGATTATTTATCATGTCTTCATGCACAGCCTCTCCCTTGGGAACGTAGATGCTGTCGCTGCCTTACACACTTACATTCTCTGGGTCTCTCGAGGAGGAGAGACGCTGCATTCAGTGTTTAAAGATACACGTCACCATCACTACGTCCTACCCTTGTGCCTCTTGTCACTTTTCAGTGCACAGTCATGCACCTTACTTCCCTCATTTGATGCTAACTGCGGGCAGATGTTAATAGTGTTCACTCCTATTTTTCTGATGAATTTGAGGCTCAGACTACCTCGTCTAATATCACATGGCAGGTTAGGGGTCAGAGCTAACCTCCAGCTCTGTTTCCCTGCACAGGCCTGCCTCTGCTAAGATCGGGCTGTACAGTGATGGGAATTCAAAGCAGGCAGGACAGATGGCCAGTGCATTTTGGCCCATGTCATTCAGGTTAGAATGAGCGGGGTACAGTGAACCATGGAGGGACAGCTGGCACTTCTGCATGAAGCCTGCAGAAAGCCGTGATTGGCTGCAGGAGAAATTTTGCTAATTTTATGCCCTGAGACAAAGAAAAAGGTAAGCCTTAAGTGGATCCCGTTTTCAAGGCTGATGGTTCTTCACCGGCATGAGCAAACTTAAGTGCTTTCAGCTTGATCTGCCTGTGCTAACCCTCTGGTCCTGAGAAAGGCCACACAGCTGTCTCTGTTCCTCCTCAAAGCAGACTGAGCCAAAGGCAACAGGAAATAAGAGTCCTGGGCATAGTGGCTGGGCATGTTCCAACCTCATATCCAGGACCCCGCTTTGTGCATGTCTGATGTAGTTAAACAGTGCTGCCTACAAATCCAGCCCCTTCTTGTCCTCATGTTACTGAGCAGCACCCTATGGGGGCTTTTCTGGGACAGATTTCCCTGTCCTTCTGCCTCTTCTATGATTTGCGTAAGCAACAGAATAAGTTCGTGTGTCTTGAGAATGAGTGGTGGATAAGTTTCTTTGAACCACCGTAAGGAGTTTTCATCATGGCTGAAGGTATTTTTTAACGTAGAAATTTCTTTTTCTATTTTAAGTAACCAAAGTCCAGTTTCAAGAATACATTGTCCAACAACTAAAGCACTCCCAGGATTTTTTTCTTATTCATACTGATTCTGCCCAGTTATCATCCAAGAGCCTCTAGAATGACATTTGCTTTTCGGCAGGTATCTAGAATCTAGGGTCAAGAACTAACTCAGAAAATGGAGTTTCTTTTAAAAATTAAAAAAGAGTTTGATCAGACATGACCTCTAGTGCATCTGTGTTACTATGACACAGGGCTTGTGTACATCTTTTAGCAGAGTTCAGCCCTTCTTGTTGGTGGACAAGCTTTGTTACTTCTGCAGCAAGTTGTTTCGGAAGACCCCACTTCACTGGCTCTTTGACATGCAGCTGCATTATGTATGTGGTCAATCTCTGGAAAGGGCAGAAAAACGAAGAGTTTCAGGAGCTTTTCTATCAAATCATCTTGCTGTCTGCGAAGAATTGATACAACTCAAATGATGATGTCTTATCTCTGTTTAGCCAAACAGCATTGCCAGTGGACTTTCCAGTTTTGCTCCAGTTGTAATTAGAGAAATAGATTCCAAATATGTCTTCTCCAGTCAACTTATGGATGAACTCATATCCGGATATGATATTGCCCAACTGATCAGATCCACCTAGTTAGACCCAGCGTCCATAAGGCTGGAACAGGTAGTAGAAATCACGAGCCTAGATACAATAGCCAGGACAGGGAAGCAACCTAACTGACAGAAAAATGGATAAAGAATATGTGATACATATATACAATGGAATATTACTCAGCCACTAAAAGGAACAAAATTGGGCCATTTATAGAGCTATGGATGGACCTAGAGTCTGTCATACAGAGTGAAGTGAGTCAGAGAGAAACAAATATCATATATCAACATATATGTGGAATCTAGAAAAATGGTACTGATGAACCTATTCACAGGGCAGGAACAGAGATGCAGACATAGAGAACGGACAGGTGGGCACAGAGGTGGAAGGAGAGGATGGGAAGAACTGGGAGAGTGGCATTGATATATACACACTACCGTGTAAAATAGATAGCTAGTGGGAACCTGCTGTATTGCACAGGGAGCTTAGCTCGGTGCTCTGTGACGACCTGGAAGGGTGGGATGTGGGGGTGGTGTGAGGGAGGTCCAAGAAGGGGGGATATATGTATGAGTGTGAGTCACTCAGTCGTGTCTAACTCTTTGTGACCCTCATGAACTGTAGCCCACCAGGCTCCTCTGTCCACGGAATTCTCCAGGCAAGAATACTGGCGTGGGTAGCCATTCCCTTCTCCAGTGCATCTTCCCAACCCAGGGATCAAACCCGGCTCCCTGCATTGCAGGCAGGTTCTTTATGGTCTGAGTCAGATATATGTATACATATGGTTAATTTACTTCCTTGTACAGTAGACACTAACACAATATTGTAAAGAAATTATTCTAAAAAACAAAAAAAAAACAAAAAACAAAAACCCAAAAAACAACCAACTCGGAAAGGAAAAGAAATCATAGGCCTGGAGTACCTAGTATAAGAGCTTTGCCAGACTATTGCCTTTTAGGCTCTTGAGTGAGTGAGTGAGTGAAGCCGCTCAGCCCTGTCTGACTCTTTGCGACCCCATGGACTGTAGCCTATCAGGCTCCTCAGCCCAGTCTAACTGCCCAGCCAACTCAGCAGCATGCCCCCCACGTAATGGGCCGCCCACTGCCTCTAGGACTTCCACCAGGAGATACTTCTGCTACCATGTGAGATGTCCAGCACTACAAAGTTGCCCCAGGTCCTCCCATTAATGAAGAGCTGCAGGTGATGAACCGCCAGGGCCTCGAGCCCTGGGCAAAGGCATGCACTCTGCGACCATCGCCTGGTGATCCTCGGAAGCACCACTCCAATCTCCCAGGGGTGCTCGGCGCCTCCCACTAGTGCCATCACGCTGTGGCCAGCTCGCTGGAAGAGAAGAGGTCCAGCAGTGCCAGCCGGTGTTCACCATGAAACGAGTCGGCCTGGGGTCCAAGCTGCCATAGATGGTCCTGGGGAAAGTTTTCCGCCGGGTCGTGAAGGAAGAGCTCTGGGAGCTCTGTCTTTGTACATGTCTTGGGGAAGAACTCCTTGAACAGACCTCGAGCCTTTTGCACCACCATCAACCCCTGAGTGTCCATGTAGGCCTCACCACGTCCCGGGGGCAAGACTCCTAACCTGCCTGTGGTACCAAATCACCGGGAATCGCACCGCAATGAGGGTGCCGCCATCTTGGAGAAGCACCAGACTAAGAGAAAGAGGATGGTGAGGGTGGGGATGAAGACGGTGAAGACGAAGGTGGTCTGCCTGAAGGATATGAGGAAGAAGAGGATGAGGCTCAAGATGAACCAGGACTCTGGTGTCTGTCTAGTTTGGTCTGATCTGTGAGATACCTCTGGGTCGTGGCAGAACCTGGAGCGTGAGGACACCGCGGTGTATTTCTGTACTGGGGTGCATTGATTGGAGATTTTCCTTTTGAAGGGGAAAGAGATATGATTTGGTCACCTGGTTTTGAGTGGAGTGACCGCTGTAACTGGATTTTCCCTTCTGGGATGAGGAGTCCTTTGGTCACCTGGCACCACCTGAGTTGTGTTTGGAAAAATCCCAAGGCCGAGGCTCGTCTGTAGCCCTGTCTGAAACAATAGGTAGGAAATCTTCCATCCTTGTGCTAGGGAACTGTAGCCCTGGGAAGCCATTGAGCACTGGTTTATCTAGTTTTGCTTTGTCTGTTTCTGGTAATATCTACTGTGTGAAAGAACAACGGGGAAACTGAGGGCCTGAATGACACTTTTTAAAAAACTAGAGTTTCTAAATATGGCTAATGTGGAACTAAGTTCACTGGCCTGGCTGCCCAACTTAAAAAACTTTGAAAGTTGGAACGTAGTGACAATATAATTTCTGGAGGCTTGGAAGTCCTGGCAGAGAACTGTCTAAATCTTCTTTACAATTTGAGTGGAAACAAAATCAAAGATCTTTCTCCCATGTCTTGGCTGTTGTAAATAGTGCTGCTGTGAACATTGGGCTGCACTTATCTTTTCAAATTAGGAAATTTTGTTTTGCTTTTCCCAGGTATATACCCAGGAGTGGGTTTGCTGGGTTACATTTGTTGTTGTTGTTCAGTCACTAAGTTGTGTCTGGCCCTTTCCAACCCCATGGACTACAGCAAGCCAGGCTTCCCTGTCCTTCACTATCTCCCTGAGTTTGCACAAATTCATGTCCATTGAGTTGGTGTTGCTGTCCAGCCATCTCATCCTCTGTCACCCCCTCCCCCTCCTCCCCTCAATCTTTCCCAGCATCATTGTCTTTTCCAATGAGTAAGCTCTTTGCATTAGTGGCCAAAGTATTGAAGCTTCAGCATCAATCCTTCCAATGAGTATTCAGGGTTGATTTCCTTTAGGATTGACTGGTTTGATCTCCTTGCCATCCAAGGGACTCTCAAGAGTCTTCTCCAAGACCACAATTGGAAAGCATCCATTTTTCAGCACTCAGCCTTCTTCATGGTCCAACTCTTACATCCATATGTGACTATTGGAAAAACCATAGCTTTGACTATACAGACCTTTGTAGGCAAAGTGATGTCTTTGCTTTTCAATATGCTGTCTATGTTGGTAGCTCTATTTTAAGATTTTTGAGGAACCTCCATATTGTTCTTCATAGTGGCTGTACCAATTTGTATTTCCACCAACAGTATAGGAGGGTTCCCTTTCCTCCACGTTTACTGTTTGTAGAACTTTTGATGATAGTCATTCTAACCTGTGTGAGGTGATAACTCATTGTAGTTTTGATTTGCATTTCCCTGATAGTGACGTTGAACATCTTTTCACATTTGTTGGTCATCTGTATGTCTTCTTTGAAGAAATGTCTATTTAGAACGGTCTTCCACCCATTTTAAGAAATTGGGTTGTGTGTTTTTTGGTTATTGAGCTGCATGAGCTATTTGTATATTGGAAATTAATTCCTCGTCTGTTGCTTCATTTGCAAATATTTGCTCTCATTCTATGGGTTGTCTCTTTGTCTTGTTTATGGTTTCCTTTGCTGTGGAAAAGCTTTTAAGTTTAATTAGGCTCCATTTATTTTTTTTTATTTTCATTATTGTAGACAGTGGATTGAAAAAGATCTTGCTGTGACTTATGTCCAAGAGTGTTCTACCTATATTTTCCTCTATGAGTTTTATAGTATCCACCCTTACATTTGGGTCTTTAATCCATTTTGGATTTATTGTTGTGGGTGGTGTTAGGGAATGTTCCACTTTCATTCTTCCATATGTAGTTGTCCAGTTTTCCCGGCACCACTTACTGAAGAGACTGTCTTTTCTTCACTGTGTATTCTTGCCTCCTTTGTCATAGATCAGGTGGCCATAGGTGTGTGGGTTTATCTCTGGGCTTTCTATAGTTTGGGTGAATTCTGGGAGTTGGTGATGGACAGGGAGGCCTGGAGTGCTGTGGTTCATGGGGTTTCAAAGAGTTGGACACGACTGAGTGACTGAACTGGACTGAACTGAATCCTGTTCCACTGATCTACGTTTTTGTTTTGGTGTCTGTACCATATTGTTTTGATTACTGAAGTAATCAAGCTTTGTAGTATAGTCTGAAGTCAGGGAGCCTGATTCCTCCGCTCTGTTCCTCAGAAAAAGTATTTTGAACTGCTGCAGCGAATCACATACTTAGATGCATTTGACCAGGAGGATAGGCCCTATAGGGTCCCGCTAGTTACAGACTCAGTCTTAAATCTGAAATGATCAAAGGTGACTGGAAAGCTATAGAATATGGCAACAAAGTGATTAAGGGACCCACTATTTAGGAAAAGAGGGATGGACCAATTTGGACTAGAGAGTAATTATAGGACCAAAAATCATGTTTTTATTTTCCAACTAGTTGACATTATTCAGTAAACTCTTTAGAATTATTTTTGCACCTGGTTTGTCTCTCTTTTTAAAAATTGTGGAAAAAGACACAAGATTTATTATCTTAAACATTTCTAAGTGTACAGCACTAAGTATATTCACACTGTTGTGCAACCACTCTCCAGAACTTTTTAATTTTGCAAAACTCAAACTCTGTGCCCATTAAACAACTTCCCCAGCCCCCTCAGAACTATCATTGTACTTTCTGTTTCTACGAATTTGACTTCTCTAGATGTCTCACATAAGTGCATTTGACTTTTTGTGACTGGTTTATGTCACTTAGCATAATGTCCTTCCTATTCCTTTATATTGCAGCATGTGCCAGTGTTTCCTTCTTTTTGAGGCTAAATAATATTCCATTATACATATATATACATTTTAATTATCCAGTCACCTGTTGATGGATACTTGGGTAGCTTCCACTTCTTGGCTATTGTGAATAGTGCTATTATGAACATGAGGATGCAAATATCTCTTCAAGATCCTGCTTTGGATTCTTTTGGCTCTATTCCCAGACATGGGATTGCTGGCTTGTCTTAGTTTGTTTGGGCTGTTATAACAGAAGATCTTATACTGGGTGGCTTACGAACAAGGGAAATTTATTTCTCAGGGTTCTGGAGGCTGGAAAGTGCACGATCAGGACAAATTAGGTGTCTGCTGGGATCTGATTTTGGTTCATAGATGGCAGTCTTTTTGCTGTGTTCTCACATGGTGAAATGGGTGAGGAAGCTCTGTGGTGTCTTCTTTATAAGGGCACTAATCTGATCATGGGCTTCCTTGGTGGCTCAGAGGTTAAAGCATCTGCCTGCAATGCGGGATACCCGGGTTCGATCCCTGGGTTGGGAAGATCCCCTGAAGAAGGAAATGGCAACCCACTCCAGTATTCTTGCCTGGAGAATCCCATGGACGGAGGAGCCTAATCACCTCACTTCTCAGGGACCCTGGCTCCAAATGGCATCATAGTAGGGGTTAGGATTTCAACATATGAAAATTAGAGGGAAACAAACATTCAGTCCCTTACATGGATCATATAGTAATTCAATTTTTAATTTTGGGAGGAGCTACCATACTGTTTTACACAGTGGCTACACTATTTTTCCTACCAGCAGTGCACAAGAGTTCTTATTTTTCCATATCCTGGCCAACAATTGTTATTTTCTGGAGTTTTTTTTTTGGCAGTAGCCATCCTCGTTGGTGTAAGGTATTATCTTACTGTGATTCTGACTTGGTTTTCCCTGATAAATAATGATGGTGAGCCTTTTTTCATATGCTTGTTGGTCATTCATATATCTTCTTCGGAGAAATGTCTAGTCAAATCCATTGCCCACTTTAAAATTAGGTTGTTGTAGTTGCTATGGTTATTGAGTTGTAGAAGTTCTTTATATGTTCTGGATAGTGATCCCTTAGGAAGTATGATGTGCATGCACGCCCAGTTGAGTCCAGCTCTTTGTGACCCCGTGGACTGTAGCCCACCAAGCTCCTCTTCCCATGGAATTTTCCAGGCAACAATACTGGAGTAGGTTGCCATTTCCTTCTTCAGAGGATCTTCCAGACCCAGGGATCGAACCCACATCTCTTGTGTCTTCTGCATTGGCAGGCGAGTTCTTTACCAGCTGAGCCACCAGGGAAGCCCCAAGTATATTACATATACCAAGTGTGTGATTCGCAAACACGTTCTTTCATTCCATCCGTTGCCTTTTCACTGCTTTTTCACTGTCTGTTTCAACGCCTCAGACCCCAGGGGTCGCCATCCCTGAATCAGCCGGAAGAGGGCGCATCATTGCAAGAGCAGAGCTGGGGGGAGGATGTCAGGATCTACTGGGTTATGTATCCTGACTAATAAGTTCTCTATTTAAAGGTGCAGCAAAAATTATAGACAGTTTATTGAGGAATTTCAATAAACTTTATCTCCTTTGAAAACTAAAAGGAGCAATATATATGACTGATAAATGTATTTAAAACATTTTAATGTTTAATGTTTAAATGCTTAAGGAAATTCCCTAGTGGTTCAGTGGTTAGGATTCTAACTCTCTCACTGCTGAGGACCCTGGTTTGATCCTTGGTTGTGGAACTAAAGTCCCATTAGCTGGTGTAGACACGAGGTGTGGCCAAAATAATAATAATAAATAATAAAGCTAAACAAATAAAAATAATAATTTTATTACAAATAAACAAATAAAAATAATTTACTGACATATTGTGCTTCATAGGTGCCAGTCACTGCTCTTAATACTTTACCTATATTTAACTTACATGCATTTACTCACAAAAGCCCTGGGAAGTATTATTATCACTCTCCTTTGAAGATAGGGAAACTGAGGCACAGGGAGGCTGAGAAACTGGTCCAAGGCCCCACAGTTAGGAGGTGGCAGAGCTGAAATTTGAACTGGCAGTCTGGCTCTAAAGCCTGTGCTCATGGCCTTGGATAGTTTGATTTTTAAAATTTTAAAAGAAATATAGTTAATTTAAAGTATTATATTAGCTTCAGATATTCAGCATACTGATTCAGTATTTTCACAGATTATATGCCATTAAAAGTTTTTAGAAGATAATGGCTATAACTCCCTGTGCTATATAATTTATCCTTGTCACTTATTTGCTTTATATATAGTAGTTTGTCCCTCTTAATCCCATAGCCCTAATTTGTTTCTCCTCTCCCCTTCTTTCTCCTTCTTGGTAACCATTAGTTGTTTTCTGTATCTGTGAGTCTGTTGCTGTTTTGCCTATACACTCATTTGTATTATTTTTTAGATTCCACATATAAGTGATATTTCTCTTTGACTTATTTCACTAAGCATAATATTCTCTAGGCTCATGTTGCTACAAATGGGAGAAATTCATTTATTTATGACTAATATTCTGGTGTGTGTGTGTGTGTGTGTACCACAGTTTCTTTATCCATCGTCTGTTGATGGGCACTTGGGTTGCATCCATATCTTGGCTATTGTAAATTGAGCTGCTAGGAACATGGGGGTGCTGGTATCTTTTTGATGGATGGTTTGGTTTTTACCTGTGGAAAAAGTTTTTCCACTTCAACCAACTTGATCCAATAGGATATGTGTTATAAAGTCATTCCTTTTAAGATTCCATTTTCTCACTTGTACCTTCTGAAAAATTCACCATTGACTTAGGTGTTTGATGTAGGACTTGGTGTCACAGGGCCCTGGAACGTCACCCTGGGGCTCCCAAAATCACCTCTTAGCTCTGTTGTTCAGATGCCTGGGAACCTCACTTATAGCCAAACTTGAAAAAAAAATCAGAATAAATTAAAACACACATACACACAAGCAAAAAGACATAGACATATGGGGGAAAAACTCTAAGAAAGGATTTTAAAAAATTGCCATAATACCATTATCACATTCAATAAAGTTAAAATAATCCCTTAATGTCATCTAATATTAGAGTCCAATTTTTTCAGACTATTTCTGTTTTCTTTATTTCAAAACTCTCCTTTCATAGGTGTGTTTAGTTTTAGGTCTCAAGTCTTTTCTAATCTGTAAAATAATGCCTTCCTTTCAGTTTTTAAACATATTATTTGTTGGTGAAATTGGGTCATTTATCCTGTGCAATAACATGGAAGACTGAGAAAATCAGTTTAAGATGTTTTTGTGGCTCTCTGTGTCTCTAGGCACTATTCCACTAGGGGTGTTCAGTCAAAATACCGTGTTTTAAAGTCACTTGAGATAATTCTTCCATATGTGATTATGAAATCAGTTTGATATACTATTAGTTTCATTTGTTCCAGTTTGTTTTTGATTGATGGGAGTTGCCTTTTCTAAATGTGATTTCATTTTACAATGCTGCAAGATATCTACATGGTTGAAAGTCAAAATTATAAAAAGATATGAACAGACAAGTATAGCTTCCATGACTGCTTTCTTCTATATCCAAGAGTCAATCTCTTCCTTGCCTTGGAGATGTTTTTGGTTTTTTAAAGTTAGTTTTGGCTTTATCCTCCCATTGTTTTTAATATGTGTGCATGTTTGTATTCCTCCTCGCTTCTTCTCACCTTGTATTTCTGGAGGCCATCCTTGTTCCTTTTTTTATAGCAGCATAACATTCCACTGTGTGTGGGTTCCAGAATTTTCCAACCAGTCCAATACTGATGGACACTTGAGTTGTTCCCAGTCTTGGGAACAGCAGATAATGCTGCAGAGTGTATGTCATTTTGCAATTTTGGTTGTTAGGTTTGGGGTAGACTTCTGAAACTGTGATTGTTGGGTCAAAGGGAAAAGGCACGTGCAGTGTTGCTAGACATGACAAAATTGTTCTCTGTAAAGATTGTTCTATTTTCAGTTCCCATCAGCAATGTAGCAGAGTGTTTCCTTGGAACCTTACTAATAGAGTATATTGTCACACTTTTGGATTTTTATTTATCTGAAATATAAGAAGTGATATCTCAGGGTAGCTTAAATTTGCAGTTCTCTTGTGATGAGCAACAGTTCATTGGTTTTGTTTGCTTTTCTTTTTCTGTGCAATGCCTGTTTATATCTCATTTTATTTTTTTTTTAATATCTCATTTTAAAAAATCAAGTTATTGGGCTTTTTCTTCTTCAAATTCTTTAATTGTTAAGGATATTAGCCTTTTGTCTATGATAGAATTTGCAGTTATCTCTCCCATATTTTCATTTGCCTTTTGATTTTAGTTAGGACTTTAAAGAGATTGCCATGGAGCCAAATTTGTTATTGTTTTCTCTTATTAGTTTTGGATTTTGCCTCACTAGGATATAAAATATTTCACCCATTTTTCTCTGTTATTTGTATGGCTTCATTTTTACATTTAGCCCTTTGACCCATTTAGAATTATCCTGGTGTTTAGTGTAAGAAATAGATCCAATTTTATCTTTTTCCTTATTGTTCTGCCCATAGTCCGAATCCCCGATCGGGAAAGAAGACTCCTCGAGACAATGCAACTTGCAATAGGGGAATTTATTACTGACTCGAGCCAGGGCCTCCCGCCCTCACCAAGGGTGTGAGGACGAAAAGGCCCTGGACCCCAGTTCTCTTGGGTATTTATTGGGTATAATCAGGTAGTTGGTGCAAGCGGATTGGTTACACAGTTGCAAGGCAATTTTTGTTGGCCCAATCCTTGTGGGCTTTCAGCTTTCCCCTGATAGGTTCCCTTTTTCTTGCTAGGCACATGTTGATTGGCTGGCTCCAGGTGGCGTGATAATTATGTTACTCCAGGAAACCAGGCCTACTCCTAATCTAGGCTGCCTATCATGGCGTTAGCCGTGACAGCCTCACACTTATGGGTGTCCACTTATATGTAAATTATATCTCAATAGGGTTATTATAAATATATATGTATATATATATTTGGAACGATACATCTTATGCTTTGACAGTGGTTGATTCTGGATGGTAAGATTCAAAATATTCTCTATTTTTTCTCTATATGAATAGATATGCCCTATTCTATTCTCCTATATTTGCAGGAACTTCTTTCTATGTTATATACCTCATAAGGCTAGGATATTTATTTCTGAAAGATATAATGCAAGCCCAATAATGCAGTCCTGGAATGTGAATCAAGTGGGCCTTAGGAAGCATCACTACTAACAAAGCTAGTGGAGGTGATGGAATTCCAGCTGAGCTATTTCAAATCCTGAAAGATGATGTTGTGAAAGTGCTGCACTCAATATGCCAGCAAATTTGGGAAACTCAGCAGTGGCCACAGGACTGGGAAAAGGTCAGTTTTCCCTCCAATACCAAAGAAAGGCAATGCCAAAGAATGCTCAAACTACGGCACAATTGCACTCATCTCACACGCTAGTAAAGTGATGCTTAAAATTCTCCAAGCCAGGCTTCAGCAATACGTGAACTGTGAACTTCCAGATGTTCAAGCTGATTTTAGAAAAGGCAGAGGAACCAGAGATCAAATTGCCAACATCTGCTGGATCATCAAACAAGAAAGAGAGTTCCAGAAAAACATCTATTTCTGCTTTAGTGACTATGCCAAAGCCTTTGACTGTGTGGATCACAATAAACTGTGGAAAATTCTTCAAGAGATGGGAATACCAGACCACCTGATCTGCCTCTTGAGAAATCTGTATGCAGGTCAGGAAGCAACAGTTAGAACTGGACATGGAACAACAGACTTGTTCCAAATAGGGAAAGGAGTACGTCAAGGCTGTATATGTCGCCCTGCTTATTTAACTTATATGCAGAGTACATCATGAGAAATACTGGGCTGGAGGAAGCACAAGCTGGAATCAAGATTGCCGGGAGAAATATCAATAACCTCAGATATGCAGATGACACCTCTCTTATGGCAGAAAGTGAAGAAGAACTAAAGAGCCTCTTGATGAAAGTGAAAGAGGACAGTGAAAAAGCTGGCTTAAAGCTCAACATTCAGAAAACTAAGATCATGGCATCTGGTCCCATCACTGCATGGCAAATAGATGTTGCAACAGTGGAAACCGTGGCTGACTTTATTTTTCTGAGCTCCAAAATCACTGCAGATGGTCACTGCAGCCATGAAATTAAAAGACGCTTACTCTTTGGAAGGAAAGCTATGACCAACCTAGACAGCATATAAAAAGCAGAGACGTTAATTTGTCAACAAAGGCCCATCTAGTCAAGGCTATGGTTTTTCCATTAGTCGTATATGGATGTGAGAGTTGGACTATAAAGAAAGCTGAGCGCAGAAGAATTGATGCTTTTGAACTGTGATGTTGGAGAAGACTCTTGAGAGTCCCTTGGACAGCAAGGAGATCCAACCAGTCCATCCTAAAGGAGATCAGTCTTGGGTGTTCATTGGAAGGACTGATGTTGAAGCTGAAACTCCAATACTTTGGCCACCTGATGCGAAGAGCTGACTCATTTGAAAAGACCCTGATGCTGGGAAAGATTGAGGGCAAGAAGAGAAGGGGACGACAGAGGATGAGATGGTTGGATGGCATCACCGACTCAATGGACATGGGTTTGGGTAAACTCTGGGAGTTGGTGATGGACAAGGAGTCCTGGCGTACTGTGGTTCATGGGATCACAAAGAGTTGGACACGACTGAGCAACTGAACTAAACTGAACTGAAGCCCAATAATTTTTTTGGAAGAAGTTTGTCCATGGTTAATGTATATTAATACTTAGGAACCAAACAAGTATTTGAATGTTTACTGTGCACCCTGAACTATGCTATGTGCTGGGGGAAATTTTAGAAGCGAAGTCATCTAGACAGAGATATTTAAAGTCGAGTCAGTGAACCTCAGTGTGAGTAGGGGCCGTGGTAAAAGTTGAATGAGTGGTTTAGACAGACAGTGAAAATGGAGGGAGAGGTCTTCCTAGGCAGGGCTGGCCCTGGAGGCTTCAAAGAGGATGTGTCTTTTAGTTAGTTCTTGAAGGATGAATACAGTTCAGACAAGGATTAAAAACAGGCATGTGCAGGCAAAGATTACGTGTGAGGAGAGGGGAATGGGAGCCCTTCAGGACATTTGGGGCACCAGGTAGGCAGGGCTGGTCAGAGGGTCTGCCCTGAACCTCTAACACTGTGCACTGTGTCTGGGCACACAGCTCTCTGCTCCTGACAGGGGGTGAGCTGTCTTCAGTCTCCAGGGACTGGCAGCCTTTCAGAGGATCCAGTTACACACAGAACCCCTCCCCAAGGAGCTCGTTTCTGGTGGCGAAACTGCTTGCAGCTGCTGAAGCCTGCAGGAAAACGGGCTGTCACGGTTTGCATTTGATTTTTCTCCTTATCATTCCATTCTTTGCTGGCACCCATGGTGTGGGACCCTGGGTCTACCCCAGGACCCAGCCAGCCCGCGACGGGTGGGCACACAACAGCTGCCTGGCAGGGCAACTGCCCAGGCTCAGGTTGACTTCTGCTTTGAATGACTCTGAGCACAAACTTGCCTCCTCCTCTTCCTTAAGCAATGGCATATGTTGGGGCTGGGGGTCAGGGAGGTGGGGCGGACAAGTCTAACAGCCTAAAACAGCCACCTCACCACTTGTCTGACAGCCCAGCCTCAGTCCTTTGAGACTTAGCCTGAAAAAAGGCCCTCAAATTTTCAGCTAATCTTTTTGATTGTGTGTGTGTGTCTGTTGGGTAGGGGTGGGAGGTTTCTGCAGTTCACTGTCCTCCTTGACTCTCTGGGACCACTTTCAGACCCCACATACATTCTGTTTCCTCTGCACTCCCTCTCAATTGCGATTGGTGCCCTTCAGCATGTGTTTTCCTAATTCAGGACAGGGCAATAATTCCAAAGGGATTTCTTTAACTTCCTGAGATAATCCATTTCTGTTGTAACCAATCCTACTTATATGTAACCTAATACTCTCATGGTGAAGAAACAGGGAATCCCTGAGTGCCACCTTTATTCCATTAATTGCAGACCCTAATGTATTCTTCCTGGAGAGCCACATGATGGGATGGACAGAGCGTGGATCTCAAGTCAGATGGACCCCTGGCTCTGTCACTACTAGCTGAATGACCTCAAGCAAGTGTTCTAGCTCTGAGCCTCTTTTTGCACCTCTTGGTTGTATGTGTGTGTTAGTTGCTCATGTCTGACTCTTTGTGACGCCATGGCCTGTAGCCTGCCAGGCTCCTCTGTTTATGGGATTTCTCAGGCAAGAATACTGGAGTGGGTTGCCATTCTCTTCTCCAGGGGATCTTCCCCACCCAGGGATTGAACGCGGGTCTCCTGCATTCAAGGCAGATTCTCAACCATCTGAGCCACCAGGGAAGCCCTCACCTGGTTGTGATGATAACTAAATAACCAGGCAAAACTCATGGGCAGGTGCTACAAAAGGTATTCTTTGGTATGTTCAGAAGCCCTCAGCCTTCTGTGTTTTGAGTTCCCTAACCTAATCCATCCTGTTTTCTGAAACTTTAATCAGCCCCCTGCCCTTTGAGTGGATTGCTATCCCTGAGGCACTGGCTCACCCAGCAGCCTCCTTTGAGCCTGCAAACAACAGAAATATTTGTTTCCTGGCACGGTTTCTATACCAAGAATGGTTTCTAGGCCTGAGGAGTCTGCCCCTGGGAGAGAGCATGCTGGACACGGTTCACAGAACAGGAGTGGACACAAGCGCCTGTGTACAATCTTGTCCTCAGTTACCTGACACCAGTCTCCAAGGGAATTAGCCAAAGACATCTCAAATGTCAGGGCACATATTTCTGTCTGAGGTTGAACTGTCTTCTCCCTCCACGGGCCTGTACTACATCCTTCCAGAATTAAGTGACCCAGCCTCCTTGTGGAATGGCCTATACAGAAAGCATGCCTTCCTGGGTTCTGGATGAGAACTGGGACAGTGCACGTGGGGGAGGTGAGGCTATTGTGAATTAAAGAGGGCACACACAGCTGGTCAGGAGCCAAGTCATTAATGTTTCTTTGATTTCCCTCTGGAGTAGTCAGGGACTGTTTTTCCTCTCACCTTTCCTCCTCTCCTTTGCATCTTGCAACTGTTTGATAATCAAGATGGAGGTATGTCCAAACAGGTACCCAAGAGCTCCCTGTAACCTTATTTCAGGGTCTCCTTTCCTCCTTTGCTCTTGAGAAGCCATCCTTATACTCACATCTTCAGGCTGCCCCCTGCTCCTGTCTCACTGTCCCCTGGGGCTGGTTTTAGCTGTGGTCCTACACGTAGAACTTCATTGCATCTCACTGTCTCAGCGCCGGAGTGTTAAAAAACTAATTTAATGAATGTTTCCAAGCTGAATGAGAGAAGACCAGAAGGTACTCCAGGTTCCCTGTTGAGTTCCCTGTTTAGATCCAGACACACCATCCCTGACTTGGTGATTCTGATGCTGGAACTTTCTCATGAAGTGGGAGATACTTTTGGGCCAGTGGGTCATTCAGGTGATTTTGTTAGGGGAAGCACACTGACTGAAACCGCCCACCCTGGCCAGGCACCATAGTAACCATTTGCATGAGTTGTTTTATGACAGGAGATCCTGATAAGGAATACGGAACTAATAAGCCACCACCAACCAGAAGAGTTTGGGAAAGGTCGAAAGGAGACACCGCGTGTCTGTCCACTTTCCAGAATCCCTCTCGCTAGCATCCATGTTGGCTGAGCAATGTGTGTGCCCCCAGGAAAGACTCTGAATTAGAATGATTGGCCAAAGACCACCCGGAAACTAATCCCATCACCATAAAACCCGAGACTGTGAGCCACGTGGCAGAGCAGTTCTCCTGGGTTCCCTTACCTCCTGCTCTCCACCCGGGTGCCCTTTCCCAGTAAAATCTCTTGCTTTGTCAGCACATGTGTCTCCTTGGACAATTCATTTCTGAGTGTTACACAAGAGCCCGGTTTTGGGCCCTGTAAGGGGTCCCCCTTCCTGCAACAATTTCATTAGATGCTGGATACCAAAGTTCTTCATAAATTGAAAACAAAATTGTGAGATGATCATGATGCTCGTAAGCAATTTCTGAATACTGTGTTTGGTGATTGGAACCAGTCCTGTAATTAAGTATGCCATACAAAGACAATCTGATAATCCGATGCATATTTAGTGATATTATTTTTTTGTTTCCCTCCAGCCCCGATTATACTTAGCCCTTGAGGAAGCCTACTGTGGTCCCCTCTCCGCTGACTGAGAATAAAAGCCACCTTTCTGTTTTCTCCAAACTCTGTCTCCATATTTTTATTCAGCTTTGGTGGGCAGAGAAGGCCAAGATTTTGGCCAGCAACAATTGGAGGTGTTAGAATCGTAGTGGTTCACGTTGGCTGAGTGCTTCTTACTACAGTGTGGCCACACCAGTTGATGAAGCTTGATAAATACCAGCCACCTCATCGCATTTGCTACTCAGAACAAGTGTCTTCAAGGGAGACACTATTATTAGTCTATTTATCAATGGGGAAACTGAGGGTCAAAAAGATTGTCAACTGCTTGTTGTAAAGAGACAGAACTGGTGCTTAAACTAAACAGCCTCAAAAGCCCAGGTGTTTAAGCACCAAGCTGGGCTCCCTACCATGAATCTAAAGCAGTGGTCCTCATCCTTTTTAGCACTAGGGACTGGTTTCAAGGAAGACAATTTTTCCACGGACCAAGGTGGGGCAAATGGGGATGGTTTCGGGGTGATTCAAGCGCATTACATTTATTGTGCACTTTATTTCTATTACTACATCAGCTCCACTTCACGCCATCAGGCATTAGATCCCGGCAGTTGGGGTTTGAAAGGGAAAGTGAAGTCACTTAGTCGTGTCCGACTCTTTGTGACTCCATGGACTGTAGCCTACCAGACTTCTCTGTCCATGGGATTTTCCAGGCAAGAGTACTGGAGTGGGTTGCCATTTCCTTCTCCAGGGGATCTTCCCGACCTAGGGATCAAACCCAGGTCTCCCACATTGCAGGCAGATGCTTTACCTCTGAGCCAGCAGGGGTTTAAAGGACCAGAATCATCTTGTATTCGTTTTCCATGAAATCTCACCTCTCTGCCCCTCCCCCTTTGCCTTCCTGCCCTTCTCTCCCATTTAGTCTCCCTCTTTGTTGACAGTCTTTTCTCTATCCTGCCTGAATGCTTTGTCTTCAGGGGTCTCTGTATGCTGCTTTTTGCCTGATCCATCCATAATTAACCCAGAAATTTATATTTAATTTTTGGGGGCTCTTTCTCAGGCTAAAAAAAAAAAACCAATAGGTTTTGAATAGTATTTGTTTTCTGAATGGAGGACTGGCATCAGAGCCCCCTTCAGATGCTGATGGTATTGGGCTGAGGTGGATACTATGACTAAGCCAATGGTTGCAGGAGCCCAGAGCAGTAATCCTCTTGAGGTTGGATAAGTGAGCCACACTTATCCAAGGGACGTCCAAATCTGAGCCTGGCTATTTCAACTCTTCTCTCCCACTCTGATTCTGAATTCCCTGGATAGGGGACAGGACATTGGCTGTTATTTTGAGGTCCCCAGTAATACTTAAGGTCAGGCTCTTTGGGAAATGCTGGACTGAAGGAGTAAACCTTGGTTCTCTCATTTTCTTGCACCTCCAGATCACCTATTCCAGAATTTCCTTTTGCAGATCCTGAGGCCAAGGGTCCCAGGATCAAATGTGGGGACACTGCTCTAGAGCACATGTCCCTAAATTCGAGCCTGCATCAGAATCCCACCCCCCCCACAAAGCTTGTTGAAACACAGACTGTGGGCTCCTCTCCCAGAGGGTCTGACCCAGTTGGTTTTGGGTGAGTCTGGGGGATTTGTACTTCTAATAAATCCCCAGGTCACACTGATGCTGGTGGTCCTGGGACCACACTTTGAGAACTACTGTCCTAGATCATTCCACAGCATTAAAAAGTAGATTGACCCTCAACCCAGACCAGAGACCTTTCTTCACTTCAAGCTAAAATGTCTAACAATAGTAACTCTTGACCAGCCAGAGCTTTCTCATAAATTACCAGGCTCCTTAAGTACCTCTGTTCTCAAAAGGTGCGGCAAGTGCTCTCTTTGCTGTCAAAACCAGGTGCTGGGAAACCTGGATCCTAGGATTCCATTTACATCCCAGACAACAACATCGTGAAAGACCAGAGGGAAGTCATCTACCTTTCTTTGGCTTGTTCTCTCCCCATCTGCAGACTGTGACATCTTTAGGAGGTAAAATGAGAGAGCCGAGTAAAACACATTCAGGAAATGTTTAAAGCTCAAGGTACAGATACTGGCCATGACCCTGAACCATTGACTGGGGAGGTGAAGACTGGCTGCCGGGTCTTGGTTTTTCACTTAATTGTGGCAGTCGGTGGTCCAGCTGCTATTTCTTCATCTGAGCTAAATAGAACTAGACCCTGAGTGGAGCCTCTGCAAATTTAGCTGCTTTAGTGCATACTTGTAGCTTGCAAGTTGCTTTAAAACTGTCTTTAGCATTCATTCTCATTGCTATTTTTGTTTGTAAGTTCTTCTGTTTATAAGGGGAGAACTCTGTGCCAATGGCTCCTGCCTGGGTGTGACCGGTAGGCTGTTAGGCAGCAAAGGCTAAAAGTGGGAGACGGGGTCAGAGTTCAGTTCAGTTCGGTCGCTCAGTTGCGTCTGATTCTGCGACCCCATGGACTGCAGCACGCCCGACTTCTCTGTCCATCACCAACTCCCAGAGCTTGCTCAAACTCATGTCCATTGAATCGGTGATGCCATCCAATCATCTCATCCTCTGTCGGCCCCTTCTCCTCCTGCCTTCAACCTTTCCTAGCATCCGGGTCTTTTCAAATGAGTCAGTTCTTTGCATCGGGTGTCATTAGAGTACATAAAATATAAACAGCTGTTGTTCTTACTTAGTTGCTCAGTTGTATCTGACTTTCATGACCCCATGGACTATAACCCTCCAGGCTCCTCTGTCCATGGGATTTCCCAGGCAATAATACTGGAGTGGGTCGTCATTTCTTTTTTCCAGGGGATCTTCCTGGCCCATGAATCTCTCCTGCGTTGGCAGGCAGATTCTTTACCACTGAGATGCCAGAGAAGTCCATAAACAGCTATGAACATTAATTTTTATAATAGTTAAGGACTGACTGATAGCAAGAGAGACTATTTAGCCTTAATCACTAGAATTACAAAAGAGCCGACATGCAGTTGTCTTGTAATTTTCTGTTTACATGTCCACAGTTGCACTTAGACTACAAGGCACATTTGGGTGGGCCCATCTTTATATTTTCACTGATGTTGGCTCGCTACTATTAGAGTTGGCATTTAATAATTACTTGTTGAATTATAGAATGCCATGGATGATAGCTGTGAATTAGCTTAAAAATGTCACCTTTTGTATAAATCAGTTTTACCTTCACTCTCTTTTGTAACAAGGCAGGGATAAATATTTTAATGTTGAGTGACTGAATAAAACAATGATCGGGTGGTAAATATAAACAGCTGTTGTTGTTTAGTCATTCAGCTGTGTCTCTTTTGTGACCCCATGGACTGTAGCCTTCTAGGCTCCTCTGTCCATGGCATTTTCCAGGTAAGAAAGAGACATATGGGCAAAAAATACACCAGTATCCTCTTGGCTGGGCTGTTTTGGGCTCCACATAGGTCCCTAGTAGTTTAGCCCAATTTCGATGGAGACTAGAGGAATGAGACCAGGGTCATCAGCTTGACTCACAAAGGAGCCCCTTAGTTTTGCTTTGCCCGGTGGCCTAAGCTGCATTGTGAAACCAGACCCAGGTCAAACCGGTCTTGATAGATGATGGTGTGAGCAACACACTTGCCATCTGAGATCCTCCCTTGGGGTGATCCTTTATCTTCCTACAGGGGCCAGAGTCACGGTCTACATCCCAGGAGCAAGTTCCCATCACACAAATAACCGCATTCCATGGGTCAGCTTTCTCCCCCTATTTAATTCGTCAAGGGGCCCTTCCCATGGTATTCTGCTCTGCTCTGCTCTTTCGACAGTGAGAAGGACCTGGTTAATGGTTAACCTGGTAAAAGGGACTGGTCTCTAAGAGGTAGAGACTCTTATGATGAGACCGTCAGACCTAAGGAGAGCCTGAGGAGAAGGCATTTCTGGGAAAATGGGTCACACATTCCCTCCTTCTATAAGTTAGTTGTTGATGTGTTCGATTCCAGTGCTGCAGAGGATTAAATATAGACACAGACAGATCGAGAGGCACACATATACACACTTGTACACACACACACACACACACTTTCTGCTTTAGAACCTTATAAATGGAGGAAGCCTTATAAATGTGTAGGTCATTACAATAAAGGCAACAGGTAATAAGAACAATCATTTTCTGTTTAAATAATGATTTGCATCAATAGCCTCTCTTGCCCCTCTTTTGTTCCCATTAATCTCTCTTTCCTCTCTACCTTTATCTGATTGTGCTTTCCAGCTCCTGGGCCTTACACAGAATGGCAGTTCCTAGGAAAAGCAAAAGCAAGAAGAACAATAGCCTTTCAGTGGATTCTTGTTTGCAGGAAAATACCAGAGACTGGAAGGGTCATGTGAGTCAGGGAACCGTGGCTCTTGGCAATTGAAATCCTTGTCATCTGAAAAAGAGAGGTCAGGTCTGCGCTGGAGCTCAGCTAAAAGCCATGGGGTTACCTAAGGTCTGGGACCCGGCGGCCAGGAGCCGGGAAGGGAAATAACTGGGTGGGGCCTGGGCAGCAAAGGCTCCAGGAAGGACTCCGCTTCTTATCTCTGCTCTGCCGCGTCCTGCCTCTGATTTCAGGAGTCACACACTGCTTCTCTGAACCTTGGTTTCTTCATTTACAGTGTGACTGTAACATGCACTCTACCAAATGCAGTTGTTGTAAGGCTGAAAACGCTCATTTCAGCAGAACTCATGTTTCTTGGTTCCCTGGAGAATTGGCACATACCTGACACCCCCTTAAACTTGAGAAGTGACTCAGCGATTTCCCAAAGGGCCTTGCAAGGAAGCAAACAGCTTTATCAGGCATCTGCTCTGTAGCGATGTATGTGATTCAGTCTAATGATCTCAGCCACCCTACAAAGAAGATACTTTCTTCTTCCCTAAACAGATGGAAGAATCAGAGCTTGGGGGAGTTGACTGCACCATACCTGGGATCCCTCGGAGACTAGAACTCAGGTCTTTCTGACTCAGCATTTATCCATTTCTCACTGTGCCTCACTGGCTCACACTTTGGATACAGATGGATATAGAAATAAAACCTAGGCTTCTCACTAGTCATCAGGAGCCTGTACACTCAAGTAGGTCACAGAGAAATGGGAGAAGAGACAGTGGGACCTCTAGAAGACACCCACCTTAGGGCTGTTTTGTGGAGACAGCTGAGGGCCGGTGAGAGGCCTGTGTCCATCCAGTGGGTATCACTTCTTTCTCTGTCTCTTTCCTTCTCCAATATCTATTTAGAGAAGATCGGGAGTGTTCAGGGTGGTATGGCCATGCACTCCAGTATCTATTTAGGATGACCCCAAAGCCAAGGGTCCACAGAATACATTTTCCTGCCCCACACTGGGCTCTCAGAGCTGCCTAACTGCCCTCCATCAGTCGGGCCAGGTGGAATGGAACCTGATTGGGGAACAGCTTGGAAGCTGAGTGGGGGTGAAGGGTCGGCAGTGGCAGGCTTCGCTCTAACTCCCTTTCATGGCAGGCTGCCTCCTCCTCCTGGCCTGCTTTCTGATATCCCTAAGGCCTCTCCAAGTAGGGAGAGTGGAAGGACAGAGTGGATGTGGCCAATCAAGAGATGCCACCCTCTAATCAGGTCACCCCGGCAGCCCCCTGTCTAACCCAGTTGGCGCTGAGCCTCTTGCTTGGGGATCATTTTGTTCTGTAGCAGTAACGCTGACCTAAGCTAGGCCACTCTGTCCAGAACTTTGCTTGATCTAAAGCAACTCTCCCTGGGAGTTCTGTCTTGCTGGCAGGTCTTCAGAAGGCGGCGGTGCCGTTTAGCCAGGGGAGTCAGCAAATGGCTTTTCCCCCAGCTTGGTCCGCTTAGATAATCTGCTGATGGGTTTTCTTTGAGTACAGAAGGATCCAGATTTCCTAGAGATGTGTGAAAAAGAGCCTCAGTTTATCAGAGACGGCATCAAAGTTGCTATATAGAAGCTCGTGATATAAAAATCACTTTGGATTTTATGACCAGTTAGGAAACAAAAACTTTTAAAGTGAACATTTATAACAGAAACAAAAGCTATGAGGGGCCAGAAATAAATCCAATGAGATATATGTATAATCTCTATGAAGAAAATTACAAAACTTCACTTACTTAGGTATTCTTTGCTAGAGAGATGAGGCGTGTTCATGATATGAAGGTTCACTGTTAGAAGATTTTAATTCTCCCTAAATTAATCTAGAAATTACAAAAATCCAGACAGGATATTTTGTGTAACTTGATAAGATGATTCTAACCTTGCTTCAAAAAAGCAAAGGGCCAAAATACCTATGAAATTTTGGGAAAAAACCAAGATGAATGACTTGCCTTATCAGACTTATTAAAGTGGTGTGGTATTAGCCCAGAAGGCGACAAATAGGCCTGTGGAACAGAATAGAGGGCCCCCAGGCAGATTCCTATGCATGTGAAGGCTTGATATATGACAGAGACAGCGTGCAAATCTGTAGAGAAAGGATGAATTATTCAAAGAATGACACTGGGAATTCAGTAACCCATGTAGAAACGCAAAACCAAACACAACCCATTTAACTAGAAGTGAAAAATGTGAAAAGCAGAAGTTTAGGACATCTAGGAGAAAATATAGAAAACTCTCAGGATCAGAGAGTAAACAATAATACCTGAAAACACAGAGAGGACAGACTATAAAGAATAGCAATAAATTTATCAGCATTAAAGTGTAAAGACAAGTATGACCTGGGAGAAGATGTTGGCAATGGGGCAGCTATAAGGGGTGCTTGTATATAGAGAGCTATAAGGGTGCTCTCTCCCTTTAGGAGAGAGGCACCTGCCAGGTGTGTGATTGGTGACAGCATGTAGCTGCCGCACCTTCAAGATCCACCAGCGTTCAGGCCGAGACCGTGCTCTCCTCGGCCCAACTGAGCATGGTGGGGGGACTCAAGCTGAGCCATTCTTGCCCAGCATTGGTTTCCTTTAAAAGGCAAACTTTCTTCTGAGGCTTTCCATTAGCTGGACGGAGACCTCAGAACTCCCTGCAGGCGAAGTTTCTTTCTACCCAATCCTCCTTTCTTCTCTCTTCCATCACAGGTAGCAAGATCTGCATCAGGTTCTGAAGGCTCTTCCCAGCCACTCCTGCCCTTTTTCCCATTACCTTTCAGAAGCACTGAAACTGAAAAAAGTTAACGTGTTAGTCGCTAAGTCATGTCTAACTCTTTGCGATCCCAATAATTGTCTTCACTTCTAATTCCTTCTTGGTGTCTGCTTCTCAGAGGGCCTGAACAGACATAACCTATAAAGTCGTAGAGGACTGCGACTTTCCTGGTGGTCCAGTGGTTAAGACGTCACTTTCCAGTGCAGTGGTGGAGGTTCAGTCTTGGTCGGGGAGCTAAGATCCCACATGTCTCACAGCCAAAAAACCCAAAACATGAAACAAGCAATATTGTAATAAATTCAATAAAGACTTTAAAAATGGTCCACATAAAAAAAAATCTAAAAAAAACAAGATTGCTATTCAGAATGTGTGTGTAAAAACAAGTAAACTACAGATTGATGAGGTAAAAAGAAACAACTCCATAGAAATGTAGGCAAAAGATAAAAACAGGCAATCCATTGAAGAAATCTAAAAAGTTAATACATACATGAAAAGATGCCCAACCTCACTACTAGTCAGGAAAATGTAAATTACAGGAAACCAGTGCTATTTAATACTAAGATAGCCTGCCAGGCTCCTCTGTCTAGGGGATTTTCCAGGCAAGAATACTGGAGTGGGTTGCCGTTTCCTTCTCCAGAGGCTCTTCCAGGGATTGAACCTGCCTCTCCAGCTTGGCAGACGGATTCTTTATCACTGAGCCACAGAAGAAACTTTTAATACTTATAAGATTGGTAAAAACTAAAAACATTTGCTGAAGTATTGGGGAAGATGTGGAGCTGTGTGCTCCACATGTGTGCTGTTGGTGGGAGGGTAAACTCATGCGACCATTTTGGACAGTATAGTAATTACTCATTTAGAAATGATGAGGAAGTGCTTACCCATCTTTAGACTTCCCCACATGTGCATAAGGAGACACACAGAAGAATACTTTGCAGAGGAAAAGAACCCAGACAACCTAAATGTCCAGCAAAAGAAAAATGGATGAAAACATTGTGAAATGGACATTGCTAAGGAATATCATACAGCCATAAAAATAAATAAACCACAGCAAATATTTCTGCACTCAATGGAAGTGGCAAACTGACTTTTGACTGTGAAAAGTCCTGACTATGTATAGTTTATTTATTTTAAAAAGCTAAAAGAAGAAACAGAGAAGGGGGTGGAGAAAAAGGGACTTGTTTATCCTCTCGTCTACAGGAACTAAGTTGGCAAATAATTTGATGTGCTTTATCCTGGCCACACTAACTGCTGAAGGAGACTAATTATGATTTTGTAAATCTTTCCTCTACTAAAAGCAGACACAGAAAAGGGTCATTTGTTAGCGATATTTTTTCTCATCAATCGCAGCAGATGTTGAAGTTGCTTGAAGTTGGAGGTAGTCACTCAAATGTCTGCCTTGAGTGGGCCTGGCATTCAGGAGTACAAAGGGAAGGAAGAGAGTGGGGAGGGGGTTTTGGGGGGAAGCGGGGAGGAGTGGGAGGGCTGGGGAGCTGCCCCCTCCCCCCACCCCGACCCAGGCCCTACTTTCCTGCAGCCCGAGGCTGACAGCCCAGCTGCTGCCTCATGTGCGCTGTCCTGGAATTCTTATGATGTCTCAGGAATCTGGTTCTGGCCCGTGGTGAAATTACAGACTGCGGTGTCCAGCCTCACCGACGTGACCGGGGAGGGGGAACCTCTCTTCTGCATGCCTGCTTTGGTAAACCTCCCAGGCCTCTCTGCCAGGGCTTTGTCCCCAGTTGCCTTCCTGACCTGGGACTGACTGACGAGCCCTGGGCTGTTTACCGGCCCCTCCCGTCCCCTAGGAAAGTATCCCTCCTCGGCCTGTGTCCATAATAGCTAGTAAGCACTCAGAAAGCAAAGCAGAGCAGGTCTGAGGCCCAGAGAGTTTCCAATCAAAGGAGTATTATTTTTAAAAATCCTATTCAGAAAATGTTCTTTGAACTTTATAAGGTACTTGGGGGACAACACAAAAGAAGATCCTTTTAAATAAAGGATTAAAAAAATCCCTTTTAAGTAAAAATTTAAAAATAATTGAATTATAGTTGATTTATAATATGTTAATTTCTGCCGAACAGCAAATTGATTCTTTTTTAAATATTCTTTTCTATTATGGTTTATCATCAGTTCAGTTCAGTTCAGTCACTCAGTCATGTCCGACTCTTCGCAACCCCATGGAATGCAGCAAGGCAGCCCTCCCTGTCCATCACCAACTCCCAGAGTTACCCAGACTCATGTCCATTGAGTCGGTGATGCCATCCAACCATCATCTTCTGTCGGCTCCTTCTCCTCCTGCCTTCAATCTTTCCTAGCATCAGAGTCTTTTCAAATGAGTCAGTTCTTTGCATCAGGTGGCCAAAGTATTGGAGTTTCAGCTTCAACATCAGTCCTTCCAATGAATATTCAGGACTGATTTCCTTTAAGATGGACTGGTTGGATCTCCTTGCAGTCCAAGGGACTCTCAAGAGTCTTCTCCAACACCACAGTTCAAAAGCATCAATTCTTTGGCTCAGCTTTCTGTATAGTCCAACACTCACATCCATACATGACTACTGGGAAAACCATAGCTTTGACTAGACGGACCTTTGTTGGCAAAGTAATGTCTCTGCTTTTTAGTATGCTGTCTGGGTTGGTCATAACTTTTCTTCCAAGGAGTGTCTTTTAATTTCATGGCTGCAGTCACCATCTGCAGTGATTTTGGAACCCCCAAAAATAAAGTCTGTCACTGTTTCCCCATCTATTTGACATGAAGTGATGGGACCAGATGCCATGATCTTAGTTTTTTGAATGTTGAGTTTTAAGTCAACTTTTTCACTGTCCTCTTTCACTTTCATCAAGAGGCTCCTTAGTTCTTCTTCACTTTCTATCATAAGGGTGGTGTCAATTGTATATCTGAGGTTACTGATATTTCTCCTGGCAACCTTGATTCCAGCTTGTGCTTCATCCAGCCCAGCATCTTGCATGATGTACTCTGCATACAAGTTAAATAAGCAGGGTGACAATATACAGCCTTGATGTACTCCTTTTCCTATTTGGAACCAGTCTGTTTTTTCATGTCCAGTTCTAACTGTTGCTTCCTGATCTGCATACAGATTTCTCAAGAGGCAGATCAGGTGGTCTGGTATTCCCATCTCTTAAAGAATTTTCCACAGTTTATTGTGATCCACACAGTCAAAGGCTTTGGCATAGTCACTAAAGCAGAAATAGATGTTTTTCTGAAACTCTCTTGCTTTTTTGATGATCCAGTGGATGTTGGCAACTTGATCTCTGGTTCCTCTGCCTTTTCTAAATCCAGCTTGAAAATCTGGAAGTTCATAGTTCATGTACTGTTGAAGCCTGGCTTGAAGAATTTTGAGCATTACTTTACTAGTGTGTGAGATGAGTACAATTGTGTGGTAGTTTGAGCATTCTTTTGTGTTGCCTTTCTTTGGGATTGGAATGAAAATCGACCTTTTCCAGTCCTGTGGCCACTACTGAGTTTTCCAAATTTGCTGGCATATTGAGTGCAGCACTTTCACAACATCATCTTTCAGGATTTGAAATAGCTCAGCTGGAATTCCATCACCTCCACTAGCTTTGTTAGTAGTGATGCTTCCTAAGGCCCACTTGACTTCTCATTCCAGGATGTCTGGCTCTAGGTGAGTGATCATGCCATCGTGATTATCTGGGTCTTGAAGATCTTTTTCGTACAGTTCTTCTGTGTATTCTTGCCACCTCTTCTTAATATCTTCTGCTTCTGTTGAATATAGTTCCCTGTGCTGTATAGTAGGACTTTATTGTTTATCCATTCTGTATGTAATAGTTTGCATCTGCTAGTCCTAAGCTCCCAGTCCATCCCTCCTCTGCCCCTCCTCCCCCTTGGCAAGTACAAGTCTGTTCTCTATGTCTGTGAGTCTGTTTCTGTTTGGTAGGTAAGTTCATTTGTGTCGTATTTTAGATTCCACATATAAGTGATATTATTTGGTACTTTTCTTTCTCCTTCTGACTTAGTTCACTTAGTATGGTAGTCTCCAGTTCCATCCATGTTGCTGCAAATGGCATTGTTTCATTCTTCTTTTAATGACTAAGATTCCACGGTATACATGGACTGCATCTTCTTTGTCCACTCATCTGTCGGTGGGCACTTAGGATGTTTCCATGTCCTGGCTGTTGTGAGTAGTGCGTGTATCTTTTCGAATTATAGTTTTATCTGGATATTTGATCAGGAGTGGGATTGCTGGATCATATGGTCTATTTTAGTTTTATGAGAAACCTCCATGCTGTTTTCCATAGTGGCTGCACCAACATACATGTCACAAGATTCCAACCTTGTCCTCACAGCAGGTGAAGCTCAAAGGAGACAGGCCTGTGATCAGGCAGTTATAAAAGGATGACATAAGGACTGGCTCGAATAAGAGCAGGGTGCTGGTACCCACTGGGGCCGGATGAGAGATGCTGGTGCAGTGGTATTGGGATAGGAAGAAGAGTGTGGTAGGCAGAGTAATGGCCTACAGAGGTCCGTTTCCTGATCTTCAGAACCTGCGATACCTTATAAGGCAAAAGGGACTTTCCAGGTGTGATTAAATTCAGGATTTTGAGATGGGGAGATTATCCTGGATTATCTGGATGGGCTCAGGATAATCACAAGGATTCCTGAAAGATGGAGGAAGGCATTTCATCAAAGTCAAAGGGTTAAAGATACTGTGCTCTTGTCTTTCAGGATGGAGGAAGGGGCCAGGAGCCAAGGAATGCAGGCAGCTGGAAAATATCAAGGGAACTGATTCCCCCCTAAAGCCTCTGGAAGGAACCACAGCCCTGCTGACACCCTGATTTTAGCTCGGTGAGACCCATTTTCCACTTCTCACCTCCAGAACTGCAAGATAATTAACTTATGCTGTTTTAAGGCACTGAGTTTGTACTGATTTGTTACAGTAGCCGTAGGAAGGGCTTTCCAGGTGGTGCTAGTGGTTAAGAACCTGCCTGCCAATGCAGGAGACATAAGAGATGTGGGGTCGATCCTTGGGTTGGAACGATCCCCTGGAGGAGGGCCTAGCAACCCACTCCAGTATTCTTGCATGGAGAATCCCATGAACAGAGGGGCCTGGTGGGCTATAGTCCATAGGGTCACAGAGAGTTGGACACGACTGAAGGGACTTGCACGCACAGACACAGCCATAGGAAACTAATATAAGGTGAACAGGTTCAAGAATGATTTAGTAGGGACTTCCCTGGTGGTCCAGTAGTTTTAAGACTCTGTACTTCTAAGGCTCAGGGCAAGGGTTTGATCTTTGGGTGGGGAACTAAGATCCCACATGCCGCATGGCAGGGCCAAGAAAAAAAAAAAGATTTAGTAAATAATTTGATTAGAGAGAGGAGGGGAGAGAAAGACCTCCTGGGGATTTCCGGGTGAGACATTAAGGTGAATTGAAGTCCTGTCCCTTGTGCTAGAGTCCACTGGGGAGGTCTGAAGGGAGAGAGACTGGCCTGGAGACGGGGGTTGTCCATGGGGGCTGAAGTCCTGGGCCCCATGAGATAACCCACAGAGAGTGACACTGTTGGGGGAGCTGAGGACCTGATCTTGGAGGGAAAATCTCTTTTTGGCAGAGACACAGAACAGAACACACCTCCAGCAAGCGAATTCTTTTTTGTTCTGTAAACATTTCTGTTCTGTGTCCCCTCTTCTCCCCAACCCCAGGGCTCTTATTAAACCTCCTGTCGAGTCCAGATGGGCAAATTTCAGTTCTGCACACCTAGATTCTCCCTTTTATCCTGGTTCATATCCTCCCAGATACATAGGGGTTTAAGACGTCCCCGGTCTCCAGCTCCCACACTTTCTTCTTGCAGAGCAGCCCTGCTCTTCCTACTCGGGGCCATCAGGGTCTGCACAGTCTGCCTGGCAGCAGTGGGCCTGTCTCCTCTCTCTGGTTGTCCGGCTTGGATTTTGGCCCCATCAGAAGGAGGCCGCATTCCTAACGCTGCTCCTGGCATTTGAACCTGAGCTTTAGTGTGACTGTTGCAGAGTTAGGGCACGTTGCTTTTGTACATACTGTTCTCTCTTGCCTGGAACACCCTTCTGGAAAATACCACCACATCAGCCTGATTCAACTTTCAGAGCATTTCTGCAGGTGTTTTGTCCAGTGGAGACAGTTTCCTTGCCTTCTCATGTGGACTGTAAATGACTGTTTACTGGCCCACGTTCCTCTTCTTGACCATGAGCTCCTTGTGAGCATGGACTCTGGTTTACTTAGTTCAGGTTTCCCAGCACCTAACAGAGTCCAGGGTTCAATAAAAGCTTTTGCTAAACAGAACCAACCCTTCTCGATTGCGTCTGTCCACATCTGACAGCTCAGTGAGCCTGCACGACTGACAGGCAGCCCACTAATCAGCAACAGGTGAATAGCTGTGCTGAAACCCACATGCTTCCTTATGTAGCAGCCTTCCTGGTTAGCCAGCTCCAGGCGTAACACAGAAACCCCTGTGGCCTCCTCTTCTTCTTGTGCCAGGTTGCCAGCATCAGACATCTGGCTTCCCTTACAGATACCTGTCTCTGGCCTCACATATCTTGCTTGACAACGTGAGCCAGGCAGGAAGCAATTGCCTCTGTCTTGGAATGTTCTGGCAGGCCCAGAACACACACACACAGAGCCAGATGGAATGTGTGGCAGGGGTAGAGAGGGCAGCTAAAGGGTGAGGGTAGAACCGTGTCCAGGGCGATAATATTCTATTTTCCCTGGGGATTGACTGGGGCGGGGGGGAGGTCGATGTTGAGAAATGCTGGGGTAAATGAACCTGAAAAATGAAAAGGAACCAGGGCAGCCTGGGAGCCATCTGCACAGTTGCTGCCTGTCTCGTGCCGTCCTCTGAGTTCTGGTTTCCAAAGGGAAGGAACCAACTGCTGCAGGTCTTAAGGACACTTCTCGGTTGCCTGGCCAATCCAGACAGCTCAGAGGGAGCCAAATGCAGCCACAGCTCTTTTTTTAACTGTGCTGCACTTCCCCAGCCTAAAAAAGAAAGATCCAGGGGATCCAATTACAAATTTGACCCAGGTACCTTCTCCTCACCGGGCAAAGTTAGAATAGTTGACTCAACAATATGCATAATAACGCCAGAAGCCTTGAGCTACGTGTCACACAGAGCTCGATACAGAGATCGATAAGTAGTGAAAAGGTGAACAATTTAAGTCTCTTATAGCTCAGTGGGACTGCATTCTGCTCAGGAGCAGCTCTCAAATGAGCTGGTAGCAGCATCAACGGAACAGGTTGCTGGCCCCGCCCCTACAGTTTCTGCTGCTCTCCGTCTGCGGTCAGGTCCAGGTCGAGTGTCTGTGGTTATAACAGGTTCCCCCAGGAGATGTTGGTGCTGCTGGTCCAGCGACCCCTGCCTTCAGAACTGCTATTTTCCTAACAGCTAAAGAAACTTGTTTAGAGAGAAGTTGAAACAAAAGGACAAAAGCAGTAACTCAGTTTCCTTAGAGAGGTGTGTGTGTGTGTGTTCTTAGAAAAACAAGAGGGTAACATTGGCTTTTAAGGTCCCCTCTAGAAGACACTGGGCTTTGCTCATGGCTCAGTGGTAAAGAATCTGCCTGCCAATGCAGGAGATGTGGGTTCAATCAGACACAAAGTACTGGGTGAAAACCTCAAGGCAGCTGCAGATAGAACATCTCTGGACACTTCTCTCTGCCCCTTGTATGGTAGGTCATGGTCTTCTAGAATTATCCAAGGCCGAGGAGAAATGGCTTTTGTAAAGCGGTACCCTGGGATTCACAACCTTTTCGCCTTTGGGCTCCCATGGTGTCCCTCCCACACAGCGTCGATGTACCCAGCATCTGGGTGCGCAGCCAAGTGCGGATGAATCTCAGGGGATGGTACATCTAAGACGGCAGGATTTGGAGGTCAGAAGGCCCAACTTGTATTAACCAAAACTATTACTGTTATTTCCAAGCCTTTCTAATCTCTGCTCCTCTCTGCTCACCTGGCCCTGACTTGTGAATCTAGTGTCTTCTAAGTGCATGTGCACGTGCTCAGGGGCTAAGTCATGTCCAACTCTTTGCGACCCCATCGGCTGTAGCCTGTCAGTTTCCTCTGTCCATGAGATTCTCCAGGAAAGAATACTGGAGTGGGATGACATTTCCTTTTCCAGGGATCGTCCCGCCCCAGGGATGGAACGCGTGTCTCCTGCATCTCTTGCTCTGGCAGGTGGATTCTTTACCACTGAGCCACCAGGGAAGCCCAGTATCTTCTAAAGCTGACCTTAAAAGCCAGTGTTTCTCCTCCTTGTTCTTCCAAGAATGCACACATACTTCTCTGTGGAAACCGAATTATTGCTTTTGTCCTTAATTTCCTGGATGAATCAAGATAATTTTCCACTTGGGCTCCATCTCTTCCCTTTGATCATTCTCCCAGAGGCTGGAACAGCCTTAGTTCCTTCCAGAGACTTCCTGCGTTGGATTCTGCTATCTCTTCCCTAACCCAAGATTACAGCATCAGGCTCAGCTCTTCCAGAGAATTCTCATCCCTCCCCCAGTGAGCAGCCTTACAATGGTCATGGCCTACTTTAGACCACTTTGCAGTGTAAGGAAGTCTCTCTCTCTCTTCCCCCTGAGGAAGATCTCTCAATTTCTAGGCAATAACTTCCTTAAATGCAACCCCTCTGTATCCCCACCCTTTAGGCCAGATTAGAAATTTGGTGGAGGGAGGAGGGTTAGAGGGGTGAAGATCTTTTGCTAGTGAAATATTCCTCACAGGAAAAATCAGATCCTTGCTTTCATCCCTTCATACTTAAAAAAATGTGATTTAGTATTAATGTTTTTAGTACTTAGGGTGAGATTTCTTAATCGGTTTTGTACTTATGGTCTCCAAAGGTCTTACTTGGACTCTGACCACTACTGCTGAACCAGCAAATCTTGTGACTACAGGCTGTGTTTTAGTGAGAGGAACTTGACACATTGCTTTGCAGGCTGTTTTAATCTTGTGCTGTGTACGTTCTGTCGCTCAGCTGTGTCTGACTATTTGTGATCCCATGGACTATAGCCTACTAGGCTCCTCTATCCATGGGATTTTCCAGGCAAGAATACTGGAGCATGTTTCCATTTCCTCCTCCAGGGCATCTTCCCAATTTAGGGATGGAATCTGCGTCTCCTGCATTGGCAGGCAGAATCTTGAGCACTGAGCCAACTGCGAAACCCTGTTTTAGTCTTATGCTGGTCAAATATTTGTTGAAGGAGAGAATGAATTATGCCCTTCTGATTCCCTGGGCCTTTGGTTAGTTGTACAGTGGGATTTGTAATAACAATATCATACCTCACATAGACTTTGTCTCAGAAAATACTGAAATTAAAAAAATATTTTTTGACATTGGAAAAGGCAAAATCTGCAGAATGTATTTTGACCTCCACAGAGAAAACCTCAGTACCGACACACTCTTATTGGTGTAAAGAGAGTGATCCTCCTTGATGGAAAAGACATCTGTCAAAGGTCAGGGCCTGTCCGCCCTTCTTTTCTAACCCAGAGCTTTGCGTGGGTTGTGTGTTGATGGAGCTCTAATGCTGCTTACCTCAGATCACATGTGTCAGTCATTAGGAATCACTCAGGAGGTGACTGTGCAAGCTGGGCTGGCAGAGTCCACAGTTTGGTTCAGGTCTGATTCAAGAACAAAGGTCTTCATGCCACCTGAGCAAATACCAAGAACTGGTCACTGCTGTGGTACCATTTGCAGCTTGCATCTGAGGGTTAGGAAATCCAGACTCGAGGCCAGAGATGTCATTCTGGCTGCACAAGAAGGCAGTCACTGATCACTACATTGTATACCTGTAACTTACATAATATGGTACATGAACCAGATTTTAATAAAAAAAAATAAAGAGAAGGAGGTCACTTACAGATGCTGCAGCCAGTGTGGGAATCCAGCTGGTGACTGACCCAACACACAAGAGCCACTCACAATGCAGGGGGACTCCCCTTGCCTGTCCTTCAGCTCCAGAGGAGACCCTTCTCGGGGTCACCAAGCAGTTTTCCTGAGAACTACTGCAGAAACAGAGTGGTGCGTGGCGGAGACTCCCACCCTGGGCCGCTCAGAGTGGTCAGCCTGGGCCAGGCCCCCAGGGTTTGGGGCTCCTTTGTTCATGTCACACGCTTGGCAATAGCAGAGCAAAGGTCACTGAGGCTGGGTGCCCACCCTTCCCGCTTCCTGCCCACCCAGGGGGTCAAGGACCGCTGCTCCCAGTAAAGGGCTTGGCAGAGAGGAACAGGTTGAATTCTGGAAATTAAAATCCTTTTAAAAGGTCCACCTCATTTCGAACTCAAGGTGGGGGATTTCTGTGTGCCCAACTAGGAATACGAAGGCCCAAGGAAAGGCTGGACAATCCTTTTTTTTTTAGTTAAAAGTGAACCAACTTTATTTTATTTTATTTATTTTTTAATTGAAACAGAATTGCTTTACAGAATTTTGTTGGTTTCTGCCAAATATCAACATGAATCAGCCATATGTCCCCTCTCTCTTGAACTGGGAAATCCTTTTCTTTAAAGGTGTTTAAGGCAAAACCAATTCTCTGTACTTTTGCCAGGGAGTCGCTCCTCAGCCCAGGACTTGTTTTTTGCCCTGATTCGGTGAGCAGTATATGTTCATCCTCCCCTTGTCCCCACACTCAGGGCACACCCCGGAAGTTGTCTCAGGGCACACCCCGGAAGTTGTCTCAGGGCACACCCCGGAAGTCTAGGGGGAAGGGGTTCCTCTGAGACGCCGCTAATAAACTACCCAGATGATTGTTTGTGCTGCTGGCAATTATGATGGTATTTCTCTGCTGGGGGGAGACTGAGGCTCTCAGGTGGGAGGCGGCTGCTGAGGCCCCACATTGCAGGTGCAGCAGAATGGGGGCCCAGCCCGCCTCTGTGGGAGGAGGATCCGCCCAGTCAGGGCTTCATTCCCAAGTGCACAGGAAGGCTGTGGGAACCTACACAATGGGCTTCTGGCCAGAGAAATGTGTTCCTCTTAATATAATGAACATGTATTGAGTGTTCACTCTGTGGTAAGCTCTGGTCTAAGCCCTTGACATGCATCAGCTTCATTATCAACTCTCTGAAGCGGAGGCTATTATTATCACTCCCTTTCACCGATGAGAAAACTGAGGCACAGAGAGGCTAAAGTCATTTGTTTGAGGTCACCTGTGCAGGCAGTGCTGGAGCCATGATCTGACCCCAATCAAGTCTGACTCCAGAACCAGCGCTCTTAATGTTCACATCCTGCTGTCTCACGCCCTTCACTGTTTGGGTATGAAGACATCTATTTATCTCACACATTGTTTACACCTAAGAAGGGTTACATACAGGATCACGTTTGATTTCTTTCTACAACAGCCCTAAGGAGGTGAGTGGATTGAATGATATTGTCCCCATTAGATGCTGAGGAGACAAGACAGAGCTCAAGCACACTTAGCAACATCACCTTGCTAGTTAATAATAAACTATGCAGGGCTCCTGATATTAAGAAAAAAAAAATTAGTAGCACTGGGTTTAGTTGCAGCACTTGGGATCTTTGATCTTTCTTTAGACATGTGAGATGTTTTTAGTTGTAGCATGTAGGATCTAGTTCCCTGAGGAGGGATCAAACCCAGGCCCCCTGCATTGGGAGTGCAGAGTCTTAGCTACCAGACCACCAGAGAAGTCCCCAGGGCTCCTGACTAAAGGAATATTTGGTCTGGTTGACCCACAAGGAATTAATCCACATGTTGGATTAGGAGCAAATCCTGCCCTACATGGGACTCAAGGTGTCTGGTGATTTATGACCCAGGCCTTACCTATCATGACCCACTTAGAGAATAGAATAGATTAATTGCTCAAGGTGCTGAGGATTGCAAGGGCAAGACAAGGAGGCCTGGCTCTCCTCAGGGGATGGGTGTTGGCTGCCAGGCCACAAGAGGAAGAGCCCTGGAAGGTGTCTCAACAGTGGCACAGCAGTGCCTGGTCCGAGTGCTGCCAGCGCTCTGTGGGAGTGCCTTGGAGAAGTGGACAGTGTCCAGTCCTTGTCTAGAGCACCGTGTCTCCTGTGGTCACTCTGACATGCTCTCCGAGACCCTGGTATTCATCCCCTGACACAGGAGCACGTAAGGATCTGGCCCCCATCAATAAGGAGGGTCCCTCTGGGACAGACAACCTCCCTGGTGGCAGCGTCACTTGGCCCAGTGTGTGAATTGCTTTTGTTCTGGGCATCTTCTCTCTTTCAGCTGGCCCTGGGCAAGGCATTATCTGAGTAACTTCTCCAAAAGAGCCTTCTGGATGCCTTTTCTCAGAGCAGGGCTAAGGGCTCACCAGGCAGTAACCATCTGTGACCTTCTAAACATGGGGGTAGAGCTAGAAGAGACCTCAGAAACTGCCTCTTTATTGAGAGGCCAGTTGAGTGAGTCAAGACATTTGCTCAGGACCGCTGGGAGGGCTCGCAGCAGAGCTGGAAGCAGAGCTGGAAGCAGAGCTGGAAGCTCGCTGGGCTCCTGACTCCAGGTTCAGCACATCTCCTGCTACCTCCAAGAGAGACCAGGGAGGAGAATTCCATTGGCTTTGCCTGATGCTTGCTAAAGGCTGCTCAACAGTTAAAAAGAAGAGTAAGACTGTCTTTGTACTCACATTTCCATATCTGCTCTGCACCTGCAAGTCCCTGCTGTCTGATTAAAAAACTTTTTAAAAAACTATTTATTTTTTAAAAAGATATTTGTTTGTTTGTTTTTGGCTGTGCTGGGTCTTTATTGCAGTGCCTGGGCTTCTCATTGCAATGGCTTCTCTAGTTGCAGAACACAGGCTCTAGGGTGCACAAGATTCAGTAGTTGCAGCTTCAGGGCTCTAGAGCACAAGCTAAATTGTTTTGGCATTTGGGTTTAGCTGCCCCTTGGCATGTAAGATCTTCCTGGACCAGGGATCGAACCTATGTCTCCTGCTTTGGCAGGCAGATTCTTAACCACTGGACCACCATGGAAGTCCCCTGCTGTCTGATTTGATGGAGACTTGGTATAGAATGGGTGAGAAGGCATGAGGAAACCCCACACGATAGAGCCAGGAATCTGTCTGCAGGACGGAGAGATGTGGGAAGGATCAAGCAGGTGGGCAGGTATCAGATGCCTCCTCTCCTTGGGCCAGCAGCACTGCTACCTAATGCTGCCCAGGCTTCTGGCCCTGTCAGCCGCCCGCCCCTCTGCTCCCTCTCCCCGCACCCCCAGGGATGATGCAGCCAGAGGCCACAGGAGAACCTGTCAGGCATGGAACACCAAGTAAACAGCCCCGAGGAATTTCTCTTACTTGAATTTCAGCTCATTTACTTGGGAGCATCTGTCCTCCCCTCTGGTTGGGGGAAGGGAGAGTAGGGGTGGGAAGGCTAGGATTACAGTGTCCTTCTGCCCAAAGGAGGCTTCTGGTCCAGAGAGCAGTGGTTCCTGACACTTCCCATTGTATTTGCTGGAGGGCCTCCTGCCCCCAGGTGCCCGACTTCTGCTTTTCAAAATTATAGTTGATATAAAATATTATATTGTAACAATAGTATGTATACAATACTGTAATATATTACAATAACATTTACACAATATTATTTTCAGACATACAGTATAGGGAGTCAATATTTTTGACAGATTATACTCCCTGGTAGCTCAGCTGGTAAAGAATCTGCCTGAAATGCAGGAGACCCTGATTTGGTCCCTGGGTCATGAAAATTCCCTGGAGAAAGGATAGGCTACCCACGCCAATATTCTTGCTTCCCTGGTGGCTCAGGCAGTAAAGAATCCATCTGCACTGCAGGAGACCTGGGTTCGATTCTGGGTTGGGAAGATTCCCTGGAGAAGGGAGTGGCTACCCACTCTAGTATTCTATCCTGGAGAATTCCATGGACAGAGGAGCCTGGCAGGCTACAGTCCATGGGGTCACAAAGAGTCAGACACAACTGAGAGACTTTTACACACACACAACAACATACTCCCTTATAGGTTACTAAGAAATAATGACGTATGGCTTAGGAAACTCAAACAGGGACTCTGTATCAACCTAGAGAGGTGGGATGGGGAGGGAGGTGGGAGGGAGTTTCAAAAGGGAGGGGATATATGTATACCCGTGGCTGATTCATATTGAGGTTTGACCGAAAACAGCAAAATTCTATGAAACAATTATCCTTCAATAAAAAATAAATAAATAAAAAATAATGGCTATAATTCCCTGTGCTATACAGCATATCTTTGTTGCTTATCTATTTTATGCATAGGAGTTTGTATCTGTTAATCTCATACCCCAAATTTGTTCCTCTCCGCCCCCCTTCCTTTCGGTAACCACAAGTTTGTTTTTTGTATCTGTGAGCCTGTTTCTGTTTTGCATATACTTTCATTTGTATACTTTTTAGATTTGTCTTTGTCTGCCATTTCATTAAGCATAATATTCTCTAGGTCCATCCATATTGCTGTAAATGGCAGAATTTTATTCATTTTCACGGTTGAGTACTTGATATATAGATTAAGAAGATGTGGTGTATTTATGTGCTGCATCTTCATTCATTCATATATTGAATGGCTTGTGGACGGCGTCCATGTCTTGGCTATTGTAAACATTGCTGCTGTGAATATGGGGTTGCATGTATCTTTTCAAATTAGTATTTTTGGTTTTCCTGGACATATACCCAGGAGTGGAATTGCTGGGTCATGTAGTACTATTTTTACCTTTTTGAGGAACCTCCATACTGTTCCCCAAAGTGGCTGCTCTAATTTACATTCCCACGAACAGTGCATGAGAGTTTCCTTTTCTCCACATCCTCGTCAGCATTTTTTATTTGTGGACTTTTTGATGATAGTGTTGCAGTGAGAAGGAAAAAAGAGGAATGAGTTTTTTCTCTTTCCCTTTCCTGAGAACAAAGAAGATAAAGAGAACAGTGAGAAGGCCGGCACATTCCTAGTGTTTTTACTGTAACTGCTCCTAACTCAGCATTCTGAAACCAACTTTGCTTTTCTGCTCCCTAACTCTGCAGGAGCTACAATTCACAATTTTCCTTTGACTCTATGCTAGACACATCCTGTGTCTGGTGTTTGCCCTTACAGTACCCTTCCCCTTGTAGTTATCAGAAAGAAGGTGAGAGCCATCAAACTGCCAGATTCAATTACTGGGTTCCTGACTGCAGTCTCTGACTGTCTTTGAAACAATGCAAGAGAAAGAAATCAAGATCCTATCACCTTTGTTCCTCATCAACGACTCCTGACTTTGAGCCCTTGCCTTATATAAGCCCCTAGACTCCTCATAGAGTCGGGGTACAGTTCTTGAGGCATGAGCCTACTGTGTTTTCCTTTCTGCATCTGAGAATAAAATCCACCTTTCTATTTCCTCCAGACTCTGTCTCCATATTTTTTATTTGGCTTTGGTGGGCAGAGAAAGCCAAGATTTTGGTCAGCAACAGTAGCCATGCTGTTGGATGGTATCACTGACTCAATGGACATCATGAATATGAGCAAACTCTGGGACATGGGGAAGGACAGGGAGGCCTGGCGTGCTACATTCCGTGCGGTTGCAAAGAGTTGGGTACGATTTAACAACTGAACAACAACATTCTGAACTTCTGTCTGCTTTGAACAATGCATTCTGCCCAAATTTTGTTTCAGGCGAAGATCCTGTTGCTGAAATATTTTGAGACACACTAATCTAGTGAGAAGATATAGGAAGGGAGAGAGCACGATTTTAGGCAAATACCTGTCATTGGTTTTGGAGTGACCTTCATTAAGGCTGCTCATCTCTTGGTCAGACCTTGGTCATTTTTCCACTTGGAAGGGAAGAAGTCTCACCTGGGCTGTGTCCTATCTTCCTTCATGAGCACGGGGTCAAGGTCACGGTCTGGTCAGGCTGTCTTTCTTGAAACCTTTCTCAGCCTTCTATTTGTGCTTTCAGGCCAGCCCCAAGGCTCCCCCACCCACCTGCCATCCCATCCCTAAAGTCTTTCTTCAGTTCAGTTCAGTTCAATCTCTAAGTCATGTCCGACTCTTTACGACCCCATGGACTGCAGCATGCCAGGCTTCCCTGTCCATCACCAACTCCCAGAGCTTGCTCAAACTCATGTACATCAAGTCAAGGATGCCATCCAACCATCTCATTCTTTTTTTTTTTTTCCATCTCATTCTCTGTCATCCCCTTCTGCTCCTGCCTTCAATCTTTCTCAGCATCAGGGTCTTTTCCAAGGAGTCAGTTCTTCACATCAGGTGGCCAAAGTATTGGAGTTTCAGCTTCAACATCAGTCCTTCCAATGAATATTCAGGACTGATTTCCTTTAGGATGGACTGGTTGGATCTCCTTGCAGTCCAAGGGACTCTCAAGAGTCTTCTCCAACACCACAGTTCAAAAGCATCAATTCTTTGATACTCAGCTTTCTTTATAGTCCAACTCTCACATCCATACATGACTACTGGGAAAACCATAGGTTTGACTAGACGGACCTTTGTTGACAAAGTAATATCTGCTTTTAATATGCTGTCTAGGTTTGTCATAGCTTTTCTTCCAAGGAGCAAGCGTCTTTTAATTTCATGACTGTAGTCACCATCTGCAGTGATTTTGGAGCCCCCCCAAAAGAAAGTCTGTTACTGTGTCCATTGTTTCCCCATCTATTTGCCATGAAGTGATGGGACTGGATGGTGTGATCAAAGTCTTTCTTACATGGGATCAAAGGTGTGACACTAACTGAAAAGATTTTTTAAAATGACTCAAGATCAAGGTATTATTATGACATAAATTGACAAGGAAGTGGAAAGACTGGAGGAGATGGTGGAGAGGGCAGGAAGGGAGGGGGAGGAGAGATCCCAAGCCTGTAAACACTCCCAGGGCTACTTTTAGCAATTAGCATGTACTGTCTAGTCACACACGCTTCATAGACTCAGTAGAAAGGGATGCAGAGAGTGTGCAGCAGCCTCTGCTGGTGCTAGTTAGGTGAAGTACACTAATTAGAATGGGGTGGGAAGCCAGAAAGCACTCATCTGATTCTGAATGAGGCTCATTGAACCAATGGGAAGCTTGCTGTGGTAACACACCCTGTTGGAAAGGTCAAAATCAGCTAATGGAAGCTTCAGGCAGATCAGGAGTGTACTCTTAGATTCAGCCCAAGACTGACTGGTCTCCAGAAAAAGGACTGGCACCTTTGCTGACTGTCAAATTCCCAAATGCAAGCTTGCTCTCCAAATTCCATGACGAGCTCGATAGCCCCACCTCCCCTGAGGGCCTCCTTGCTGTTCTGTGCAGTTATCTATTAAAGGAAAGATGACTTTTTGAAACAACATTCCCTGTGTGGTAGGTGTTCAGGTGGGGGAAACTTAAGTGATTTGGGGAGTCATGACGATGAGGAAGAAGATAAAGATAAAATGGGGGCAAAAAACACACCGAGATTATAAACAGATCAGAAAATCTGGATTTTTAGAAAATGATTTTTGAAGAATATCTATTCTCCCTAGAGTAGAGGATATGGGAGAAAAAAAACAGACCTAACCTTTCCATTAAGATTCTTAGGAACAGATGGGTTTCATCCCCAGGGGACGATAGCATAGTAATTCAACTCCCTTGTCCCCACGACTAAAAATAGGATGATTAGAGAATGGAATCTTATCTGTCATCTCAGACAGCCAAGCCTTATCGCTGGACTTGGGAATTCAGCAAGCAAACACACACTTATAAAGGCAAAACGTTGGCCCTTTGTAAATATTTTGACTGTTATCCACCCATTATTAAGGCAGTAAGGTTGAGGACCACAGGGTTGAGGACACCCATGGAGTCCTCTGGCTGACTGTTGTCTGAGTGGGTCAGAGAGTACATGCCTGAAACGACTCCAAAATCATCTGCCCTCTCTCAGACCATCTGTCCATGGGTCTCTGTATCTTCAGCAGCTGGTGGCCAACTGCACGTCCTCCAGAATTTCTCAGGCTGTATCTCCAGATGCCTTCCTCACTGTTTGGAATGTCATCCTCATCTCACAGCCTGTTCTCTGCATCCAGGGATCTCTCCCGTGGCCTTCACTGCATCTACATAATGTGCTCATGTTGCCAGAGCAGTGAGAAGACAGCCAGCCGTGGACAGGTAAAACTGTCACTTCAACAGTTTCTCAGATGTGGCAAAATTATTCCAGCAACAACAGAACCCAAAGAATGTCTCCATGGGTGCTGGTCAGGGGGACACGTGAATCCTCACAGGAAGGGCTCAAAGATTTCTGCAGGGTCAAGGCCAATACTGTGGTCATGGGGCAGTAAAAGACTGTGCCTAGGCCTGAGTCTTTGGCTCAGATGGTAAAGAATGTGAGAGACCTGGGTTTGATCCCTGGATTGGGAAGATCCCCTGGAGGAGGGCATGTCAACCCACTCCAGTGTTCTTGCCTGGAGAATCCGCATGGACAGAGGAGCCTGGTGGGCTACAGTCCATAGGGTCTCCAAGAGTCGGACACGACTGAGCGACTAAGCACAACATAACAACAGGCCTGGGAGAAGGAAAAGTGGGGGATACAGACAAATCCTGAAATGCCTTGGACTGGGCCAGAGGAAGATTACACACCAGCTTGTGATTTTGTGTGTGTGTGTGTGTGCATGCACATGTGTGCATCTTTATTTTTGTAACTGGAGGATAATAGCTTTACCATGTGGTGTTAGTCTCTGCTGCACAACAAAGTGAGACATATATGTACATGTATCCCCTCCCTCCTGAGGCTTCCTCCCCGCTCCCATCCCGCCCCTCTAGGTCATCACAGAGAACAGAGCTGAGCTGCCTGTGCTATGCAGCAGCTTCCCCCTAAGCTATCTGTTTGTGTGTGTGCATCTTTAAGTTACTTTTGGGATTCCCCAAATACTAAATTCTCTGAGACCCTGAAATGATAGCAAGTGTAGAGGCTAAGTTGCTCTGGTTCTGTTTCCCTTCAACTAGAGTTGTACAATTTATGATGGTCTTTGGCCCCTGTAAGTTGGCTACCAGATGGCGCAGAATCCATGAGAGGTAGAGACATATTTATTTAACTCTTCCAGAACCCCACAGAGAGACCTACACACATATACACACAAACATGCATGCATGCACACATACTCACACGCAGCAGGACTTTATTATTATCTGTGTTGAGCTGATGTTTCTGCTCTCCTAGGAAAAGGAAGGAGGGAAGTTGTTAACGGTGTCTGTATTTTCCTGAGTTGGTATAAGCCTTTTTTTTTTTTTCCGGGGTTTACCTCTGGCGCTGGAAAGTGGAAAATCAACTTGAAAGAGAAAACCAAATTACCCTGCCATCTAGAAATCTCAGGATATAGGCAACACAAAGTGAACTTGTTTTATTGGTATCTTCAAGGCCTCCTGTTGGCTCCAGTCATCCTGAATATCTCAGGGGAGCAGATTCTCCCTCCCATAGAGGTGCTGGTGGGTGGACTGGCCCCATGGGCTGCTCCAGGAGAGAATGGGGTCCTCACACAGCCACTGAGGACCACAGGTTGGATAACAAGGATGCTCCTGAGATACAGTATCATAGACAAGACCTGATTTAGAATCTGGGCTCCACCATCTACCAGCTGTGTGATCTTGCCCATGGGCTTTGAGTTCTGGGCTTCAGTTTCCTTGTGTGATGCGATGATCAGAATTGTCTAAAGTGACATTCCGGGAATGGAATTGTCTAAAGTGGGTGCTTACTCTGGGTTGCAGGGATACTGAGCCATCTGGGACTGGATGGGCTTTCCTGTCTTCTCTCTTGGGAGCTGCTGCATCTCAGGTAAGCCTGGGGGCCCAGGGGTTCTTTCCCTGACAGGAGGGTCTCTAGTGTCCACATTGGTGTCTCATATCCTAAGATCTGGGCAGTTGGCATTTTCAGACAACTCCTGTAAACAGCAGGCAAATCCAGACTGCCTGGCACCACTGTCAATTTTGTTCTGGCACTTGGAGCATGTGAAGAAAGAGTGACGGTTGGGGTAGGGGCCTCCATTGCCGCACAGACCCACACTGTGGGCCCCAAAGCTTCCTGGCCCCTGTGTGTCTCTCTGTGGGAGGATGGGAGGATCCAAGGGACCTTAGCTTCCGCTTATTTTGTCGATCCTTGCTTGATTCACTTGCCTTCCCCCAATATAGCATATTGCTTAGTTCATGCCTGTGATGTTGTGGAATTTGTCTTGAATACTAGTAAGAGGATCCTATCTTGCATGTCACCTTATTTGCAGAGATGGGGTTAAAGACATTCGCCTTAAGAGACTGGGGTAAAAATTCACTTGAAAAGCCAGGCCCAGCGGCAATAGCCTGAATAAAGGCATGAAGTGGTGCCTGGGGTTGGCCTACACAGGAAATGATAAATGCAGTGTGGCTTTAGTGTGGAATGCCTGGTGGGGTGGGGATAAGACATGAGAGATGAAGCTCCAGAGGGATATGGGGCTAAGGAAATGTTTCTTTTCCTTGAGAGGAATTGAATATCTATAAAGACTTCTAAGCTTGGGAACGGCAGGGTTAGCCTCTCCTTCCCCCAACCTCTGGTCCCTTGGAAAATACTTAGGGCAGGCAGTGTAAGGGTGGCCTGGAGGAGTGGGGAATGGTTGTTAGGGAGCAAAGGCAATCTCTGATGAGGCCCAAATGGAGCTGTGAGAGTGGGAATGGAGAGAAGAGGTCTTTCAAAAGAATAATGAACAGGATTCACTGGCCATTATGTGTTGGGGTGGGATGTATTTGAGGAAGGAGTTGAAAGGAAGAAGAAAAGCAAATGATGCTCAACAGATATCATTTTTCTTCCCTTCTTTCCCTCTAGTGGTTAGAGGTACCCAAGAGCCAGGAGATCCTCCCTGGGGAAAGGGCTGACTGGCTAGTTTTGAGAGAACAAGATGGAAGCCTTGGTTCTCAAGCACTAGAGTGTCCCCTGAGCCTTTTCACCTGGCGTGGTGGCTCTGTTTGCCCACTTGTGCACACCTGTCCATGTTGGGCTCCAACATACATCGCCTCTCTCCCTGTTAAAAGACAAAGAATACCAGTAACCATGACTATGTTGAGACCTTATACAGTTTGTCTAAAAAAAGAATCTGCTGTCAAGTTATGAGGATCTGGACTTCCTGGCGGTCCAGTGATTAAGACTCTGCACTTCTACTGCTATAGGCAGAGGTTCAGCTGCTGGTTGGGGAATCCCGCATGCTGTGTGGCATGATGGAAAAGAGGATCGACCATTGAATATGGAGCTCAGGTTTGGCAAGCACCACACATCTGTCTATCTAGATGAATATTTTTCAATATAAGGCTTTTCTTTCATCTTTAAAATATTCAATATCACAGATAGGCCTGAGGAATCATCTGGCATTTGGTTGTGCCTGTAGTTGGACAACTTTGTTGTTGTTCAGTCACTAAATCTTGTCTGAATGTTTGCGACCCCATGGACTGCAGCACGCCAGGCTTCCCTATCCTTCTCTATCTCCCAGAGTTTGTTCAAACTCATGTCCACTGAGTCAATGATGCCATCCAATCATCTCATCCTCTGCTGCCCCCTTCTCCTTCTGCCCTCACTCTTTCCCGGCTTCACGGTCTTTTCCAATGAGTCAGCTCTTCATCTCAGGTGGCCAGGGTATTGGAGCTTCAGCTTCAGCATCAGTCCTTTCAGTGAATATTCAGGACTGATTTCCTTTAGGATTGACTGGTTTGATCTCAACTACTTAGATCTTCTTAATCACCCTGGGGAACAGCTCCTTTCTCAGACAGATAGAAGCCATCCAGAATTTTTCTAATGTCTTTGCTTTTAAGCAGCCATGGCTTGCTGAATCAAAGCAGCTGAATTTGATGTAAGTTCAACGTTGTTTCCTTCCAGAATTAACTCATCTTTATGGTCTTGAGATACTTAACAAGCAACACCTGGCTTCATCTAAACCCTGTGTATGTATTTTGTGTCCAAGAAATTTTGGAAATAACGTGGATGGAGGAGTATACACAGACGTCACCTGCTAACAAAAGCCCAGTGTAGCACCCTTGATTGTGTTCTGTCCATGGCCACAAAGAGTGCAAACAACAGCCAGTCCCTTTCTGTTGGATAGTGCCCCACCCTTTGTCAACCTGGAGCTGCTGCTTTTTCTTCACAAAGAGACTGAATTCTACATTGATGTCATTGAACTCCCTCTGCAGGGTTCCTCTCGGCCCGTCACAGTAGTTGCGCTTCTCTTCAGAGGGATGTTGATGTTTTCTGGAATGTTGACAGTTTAACTGTTGTGAATGGTCTTCATTCTCACAGTAGATGCAGCAAAGAGAGCTGCGTATTTAGGTTAAACCTGGTGAGCAAGTACGAAGCATGGTGAAGCCGTGTGGGGAGGGGTGGGACAGCTTTAGCCTTTGCTGGAAGTGTAAGTCGCTCACTGGTGTCTGACTCTTTGCAACCCTGTGGACTATACAGTCTATGGCATTCTCCAGGCCAGAAGACGGGAGTGGGTAGCCTTTCCCTTCTCCAGGCCAGAAGACGGGAGTGGGTAGCCTTTCCCTTCTCCAGGGGATCTTTCCAACCCAAGGATCAAACCCAGATCTCCTGCCTTGCAGGCAGATTCTTTACCAACTGAGCTATCAGGGAAGCCTGAGCCTTTGCAGGGAAGAGGCCAAATGCTTTACATATCTGTAAATACCTCATTTAATCCTCCCAAGACTCTGTGGGCATTCGTGTTCCCCTTTCATAGTCTGGGAAACTGTGGCTCTGCCAAGTGACTATATCTTTCTGAAGCTCTTGACCTGCCCCCAAAATGCATTCCTGGGATAGGCAAGGTGGTCAGTGGTCCAGGGTGTGATTTCCAAGGGCTCCACGTTCTGCTCAGTGCTTAGGGAATGCTGCTTTCCTGAGAATCTTCATGTGGTCTCGAACCCAAACCAGTGGTTCCTTCGGCCATCCTCATTATAACCATTGTTAGGATAATCAATATGAAGTTGAAGCAAGGTAGTTAAAAGTATCCACAAAATCAAAATAAATTGCAGCACAATGTTTATCTATTAGTAGTAAACTAAAGCAGGCAGCCTCTCAGTACTGGGTTCTCCTTTGGCCCATGTGCAGATATTGGTTTTCTTACTACAAGCACGGTACCATTTCCTGGTCACCATGATTATGCTATAAACTGATGTTGAAAATTAGCAGGTCATAGGCTGTATCCAGGCTGAAGATGTGTATTATTAGACCTGGAAGTTGACTTTAATTTTCTTTCTTTTTTTTTTAAATTGAGATAGTTATCAACAATGAAATAAATATTAAGAAGTTTTACCTAAAAACCTTATTCTGACTTTTCTTGAAAATTCAGAAGAGGTCATAACCCAAGACCCACTTTCCCCATAGCAGCAACTGGCCGGAACTAGCAGTTATCCCCACAGCTGTCCCAATCCCTGGCCTGTTTGCCACATTCCCCCGGAGCTTGCTTCATTCACCTGGGTTTCCTATCTGCACCTTCCAGGCATCTGAGTTCATGACTCCTGTATGCTGCAGACTGAGATCTAATGATTATTTACATTAGATCACATCAACAGTATGAATACTATGAGAGAAGTGTGTGCCCCAAGACCTGAGGTCTGCGGTTGAGTACGATGGTGGTGATGGTGTGGAGCCTGATGTTAATTGAGAGAAGGGATGTGGACATATAAAACATAAATGTTCTTACATCCCAGTGCAAAAACGCTCCACAGCCAGCCCAGCAGACTCCAAATCCTGATGGGAGTGAGTGCTTCCTAACTCTTCTGGTCTCAGCCCCCAGCCCCAACCATACCCAGAAGCCAGCCTCTCCAAGGATTAGCCCTTCTCTGTTCCAAAGCCATGAGCAAGATTAACACTAACAGCAACTGTTCCTGGCTTGCCCTACCCTGGGGTAGGGTCTTTAGCTGCCAGATGAAATGACTGAGATCCTGGGAGAACATTGTCTGCAACAAATCCAGATTCCTGAAGTGGCAGAGTGGCTCTGGGTGTCAGGGGGAGGAAAGTTGAGGGGAGCTGTACCTGAAAATTCATATCTCTTGTCCAGTTATAGATTGGTTTTTTATTTTTTATTTATTTATTTTTTTTACTTTATACAGCTTGTTGAATTTGCCTCAGAATAAATTATAGTAAATATATATTTTTCAAAAAGTTTTATTGAGATGTAATTCATATGTTATACAGTTCACCCTTTTCAAATACAACCCAATGGTTTCCAATATATTACAATATTTTTAAAAATTGTGGTAATGAAACCGTTTACCTCAGATAGGGACTTGAACCCATGTGCTGGGACCTGAACCCTTGTGGCTGGGACTCAAACCTGTGTTCTTCCAATTGAGATTGTGGACCTGGTTTTAGGACCAAATGAAGCTCAGGTTCTTGATGTTTCATCTCAGAAAGAATTTAGTGAGAGACAAAATAACAGGTTAGAAGTGGATTTATTCAGAGAGAAACACGCTCCACAGATAGAGTGTGGGCCATCAGAGAGGGTGAATGGGGCCTCAAAATGTGGCGTGGTTAGCATTTATGGGCTGGGTAATTTCATTGTCACCCTGCTTATTTAACTTATATACAGAGTACATCATTCAAAATGCTGGGCTGGATGAAGCACAAGCTGGAATCAAGGTTGACGGGAGAAATATCAGTAACCTCAGATATGCAGATGACACCACCCTTATGGCAGAAAACAAAGAGGAACTAAAGACCCTCTTGATGAAAGTGAAAGAACAGGGTGAAAAAGCTGGCTTAAAGCTCAACATTCAGAAAAATAAGATCATGGCATCCTGTCCCATCACTTCAGGGCAAATAGATGGGGAAACAATGGAAACAGTGACAGACTTTATTTTTGGGGGCTTCAAAATCACTGCAGATGGTGACTGCAGCCATGAAATTAAAAGACGCTTGCTCCTTGGAAGAAAAGCTATGACAAACCTAGACAGCATATTAGAAAGCAGAGACAATACTTTTCTGACAAAGGTCCATCTAGTCAAACCTATGGTTTTCCCAGTAATCATGTATGGATGTGAGAGCTGGACTATAAAGAAAGCTGAGTATCAAAGAATTGATGCTTTTGAACTGTGGTGTTGGAGAAGACTCTTGAGAGTCCCTTGGACTGCAAGGAGATCCAACCAGTCCATCCTAAAGGAAATCAGTCCTGAATATTCATTGGAAGGACTGATGTTGAAGCTGAAACTCCAATGCTTTGGCCACCTGATGTGAAGAACTGACTCCTTGGAAAAGACCCTGATGCTGAGAAAGATTGAAGGCAGGAGAAGGAGGGGCCGACAGAGGATGAGATGGTTGGATGGCATCACTGACTTGATGGACATGAGTTTGAGCAAGCCCTGGGATTTGGTGAAGGACAGGGAAGCCTGGCATGCTGAGTCCATGGGGTCACAAAGAATTGGACATGACTGAGTGACTGAAGTGAACTGACTGAAGTTTATAATGGGTGGCAGGATTATTTCAACTATTTTGGGGGAAGGGATGGAGAATTCCAGGATTTGGGCCACCACCTACTTTTTGGTCTTTGATGGTTGGCCTTGGAACTGTCACGGAGCCTCTGGGTGTGTCATTTAGCTTGAAAGTGAAAGTTGCTTAGCTGTATCCGACTCTTTGCAACCCCATCGACTGTAGTCTATTAGTCTCCTCAGTCCAAGGAATGCTCGAGGTAGGAATACTGGAGTGGGTAGCCATTCTCTTCTCCAGGGGATCTTCCTGACCGAGGGATTGAACCCAGATCTCCTGCATTGCAGGAAGATTCTTTACTGTCTGAGCCACCATATTACAGTGAGCATATACTGAGGATCAAGGTCTAGTCAAAGTTGATTTGTCTGTCATCTTGGACCCATTTGATTCTAATAAATTTATGCTGTGTCCTTGGGCTATGTCTTTCTCTCAAAAAGTGTGCCCTGCCCCCTTCCCTCCTGCTTCAGTAAAACATAGAACATAAAACTATTTTAACTATTTTTAAGTGTACAATTCAGTGAGATTGATATAATTCACAAGCTGCAGAACCATCACCACTATTTCCAAAACATTTTTATCATCTCAAACTGAAACTCTGTGACCTTTAAACAATAACTCCACATTCCCTCTTCCTCCCCAGCCCCTGGTAACCTCTCATCTACTTTCTGTCTCTATGAAGTTGCCTTATAAAGATATTTCATGTAAGTGGAATCATGCAATGTTTGTCCTTTTGTGTCTGGCCTATTCCATATAGAAAACATTCATTCACGTTGTAGCATGTGTCAGAACTTCATTCCTTTTTATGGCTGAGTGCTATTTCATTGTGTGGGTATGCCCCATTCTGTTTATCCAACCATCTGTTGATGGGCCCTGGGTTTTTTTCCCCACATTTTGGCTCTTGTGATTATTACTGCTGAGAACACTGGTACACAAGTAATTGCTTGAGTCTCTGCCTTCAAGCCCTTTGGATGTATATCCAAACATCTTACAAAAAAAAAACTGTTGCAGGAAGGGGGACCCCTTCCAGGGCCCAGGAATAGGCTCTTATCCAACACTTGGAAATGAATTGTCTGAGGAGACACTTGTGCTGACAAAGCAAGACATTTTACCAGTAGGGTAAGGGAACCCAGGAGGACTGGTCTACCATGTGGCTCAAAGTCTTGGGTTTTATGGTGATGGGATTAGTTTCTGGGTTGTCTTTGGCCAATCATTCTGACGTAGGGTTCTTCCTGGAGCGCATACATTGCTCAGCCAAGATGGAGGCCAGCGAAGATTCTGGGAGGTGGAAAGACATGTGGCATCTCCTTTTGACCTTTCCCGAACTCTTCTGCTTCAGTCAGTTCAGTTCAGTTCAGTCGCTCAGTCATGTCCAACTCTTTGTGACCCCATGAACCACAGCACACCAAGCCTCCCTGTCCATCACCAACTCCCGGAGTTTACCCAAACTCATGTCTATTGAGTCGGTGATGCCATCTAACCATCTCATCCTCTGTCGTCCCCTTCTCTTCCTGCCTTCAATCTTTCCCAACATCAGGGTCTTTTCAAATGAGTCAGCTCTTCGCATCAGATGGCCAAAATATTGGAGTTTCAGCTTCAGCATCAGTCCTTCCAGTGAACACCTCAGTGGTGGCTTATTACTTTTGTGTTCCTTAGCAGGGCCTCCTGTCACAAAATAACTCATGCAGATGGTTATTATGGTACCTGGCTGGGGAGGGTGGTTTCAGTCAGTGTGCTTCCCCTAATAAAACCCAATGAACTTTTCGCCAGCCCAGTAACCAAGAGTGAAACACCATCCACTATAGACTTCCACCACCATTTTGGCAACTCATACCAAACCAGAAAATTAACTCTGATCCTAAAAATAGACAGAGATTTAGATGTTCTAGGGCATGCTGACTGTAGTGTGACCACTTAGGGGTACCTGTGTGAGTCCTTTTTATCTTCAAAGCCACGAGTGATATCAGTCCTCTGTTTGCAAATAGCCAAGCCCCCATGGAAGGCAGTGTGTGGGGAGTCTGTCACCCTCAAGGGGGCTCCTGCTGCTCCCCTCCTCCCTGAAACAGCAGAGAGAGAACAAATATCCTTTTGTGAGGAGACTGGCCATTCAGGAGGAACAGAGAGGGAACCGGCATGGTGAGCTCTTTGTGGGGACCAGGTGCTGGTGCAGGTGTCACACATCTGTTTGCTTATTTAATCCTCTGCGGTATCACTGTTCCCATTTTCGAGATCAGGACCCTGGCTCAGTGGCCGAAACTGAGCACAAAACAACTAGGAAATGCAAGCAGATGATGCCTGCCGAAAGGATGGGAGGGAGAGACCTCGGCTTCTGGGGTTCAGAGAGTTTGCATGGAGAAGAGGAGCTATGAAGCTGGATCACGAAGGATAATTTTATTTCCACAAGAAGATGGGCCAAGGAGGGGGCAGGAGGGCTAGATGCTGCAGAGCAATCTGGAAATTGGCTTGGCATCTTTTCTTGATGTGCTGTGCTGTGCTTAGTCGCTCGGTTGTGTCCGACTCTTTGTCACCCCGTGCACTGTAGCCTGCCAGGCTCCTCTGTCCATGGCATTCTTCAGGCAAGAATACTGGGGTGGGTTGCCATGCACTCCTCCAGGGGATCTTCCCAACTCAGGAAATGAATCCAGGTCTCCTGCATTGCAGGCAGATTCTTTACTGTCTGAGCAACCAGAGAAGCCCTCTTTTCCTATTATATCTGGTTAAATCCCACAGTCTAGAAACTCAGCCCCAGATTGTGGTGCTGCAGGGCTGGGTGGGGCTACTGGGAAGCTGACTCAGATGGAGATTAGAGGGCAGGTTGTTGACTGGGCAGTGCCATTGGGTGGGTCCACCCCTGTGCTGGGCACCAAAGAATTGATGCTTTTGAACTGTGATGTTGGAGAAGACTCTTGAGAGTCCCTTGGACCGCAAGGAGATCAAACCAGCCAATCCTAAAGGAAATCAATCCTGAATATTCATTGGAAGGACTGATGCGGAAGCTGAAGCTCCAATACTTTGGTCACCTGATGTGAAGAGCCAGCTCATTAGAAAAGACCCTGATGCAGGGAAGATTGAAGGCAGGAGGAGAAGGGGATGACAGAGGACTAGATAGTTGGATGGCATCACTGACTCAATGGACATAAGTTTGAGAAAGCTTCCGGAGATGGTGAAGGATAGGGAGGTCTGGCATGCTGCAGTCCATGGGGTGGCAAAGAGGAGACATGACTGAGCCAGTGAACAATAGCAACAACCCCTGTGGAAGGGAGGGGGAGGGGGTGGAAGGAGCAGGAATGGGTAGAGGCGAAGCTGGACTGTGGTGTCTGCCCAGTGAAGGCCTTCACCCACAGCAAGCTCTGGAGCTGGGTGGGCCCCGTGGTTATCCCAGGCAGGCCCGGGGAGCCTGGCCTTTCTTTCCTAGATTGATCTATCACTGGATATGAGCTGTCTTTGGGGAAAGTGGTGTGACCTTGGTGAGGCAGTAAACTTCGACCAAGATAATTTCCAAGGAGGGTTGACAGCTGAGACCTGACAGCTGACAATCTTCCCACCATCTGGGGAATCAGCTTTCCAGTTCCAAAGTAGGATCTGGTGACACATCACAGGGTCCTCATGAGCTGATGCTCCAAGCGAGGGTCCCCTTGTCCTGTCATGCATTGCAGGCTGAGGACAGTCAGACTCCCTGGTTTCCTTGTCTCTCCTCATCCAGGCAGTGGTTCAAAAAGAAGCAGCTTGAATATGCTGAGCTCTTCATATGTGCAGCATCTTCAATACTAGACAGGAAGACAAGTGTATAAGTTCTTATTAATTAGTTTATTTGATCAATTAAAAAATATGTATATTTGTCCAAAATGCAAAAGGTTAAATGTTTATATTTAAAATGTAAAATTATATTCTGACATTATTATAACTTTTAAATGGAATCCCCAAGGAAAATGTTAAGACCCTGTAACCTTTCCAAACAAAATGAACAAATCCCCAGCCTGTCGGGGATTCACAACAGGAGTGGTTTTATGTCAGTGGAGGAAAAAAAAATCACAGCCTGCAGCTGTCCATGCTGCCGCCCTTTTTGCTTCAGCTGCTCACGTGTCTCCATGTCTCTGGACTTTCTCACTTCAGTGTGAGTAGTTAACCCTTAAGGACGTGGGGGACTAATCTCAGTGAGTCTGTGAGTACCTCCTATGCTCTGTTATAAAGTTGGACCACTGAGCTGAGATAGGGCCAAGATTCTGCCAGCAAATCCAGTTGGAAAGGTGCTTGGCTTTCCTGTAGTGTCCATAGTGGAGCTGTCAGCGCCCAGTCCTTGGCCTTGTGGGTGTCAAGAGGTGGCGTGGGCCATTTATTGAGCTGGTGTGGTCCACAGCAGACACCAGGTAGTCAAGGAGCTGCCAGCAGCCCCCTGGCTTCCTGACTTGGCCATCCATGGCAGTGTGGTTCCAGAACCTTTGGCTTTCTGAGCACTGACCAGGTTTTCTTGGCCGCTCAGTTCTGCAGGTGACTTTAGGCCTTTTTTCTGAAGACTCAATCCAGAATCTACTTCTTCAGCCCGATTTTGTTGGTCAATTAATACCCTGAAACAAAACAAACAAAAAAAATACCCTGAAACAAATTCCTTCTGCTTTGTTTAGTGAGAATGAACTTCCTCCTCTGCACCTGAACGCTCTTGCCTATCTTACAGCTGTTTCTTCTGCACCACTCCCTTCACCCTTGCCTCCCACGTCTTCCTTGCTGCCAGTCCCCACTCCCGCTAGAGAAGTTGAAAATCTTTCCAGCCTCTTTTGCAGCTGGTCCTGTGTTGGGCATGTTGTGTGTGAAGAGGGGAGCATTTGGGGTATCTTCCGGCCTAAGCAAAAGAGGCTTTAAGGAAACTCTTCCCTCCTGCTTTTGGATGTAGTAGGGAGAGGAAGTGCTGTGTGATGCTGAAGAGACCCTGTGCAGCCCGATGGCAATAAGTCTGAGGACATAAGCCAGCCCCTGTGCCACTAAATTAAGGAGCCTTGGAACAGGAAATTGTATGAGAATTTTCTAAATTTTTTATTGTTTAAGCCACTTCTAGATGGGTTATCTGGTTACCTGCAGCTGGAAGTGTCCTATTTCTCTCTTTCTATCTCCCTATCTATCTTTCTGTCCTCTGTCTCTCTGGGGCTTCCCTGGTGGCTCAGATGGTAAAGAATCTGCTTGCAATGTGGGAGACCCGGGTTCGATCCCTGGGTTGGGAAGATCCCATGGAGAAGGGAATGGCAACCCGCTCCAGTATTCTTGCCTGGAGAATTCAATGGACAGAGGAACCTGGTGGGCTACAGTCCATGGGGTCACAAACAGTTGGACATGACTAAGTGACTGACACGTATCATCTATCTATTTATCATCTATGTATCATCTGTCATTTATCCATCTAGAGAGAATGGAGATGGAGGGTTAGAGTGGGATAAATTCCAATTCTTGTGGAATTAATAGCACCTGTGGGTGTAGGCAGGAAGCCACAGTCTTCATTTTGGGGGGGATTCAGACACTAATCTTCCGGCTTCTTTAGTGCTGAGTACATCAAGCTTGGCAGAGGGGAGGTGGTAATGACTTCACTGCTGGTTGACATGGGTGGTGCCACCCTCATGCCTCCCATCCTCATTTACATTTCATGAATAGTGCAGCTCTTTCTTACACATGCTTTTCCAAGGCTGCTTCTGCCTATTTTTATGTGCTCCTTATTAAAAATATTCAAGGTGGTAGGGAAGATATTATTTGTCCTGTATTTCTGATGAGAGAACTAGGACATAGACTAAAATTGCTTGGCCAATCACACAGAGTTAATTAGGTACAGATTTTGTGATCCCTTGCCCTAGTTTTCTTCCTATGGCACCATATTGCTGCCTCAAAAACATGATTGTTAGAAAAAAAGAAATTAAGTACCTAGCAGGGAAACAGAGGCTGTGGGTTCACCCTCTTTTTTCCCAAAGGGCAAAGGGCCCTATGAGGTTGCGACTTCCTTCTTCATAGGGAGACCTCATTGGTGTTCTGGGGACCACATCAGGTTTCTTGGCTTTTTATGCTCAGCAGAGGCAGTGGGCTTCTTGCAAAACTGTGGCTCAAGTGTTGGCTAGAGACACTCTGGTATGGGAAGTTTTTGGTGAGAGTGGCTCTGGAGAGCTGCGCTTTTGCCAGACTCTTGAATGAGCTCTGAGGATGGATTTTGCTTCCCAGGACCCTAGGTTACTGCTGAGTGTGATATGACCTTCTCTACTCTGGACCTTGCTTCACGCTTCTTTACAATTTCTGCATCCAGCTGTGTGCAGGCCTGGCACACAGGAGATGCCAAATGTTAGGGAATTTTATGGATGGTTCACTGCAGTTTTAACTATCTTTGAAGGGAGATGAATCAAAAGGAGGATTTAAAAGACCTACTAACTTTCCTTCTAAATCACTCCAAACCTTTCCAGCTCCTGAAAGCTCCATGCTCAACGTTTTCTTCCTGGTCTCTAAAAATAAATTCTTGGGGGGCTTCTTTGGTGGCTCATTGGTAAAGAATCCACCTGCCAATGCTGGAGACACGGGTTTGATCTCTGATTGGGAAGATCCCACATACCTCGGATCAGCTAAGTCTGTGTACCACAGCTACTGAGCCTGTGCTCTAGAGCCCAGGAGCCGAGACTACTGTGGAGCCAGACCTGCTGAAGCTCGAGCCCCCTGGAGCCTGGGCTCTGCAATGAGAAAAGCCACCAGAATAAGAAGCCCACCCGCTGCAGCTAGAGAGTAGTCCCTACTCTCTGCAACTGGAGAAAGGCCCATGCAGCAACAAAGACCCAGCACAGCCAAAAATTAATAAATAAAAATAAGTTCTTGGGCTCAGCTGTGGAGGATGGGCCAGAATGTGGCTGAGTATAAAGATCGCAAAGAAGACCCTCTTCTCTTCCAACATTGGTTACAAACAAACTGTGAACTCAAAAGAACAGGAAACCTAATAGGGTTGGCCACTGGATGGAATTGGACTATTTTTAGATGAACTATTTTGGTATTATCCCCACCTGCTTTGTATTCATATTTTTATACTTCGCTGACTCCCATGTGTCAATATTCTGTCTCACTTAATTCCAAACTGCTGCTACAGGTGTGACATGAGCACCTGCCTCCTGAGTAGTTGTGGGACCAACTGCTGATTCATAGATCAGCTCTCTTGCCATTGATGTACGTTTGAGTGCAGTTTTGGCTTGCTAATCAACTTGCCTAAATTTCTGTTTTATATAGCTATGCTCGATATGAAGTCCCGAAGTAGAATTAAGGTGGGGATATTGGAGCTTAATAAACACATTTTGAATGAAGAAATAAATGACTAAGGAAATGAGGAAGTAGCTCTAGTTTAGGTCCCCTGGGTTGCCTTGTCTCCCCTCTCTGGACTCTCTTTCCCTCCACCCTTGGGCACCACGTCGTATGCAAGGTGCCCTGGCTACCTCCAACCTTCCCGCTTTGGCACACCATCCAGGCCTGCCCTCCAGGATCCTGTTTTCAGATGGGATTATGGGAGATAAGATGGTTAATCCAAAAGGAAGGAATCCTCTAATGGGAAACTTTCAGACAATGACAAGACTGGTCAGAGGAGAGTTTTAGGGTGGTAGTGGGACAAGAAAACCTCTCTCAAATTCTAGTTCTGTAAGGCTCGTCTTCAGTATCTGAAACTCAAACCCCAAGTAGTGGAATCAATGATACAAGTTCTTCCCCAACCCTTTATCCAGATAAGCTAAGCAAAGGAAAAAATACACTTGTGGATGGGGAAATCTGAGAGCTGTCCCTTGTGGAGAGGGAGAAGAAGCAGGAGATGCCAAGTTGTTGGATTCCAATTTGGATTACAGGACATGCCTGCAAAGCTTAAAAACATGTGTTCAGAGCTTACACATCCACATGGGGGCCTATAAAGAGGGCAGATCACTCGTCTCAGTGATTCTACCCTAATTTTACTTTTTAAAACAAAGAACAGCATGCAGTTGAGAATTGCTTTCAAGTCAGTCTGGAAGACACACAAGAAAAATATTCTCTTATCTCTTCAGTAAAAAAATAAATAAAGGGGGATTTCTTAGCAGGATGATGAGCCTGTTATTATTCTTTGTAACAAAGAACTTTTTAAAAACAGCTTTGAGATATAGTTGACATACAGAAAACTGCATATATTTACATGTACATTTTGATGAGTTTTGACATGTGTGCATTCATGAAACCGTTATTATAATTAAGATAATAAACACAGCCATCACCTCCAAATGTTTCCTTGTGCCTCTTGTGTTCCATTCTGCCCCTCCCATGTGCCCACCTACCCGGTGCCAGGCAACCACTGATCTGCCAGTAGCAAATGACATTTCCTCTTTTCTAAAAATCAAAATTTTCCCCAAAAGATGACGATTTTCTTGTTCTGTGAATATGGTCATGAAGGAGGGTCCTCCAAAGAAGTCCAAAGTGGTCATCAGCAGTGACAAAATTGTAGGAATGAATGTCTGTCTTCCAAGGAAGGGATAATATTCATTTGGATGATATTCATTTAGCCTCCTAGGAAGGGATCATATTCAAAAGACTTGTATGGCTTCTGAAGCATTAACCACATTGTTTTATATTTTATCTTGTACTTTATGATATTCTGTAGTTGGAATCTACTACCCCGAAATTAATTGGCCAACTCCACAACTACATGTTAATGCAATCATCTCTGAAAGTAATAAGCCTTGCTTTATTACAGTGGTGTCATTTGAGGAATTCTGAACAGCCTACAAAACATAATTTTTATCCTCTGGCTCTGTCTTCTATGAGGGAATGACTTTCTTTCCCATTAAACTAGTTTCTTATGCCCCAGTATTGATTTCATTACCAATTTATACGAATTTCATTCCATTTCATCCCACTGTGTCTTCATCAGTGTTTTAGAAGGGCCATCTGCATTTCTCACCTGGATTCCTCTGGACCCACCAGCATATTCAACCTCTTGACTGATTTTCCTGCTTACAGTCTCTCCCTCTTTTTATTTTCCACATATAAATGGAATCTTTATAAAAGACAGATCTGATCATATCATTCCTCTGCTTCAAATATTAAAATTTATGACTCTGAGGTAGCTCTGATACTTCTCTTTAGGACCTCCCTCCTCAAAGTCCCCTCATCCCTCCACAATACTTTTTTGGTTTCACTCAGGAAAGATTTTAATAGTATTACAGAGAGTAGTGTTTCTTTTCAGCCTTATTCTATTCCCATTTTCTGAAACTCACCTTCCAGCCCCACCAAACAACTTGAAGATCCCTGAGTGCACCATCCACTCTCGGCTCTGTGCCTTTAGTCCTGCTGCTGCTTCTGCTTGAAATTCCCGTAGACTTCCATTTGGTTACCTCCCTCCTTTATAACTAGAGCTTCCCTGGTGGCTCAGATGGTAAAGCATCTGCCTGCAATGTGGAAGACCTGGGTTTGATCCCTGGGTCGGGAAGATCCCCTGGAGAAGGAACTGGCAACCCACTCCAGTATTCTTGCCTGGAGAACTCCATGGACAGAGGAGCCTGGTGGGCTACAATCCATGCAGTTGCAAAGAGTTGGACACGACTGAGCGACTTCATTTTCACTTTCTTTCTCCTTTATAACTGTCATCATACCTCTGACTTTTGTGAGTAGTAATTTTTTGATCGGTCACCAATCTTGAGAGCAAGGGAACATCTCTATCTTTCATTACAGAGTAAGATCATGGCATCCAGTCCCATCACTTCATGGCAAATAGATGGGGAAACAGTGGAAACAGTGGCTGACTTTATTTTTTGGGGCTCCAAAATCACTGCAGATGGTGACTACAGCCATGAAATTAAAAGATGCCTACTCTTTGGAAGGAAAGTTATGACCAATCTAGACAGCATATTAAAAAGCAGAGACATTACTTTGTCAACAAGGTCCATCTGGTCAAGGCTATGGTTTTTCCAGTGGTCATGTATGGATGTGAGAGTTGGACTATAAAGAAAGCTGAGCGCCGAAAAATTGATGCTTTTGAACTGTGGTGTTGGAGAAGATTCTTGAGAGTCCCTTGGACTGCAAGGAGATCCAACCAGTCCATCCTAAAGGAGATCAGTCCTGGGTGTTCATTGGAAGGACTGATGCTGAAGCTGAAACTCCAATACTTTGGCCACCTGATGCGAAGAGCTGACTCATGGTCAAAAGACCATGATGCTGGGAAAGATTGAAGGCAGGAGGAGAAGGGGACAACAGAGGATGAGATGGTTGGAAGCATCACCGACTTAATGGACATGAGTTTGGGTAAACTCTGGGAGTTTGTGATGGACAGGGAGGCCTGGCGTGCTGCGGTTCATGGGATCGCAAAGAGTCAGACACGACTGAGTGACTGAACTGAACTGAACTGAACTTGGCACTTGTGCTGGTGGGTGGAATGAACCAATGCAACTTATTCTTAAATCAACATCTAATAACCTCTGGGACTGTGTCACTGGTGAGGAGGATTTAACAAGTCAGAAATATGATGAAAAATATATGTAGTCTGATATAAATGCTCTTCACATTGCTTTTTTTTCTCATCCTTTACCACTGAGCCACCTGGGAAGTCTGCATAGGAACTATTGTTTAATTCATGAGGCTTCCCTGGTGGCTCAGGCTGTAAAGAATGCACCTGCCAAGCAGGAGATGCAGGTTTGATCCCTGGGTCGGGAAGATCCCCTGGAGAAGGAAATGGCAACCCACTCCAGTATTCTTGTCTGGGAAATCCCATGGACAGAGGAGCCTGGTGGGCTGCTATGGTCCACGGGGTCACAAAAGAGTTGGACACAACGCAGCGACTAAACAACAGTGCGGAGACAGTAACAAACTGTGATCATAGTGGTGGCTTAGGGAATTCCAAGAGTGAAAAGAGCCTCTCTCAGCCTCAAGCAAGATAAAAATAATATTTTTTTTAAAAAAAGGCTCTCACCCTGTGTCTGGAATACTAATAATGTATGTGAAGAAACACGAGCAGAGCAAACAAAGAAAAATGAATTCTAATAAATCAGAGAGAGAGAGAGAGATGCTTGACCACACTCTTTCGATGCCACCAGCAGATCTTTGGTATTTGCTCTAAATTCTGTACAACCAATTGCACTGACTTATGAGAAAAAGAAAATGCCCAAGACAAGCTGAAAACTGGGATTTTATTTTGAGAAGCAGTCCCCAGGGTTATGAACAATTTTACTGAGATTCAGCTCAGTATCACAGGAGCTCTGAGCAGGTGATTTGTGGGTCTGGGTCTCGTCTCTGCCCAACCCCCAACCCCCTCTACCCCTGTGGCCCCAGAGCCCATGGCAAGCTGCTTCCTCCTTCTGGGCCTCAGCTTCTGCCAGCAGGAGAGTGAGGGATTTGGTGAAAACTGATTCCCAGGGTCTTTTCCACCGATAGAGTTTCTATGATTTTGCATTGTGACAAGGATTTTTAATTTGTCCTTATTAACACAGAGATTCAATTAACCAGGACATTAAATTCCCTGAGCATTCTGGTTAATTGGATCTTTACTAAAATAGCCCCAAATTTTGTTTGCTGCCTTTAAAAAAAAACCTACAAAAGCATTTTGTGTGTGTGTGGGTATGTATATATTTTATATCTGTGGGAAATCTAAAAGCTAGAGGTTAACTGGAAGTTATTCCTTAGGGCAGACTGTCCAAAACATTTTTGACAGTGACCCAGAATTTAAAAAAAAAAAAAAAATTAACCTGCCCTTCCCGGTGAAGGTGGCCACTGCGTGTAACTCATTCAGTAGAATGGGACATGTAATAGTTTTGTAAAACAGGGAGAACACATGGGAGGGCACAGAATCCATCAAAAGAGCTCTGAGAGAATCTGGGAGGAGCACCAAGATAATCTACTACAGGGGCATGTCCAAGTTGGGCAGCTTCTAAAACAGGCTGTGGCCAGGGGACCCAAGAACGCCTGGGATGGGAGTGGGGTGACCTGCTGCTGTGTTCCGTCCTCTCCGGGCACCATGATAGTGGCTGTAGTTATTATGTTTTGTGTCCACTTTTAGGTTGAACAGGGACAGAAAAAATGCCTACAAAGAACTTTTGATTTTTGTAGTAAAAATGATATTAAAAAAACCCTCTGGCTTTTAAATGAATAATTTCTGGATTGACTGCTCCCTGGGAGACTCTTGCTGTGTCTTAGTGCCCTCTGCTTACGGCTTCTTTCTCTCTCTCTCTCTCTTTTTTTTCTCAAGCATTATCCCCAGCTGTCCCAGCTGCTGTCAGAAATTCTTCTTGGACTTTTGGGGTTTAGCTGTTTTCTCCTCCTCATACATGTGGGTTATATTTGGGTGGGGGACAGGAGCCTTCCTTGTCCCCCTTGTCCCCCTTCCTACATCACTCCTTAGTGATGTACCTCAGTGGAAAACCCTGGTGAAGAGGGCTTCCAGGAGCCTTGTGTGAGATCAAAGTCGAGGCAGGCGTGGTCACGGGGTCCCCCAAGCAAAGCCGTTGAGGCAACACCTGAGCCATGACAGGGAAGAAGGAATGACCCACAGCACAATGTGGTAACCTCAAATCTCCCAATGACTTGAGACTTTTGGTTCAGCCTTTTTTTGGGGGGGAGGGGCGGTCATGAGGCATGTGGGAATCTTAGCTCCCTGACCAGGGATCAAACCCACATCCCCTGTATTGGAAGGCAAAGTCTCAACCACTGGACCACCAGGGAAGTCCCTTGGGTTTGGTCTTTGCACCAACACACATCCGAAGGACTGACAGCCATTCTTCGAAAACATCCCTCAAAACCACCTTTGCGGCTTGATGGTCGTCCTTGATTACAGCTTTCTTGCTAGAGCTAAAGGATAGAGTATTCATTTTATTTCCAGACAAGGAAACATAATTCCAACCAGCTTAGGCAAAGAGGAGAAGCCAGGAACGGGGCTGGATGACTGGCTGTGGAAAGGAAAGAGCAGAATGCAGCCGGGTCCAGGGACCCGGGAGTTCTGTTCTGCTCTTGTTCTCCGTGTCTGTTTCTCCTCTGTCACCACAGACCAGCTTCCACCCCGTGTGGTGACGAGGGTGGCCCACAGCCCTGGTGAATGACAGTTTAGCTTCTGCACTGGAGATATACTGACCCCATTTTTTGGTTCCAAGATGAAAATGCTAGGAAGGACTTTGACTCTTCCAGCTTGTGTGTCATGGGCCTCCCCAGCCCCTGGACAAATTAACTGGGGAGGTGGGGTTCATGAAGAATATAGACGCCCCTGAGGTAGTTGTGTGGGTGGGGAAGGGCAATCGGTTCATCCATCTTTTCATTCATTTTTATTGAGCAAAATTGAGAGGCTGAGTGAGGGGTCGGGGTCTTTACTGATTAGAGAGTGATGACCTGGAGGTTGGTAGATGAAGATGGAGAAAAAAGGCTGAGGGTACCAAGTGCTCTGCAAAATGCCAGAGGTAGGAAGAAATAGGGAGCTTGTGTCAAAATGGAAATTAATTGCTTCTTCCCAACGGAGTCCTACTATGAAAAATGCCAGTTGAACTACACAATGTACTTAATAATGTAGTTTCCTGACTTCCTGCACTGGAGGAAGTCCTTAATCTTGTTGTAAAGTGGAGGCAGTTTGAGCACCAGCAGTGGGTCTACAGCTCCAGCAGTCTTGGCTGGAAAATCCCATGGACAGAGGAGCCTGGCAGGCTACATGGTCCACAGGGTCACAAAGAGTCAGACACGACTGAAGCAGCTCAATGGCAGCAACAGCAGTGGGTCTGCAGGACCGCTCTCCAAGTAGCTCTGCTCTAGGAAATTCTGGCATGTGCTCTATAGGAGGGGCTTCCCTCCTATAGGAAGGATTCAGACTTGATCTCTGGGTTGGGAAGATCCCCTGGAGGAGGGCATGGTAACCCACTCTAGTATTCTTGCCTGGAGAATCCCCATGGACACAGGAGCCTAGTGGGCTACAGTCCATAGCGTTGTGCAGAGTCGAACATGACTGAAGTGCCTTAGCAGGCAAGCACATTCTACAGGAGACAGAGAGAAGAATGCTCATAATAGCTTTGTTTATAAAAACTAAGAAAGCAAACACTCCAGATGTCCACAAATGATAGAATACAGCAGTAATCATGGTGTAGAATTCTATACAGCAGAGAAGATGAATACACTGCAGCTACACACATCAACATGGATGGATTTCAACATGTCTATTGAGCATAAAAAGCAGATTGAGATGATAACAGTATGGATTCATTGTAGGAAGTTCAAAACCAGGAACTACTAAAGGATACAGTGGTTAGGGCTGTATAACAAGTGGACTGAAACTGTAAAGAAGAGCAAAGGAGTGGGCAGCACATGTGTTAGGTCAGCGGCTGACCTGCGGGTGGGAAGGGAGAGGGAGACGGTGGGGAAGGGGGAGCACAGAGGAGATTTCAGTGTATTGGCAATATTTGATTGCTTACATTGGGTGTTGTATATGTGGTGCTTGGCTTTTTATTTTCTTTAAACTGTGCGTATATGTTACACACACTTTTTCGTAAGTATGATCTATTTCACAATGAAGAAAAATAAAAAATGTAGTTAAAACCAAAGCCTTCCCACTCCCCCAATGTTAGTAAAAGGTAGGAGGCTGAATGGTGTGTGCCTCGAAGGAAGGAGAACTGTGGTGCCTTGATTGTCTGGAAAGGTATCAGGGAGAAAGGAGGAAGGTAGCCGCCGCCCCCTCACACCCCCCACGCCCTGGGCAGAGGTGTGTCATGCTGTCCTTTGCAGCTCGTGAGCCCACAGCTTGCTCACTTTGTACCTGTTTTTTTTTGCACTGCAATCTTCAAGATTTAGCCTGTTTTGCTTTCCTTCTCAGAGCTCCATTTCTTGGAGCTTCCCCAAGGCTGCCTGCTGTAGAAGGTGTTTTATTTATCCTAACTTTTCAGTTTTTGACTCCTCCCCCAAACCAGTACACTGATCCGTTTGGGGTTCAAGTGTGAGAGCATTTGGAATGGTGCAGAAAACTTTCCTAATGCCACTTCCAAAGTTTGGTCACTCACCATCTGATTTCCTTTTTAGGGAAGGTTTATCGTTCGCTGGCTGAAGTTTATTTTAAATTCTGTCTGGTTTGCAAACACATTCTTTGTAGACAGCTTTCGTTTGAAATGTTTGGGCTCGCCTTGCCCTGGGTAAAACACGTTGTCAGGTCTTTTTTTTCAACCCTGGTTGTTAGATGGCTTTTCTTGTCCTACAATTTGGTGTCCATGGGCCTTAGAGTCATCAAAGCTTAGGGTTAGGAAGGGACCTTGAAAGTCATCTATCCAACTTCCCACCTAATGAAAGAAGTTTTCCTGAGACATGCCTGATACCAGCGTCTAGGAGCTTGCTTTTTAAGGGCATGGCTGTAGGGACAGAGAGTGCCATAAATTTTAAACTCCTCATAAAATTTTGCATCAATTCACACTTTGTCTTGGAAAATCAGAGATCTGAGTGAACAAGTCCAGGTTTGCTAATTAAATTAAAATGAGCACAGACTCTTGCAGAACAGGTTCTAGAGCTACAGCCTACCTTACGTGGTCCCAGTCACCTTTAATCTACTTAATAGGATCACATCCGGATTAGAGAAGCCAGGGAGATTTGGCTAATCGCTTGGGACTTGTAGTGCACATTTGTCTTTGCTTTCCTGCCTGCTTAAAAGTACAGAAATGTGGGGACTTCTTTGGTGGTTCTGTGGTTAGGGCTCATGCTTCCACAGCAGGGGACATGGGTTCAATTCCTGGCCAGGGAACTACAATCCTGTAAGCCTCATGGTGCAGCCAAATAATCATAATAATAAAATAAATGAAATTAAAACAAAAAAATGCCACTCACCACTAGCTCCTGCTGAAGGGAGCAGGGCTGGTCTGTCACCCCTTGCCCACTCTCAGTCTTTCCTGCTTCCTGGGTCACCAACTGCCTTTTTCTCACGAGAATGGGCCTACTTCAGTTTCTGAGCCCACCTAGGGCCAGTGTGATGTGTGTTAACAGTTGCCTTTTCCACCGGTCTCCCTGTCTTTTGTCCTGCTCTGCTAGAGCTTGGAACCAAACCATGACCCCAGCTGCAGTCATACATAGTTCACAGGGTCCAGGCCCCAAGTCAGGCTGGGACCTTGGAGGCACAGGACCTTCAAGGTGAGGGAAAGAGCCCAGCCTAGAAAAGACCAGAGTTAACCCACTGGAACAGTAGGGTTGTTCCATGTCCAACTCCCAATCTCATGCCAGCCAGGGAGAGTTTCCGAATTAAAGAGGGTAACTGAAGATGCTTTTTAAAAACTGATTGGGGGGGGGGGGGGTGCGGCGGGGATGAATGATGATGTACCACCCTTCCTGGACTTGTAGTGTGCAAGGTTCAGTAGGCCTGGGAAGCCCGGGCACAGCCTGGTAGAGGTTATGATGAGTCTCCACTGGTGAAGCGCTGAGGCACTGGGCCGTTTCCAGCAGGTGGTCCCTGTCAGAGCCTCGGCAGGTGGGACTAGGAGGTGAGGAGTTTCATGGTTCAGCTCATGAGCCAGGGGCAGGCTATAACCAGGCAGGATGTCAGGACCACAACTTGATGATCAGGGCAGGCCACTGTGCCCCACAGGCAGCCCAAGGCAGCTGCTGCCTCCGTAGGCTGTGATGAGGCCCCTGTCTAGGGACTGGTAGGAGACTGGGGAGTCCCCTGGGCTCCTGGACTGCTGGCCTCCAAGTTCCAGCCAATGTTTTGTTGATTTGAAACAAATACTTGGCTGTGTATTTGTGTGCAAGGGAGCTGTGGTAGCAAAGACAAGCGGTTGAGTGGCAACCTGGGAGATGGACTAGGAAATGACATCTGTACGCCATACAGGTTATCTGGCAGATTACAGAACCAAAGTACATGGTCTGTATGAGCCATTTGCATGGGGAGGAAGGGGAGTGGGGAGGACACATATGGGGAGAGGGAGGTGGGGAGAGTCTTTCACAGACAAGGCAGTACTAATCTCTGGCCTTGTCTCCAGGGCCAGTGGGAGGAGCAGAAGGAAGGGATCAAAGGAGGCATTTTCACAAGAGCCTCAGGCAGACAGAGGCCCCAGCTGCGAGCTTTGCTTCCAAAGCGACTCCCACAGACACTAAATGGGGGGTGGCCATCTTCCTCCTGTGCCCGTGTGGCAGAGCATCTCGGTGTTGCCCCGTCACCTCTGGCAAGTAGTGCAAACAGTGCCCTTGGCAAGAGTACAGGTGTATTCCCAGAGGGCAGCCTGAGAGCACCCGAGTCTGCTTCCCAGACTCTGGGAACACAGGCGGGACTTGAGTGGGGCGGGAGAGCCCCCATCCAGTCGGTGGAGGTGGGGCCAGTGCTCTGGTTAGTTTCACTGGGTTGGTTCCCAGAGCCCGGGGACCTGGAAACCCTCCAGATATGGGAGATAACAAAGTGCTACATGGAGCCATAGCGCGCTTTCATCTTCACCTTCATAACAGCCTTGAGAAATTCCACCCCTGCCCTTTTTAATTTTCTAGAGCTTGTCTGAGTCTGTAATTACCTTGTTTTTCTTCCTTTAGTCCATGGGTCAGCAAATTTTTTTCTATAAAGAGCCAGATAGCAAATACTTTCAGATTCGTGGGCTGTATAATCTTGGTTACGATGGTCCATTCTGCCGTAGGGGCACAGATGCAACCACAGACGCTATATCAACTAACAAATGCGACTGCGCCGCAACATTTTACTTGTGGACACTAAAACTGGAATTTTACATAATTCTTCACAGGTTGCAAAATATGCTTTTTTGGTTTTTTCACTAGTTCAATAATGTAAAAACCATTTTCTAACTTGCAGCATTCAAGGACGGACTGTTGCTGTCGTTTGCCCCTCCCTGTGAGGACAGGAACCAGGCTCTCTCATGTCCCCAGTGCCCAGCATTTGACGTATACTAGGTGCTCGTAGAAGTCTGGAGGAGTGACCTTCTCCACTTTACAGATAAGGAAACCGTGGCTCAAGAGGTGAGTCCCCGTTCTCGGATGTGGGGCTAAAACTCAAACTTGCGTGCCAGTTGGATCACTGTAGAGCTGGCTAGGTGGTAGTTCTACTAAATCCTGTGCACTTTCTACCAAATCGGTTTCAGCTTTTGCAGAAAAAAAAAAAAATATTGCCACATGAATGTTCAGAGTTTAGGATTGGGAACTTCACTTGAGCAGAAAATCAACCGTGTAGTTTCCGTAGTGTCCCCTTTTAAAATGGTTAAGCTGGGGAAATTTAGCTTTACTGCTTCAGGTGACTCTCTTTTTTTTTAATCTGGGGACCATGCCAGTGCTAGTTCACTTTGGTACATGGCTGTGAAGAATAATGTTCGAGGTTTTGCAAATATTAAAAAGTCACAAAGAATATATTCTTCAGATTGGGTATTTTCTTACAGTCTAAACTAGTAGGTTTTTCAGAAACTGACTTATAGACTTAGAATACAAATTTACGGTTATGCGGGGAAGGGTAGAGGTGAGGGATAGTTGGGGAGTTTGGGATTGACATGTACACACTACTATATAGAAAATGAATAACCAACAGGGACCTCCTGTATTGCACAGGGAACTCTGCTTCGTATTATATAACAACATAAATGGGAGAAGCATTTTAAAGAGAATACATACAGGTGTATGAATAACTGAATCTCTTTGCTGAACACCTGAAACGAACACAACATTGTTAATCAACTATACTCCAATATAAAGTAAAAAGTGAAAAAAAAAATTTGTGGGTTCCTTTTTTTGTTTTTAAGTCACAGCTCTGTGTCAGTTGGGGGCTACCTAAGACCTCGAAAAGTCCAGTTCTCTGCTGGAAAAACTGGTTCTCCTTCAAAGTTAGCTGAACTCTGTCTGTATCTCCACCCCCATTGCTGTCAACTCCTACACCCTCTTTCAACTTAAGTCTGTCTTGATCACTGCACTTTTCTTTCTCACTCCCACACTTGTTCTCAGTTGGCCTCAGGCTGCCCTGCTCCTCGGGAGGTGCAGTTAACCACAAACCACCAGCCTTCCAGGAAGCAGGTCAGGATGCGCTCGCCTTCGCTTGGAATCTTGAAATCCTCACCCATGATTCACCCGGATTCTTATACTGAAGGCTCTGTGAAGGGCGTGTTGGGGCTTGGCTTGGCCACTGGCTGGGTGCCACCATGGCACCTCCCACAGTCCTTGGGTGCTGTCCAGACCAGCAGCAGTCCCAGCTTCCCTTCCCTCACTTCTACTTCCAAATGTTGACAGAAGTATGCCCCGCCCAACGGTGTGTGTCCTAGGGGTGGGCAGTGGACAGCCCTTCCCCAGGTAAAGAATCTGCCTGCAATGCAGGAGACCTGGGTTCCATCTCTGGGTTTGAAAAATTCCTGGAGAAGGATATGGCAACCCACACTAGTATTCTTGCCTGGGAAATCCCATGGACAGAGAAGCCTGGAAGGCTACAGTCTACAGGGTCGCAAAGAGCAACTAAACCACCACCATCCTTTAGAAGGCCTCATATGCAATACTGTTTTGTTACCCAATTTGTATTTTTATTTAATACATTATGAGCACATAACCATATCATTCCATATCTTTTTATACTATGATTTTTATTGCTATACTGGTTCCACGATAGATGGAGCACAATATTTAATAAATACTGATTGTTGGACATTGAGTTTGTTTCTCGTTTTTCATGCCAAGATGAACACCCTTAATTATAAATGCTTTTATGCATCTCTTTCTGCTTCCTTCAGATATATTTCTAGAAGTGAAAATAATTAGGTCAAAAGCTCTGCATATTTCTAAGGGCCAAACTGCCTTCTAGAGATGATCTAATTTTTGTTTCTACCAGTAGTGCAAAAAGTCCCTGTTCCCCAAACCTTGCCAGCATATTACTGGATATGTGATAACTTTCAATTTTTTTTTTCCACACTGCATGGCATGTGGAACTTCCCTGACCAGAGATTGAATCCATGCCCCCTGCATTGAAAACATGGAGTCTTAACCACTGGACCACCAGGGAAGTCCCTTTCCTTCTCTTTTTTACATGGTGTTTTACCTTAATATTTTTGGACATCACAGGTCACTTAAAAATATTTTAGGTTTAAAGTTTTGCAGATATTTTTAGGGTATTCACAGCCCTCTTTGGGGGTGTTCATGGATGTCATATTAAGAATTTTGACTTAATAGAATGAATGTAAGTCAAAATTCATTCTATTAATCTCTGAGAGTTTTATATTGAAAATCCTACTAAAAATATTAATTTATCTACTAAAAACAAACAATTGTAATATATAGTGGAACTATATGTAACTTTTTTTTGTATTTTCCAAGTCTCCTTTAAATGTGTTATCATATTTTCATAATTTGAAAAATAAATGAAAAAGAATGATTTAAAAAAAACCTGAAGTAAAAAATATTAAGTCATGTGACTTAAAAAGAAAAAGAATTTTGACTTGAAAACAGGGATGACAACCATCTAGTCATGTCCACCAGGCAGGCAAAGCCTTGTTTGATGCTTCAGTGAAGACAGATACCCTCTCTGATGAGAGGAGCTTCCTATCTTTGATTGGAGTCTTCTCCAAGCAATAAATCTACAGATAGCATTGAGAAACCTTTCCTCCTCTTACTGCTCTATTAAAACAATCAAACAAAATCCCCTCTTTCTGGATTCTCTATCTGGATTTGGATTCCTTCAGAATCACTATAAGTCAGACTGGGCTGTTTGATTCTTTTTCAACCAGACCCCTCTTTTTAATTCAACAACCCTGCTTGATTTCCCTGGCAGTCTAGTGGTTAACACTCCGTGCTCCCACTGCAGGGGCTATGAGTTTCATTCCTGGAAGGGAAACTAAGATCCTGCATGGTGCAAGGCATGGCCAAAATAAAATATACAGCAACCCTGAGCTCTAATGTTGTCGCTCAGTGGTGTCTGACTCTTTGTGACCCCATGGACGGCAGCATGCCAGGCCTCCCTGCCCTTCACCATCTCCTGGAACTTGCTCAAACTCATGTCCATTGAGTCAGTGATGTCATCCAACCATCTTGTCCTCTGTCGTCCCCTTCTCCTCCTGCCTTCAATCTTTCCCAGCATCAGGGTTTTCTTCTAATGAGTCGGCTCTTCTCAGCAGATGGCCAGAGTACTGGAGCTTCAGCTTCAGCATCAGTCCTTCCAATGAATATCCAGGACTGATTTCCTTTGGGATTGACTGGTTTGATCTCCTTGCAGTCCAAGCCTGTATATTTCCTGAGTTGTTGTTGAACTCTAATAACCCACTCATATTCATCCATCACTTTCCTTTCCCAACCTCTCATTATCACCATGATTCCTAAGAGATGGGAAAGAAGAAACACAGCAGACCTTCTCTGGAACACTGATGAAAGGTGCTAAGGAGAACCCGTGGGTTATTTGGGCCTTGATGATTTTTATTATTGAGGGATTCTGTGCCTTATAAACTCCATACTGTAGGTTTTTGTTGTTATCACGGGTGATACTTTGTACACACCTCTGTGCACAGGAACGTGATCTCACCTAGACAATGACGAATCCAAAGTACCACACAGGGAATGCAAACTAGTACAGCCACTATGGAGAACAGTGTGGAGATTCCCTAAAAAACTGGAAATAGAACTGCCATATGACCCAGCAATCCCACTCCTGGGCATACACACCAAGGAAACCAGATCTGAAAGAGACACGTGCACCCCAATGTTCATCGCAGCACTGTTTATAATAGCCAGGACATGGAAGCAACCTAGATGCCCATCAGCAGATGAATGGATAAGAAAGCTGCGGTACATATACACCATGGAATATTACTCAGCCATTAAAAAGAATTCATTTGAATCAGTTCTAATGAGATGGATGAAACTGGAGCCCATTATACAGAGTGAAGTAAGCAAGAAAGATAGAGACCAATACAGCATACTAATGCATATATACGGAATTTAAAAAGATGGTAACGATAACCCTATATGCAAAACAGAAAAAGAGACACAGATGTAAAGAACAGACTTTTAGACTCTGTGGGAGCAGGCGAAGGTGGGATGTTCAGCGAGAACAGCATTGAAACAAGTATACTATCAAGGGTGAAACAGACCACCAGCCCAGGTTGGATGCATGAGACAAGTGCTCGGGGCTGGTGCACTGGGAAGACCCAGAGGGATGCGATGGAGAGGGAGGCGGGAGGGGGGATCAGGATGGAGAACACATGTAAATCCATGGCTGATTCATGTCAATGTATGGCAAAAACCACTACAATATTGTAAAGTAATTAGCCTCCAACGAATAAAAATAAATGGAAAAAATAAAATAAAATAAAATAAAAAAGCAAAGTACCACACAGCAATTTGCAACACAATTTGCATAAATCTTCTCTCATTATCCAAGAGGAAGCCTCCCTTCCAGTACTTGCTCCCCTGTGGCAGGGCCAGAAAAAAGTCTAGGGAAAGGATAGACCTTTGGATATGCCTTTTACTACATTTCAGAGACTTATTTAATATCTTCCCAGCCAAACTTCTTAATTTCTTTGCCTTGAACATGATTATTGCTGAGGGACTTTGAGGCTTTTGAGAGGAACAGAAATTGAGATGTAAATTGGTGTGATGAATTTTTTTTTTTCCTTTGCAAAATTCTCATATGCAACCTAATCCAGTCATGCAAAGCAGCAAGGTCCGAAGACTTTGGATCTAATGCTTTAAAAAAAAATAGGTGGTAGGTAAGGGAAAATGTTAGTAAATATTAAACCCATGTCTCTCCTGTCTTAGACTGTATATCTCCTGCGTTGCTGTTTTAAATTGCTAAATTGTGTCCAACTCTTTGTGACCCCATGGAAAGTAGCCCACCAGGCTCCCCTGTCCATGGGACTTCCCAGGCAAGAACACAGGGGTGGGTTACCATTTCCTTCTCTAGGGAATCTTCCAGACCCAGAGATCAAACCCACGTCTCCTGCATTGCAGGCGGATTTGTTACTACTGAGCCACCGTTGTTGTTCAGTCGCTCAATCATGTCCCAGTCTTTGCCACTTGTGAGTGGACTCACGAGTCCACTCGTGCTGTGTGGACTGCAGCACGCCAGGCCTCCCTGTCCTTCACCATCTCCTGGAGTTTGCTCAAATTGATGTTCATTGAGTCGGTGATGCCATCCAACCATCTCATCCTCTGTCGGCCCCTTCTCCTCCTGCCCTCAATCTTTCCCAGCATCAGGGTCTTTTCTAATGAGTCAGTTCTTCGTATCAGATGGCCAAAGTATTGGAGCTTCAGCTTCAGCATCAGTCCTTCCAATGAATATTCAGGGTTGATTTTCTTTATGATTGACTGGTTTGATCTCCTTGCTGTCCAAAGGACTCTCAAGAGTCTTCTCCAACACCACAGTTCAAAAGCATCAGTTCTTCTGTGCTCAGCTTTCTTTATGGTCCAACTCTCACCTCCATACATGACTACTGGAAAAACCATAGCTTTGACTAGATGGCCCTTTGTTGGCAAAGTAATGTCTCTGCTTTTTAATATGCTGTCTAGGCTGGTCATAGCTTTTATTCCAAGGAGCAAGCGTCTTTTAATTTCATGGCTGCAGTCACAATCTGCAGTGGTTTTGGAGCCCAAGAAAAGAAAGTTTCTCACTGTTTCCCATGAAGTGATAGGACCAGATGCCATGATCTTAGTTTTCTGAATGTTGAGTTTTAAGCCAGCTTTTTTACTCTCCTCTTTCACTTTTATCAAGAGGCTCTTTAGTTCCTCTTTGCTTTCTGCCATAAGGGTGGTGTCATCTGCATATCTGAGGTTATTGATATTTCTCCCAGCAACCTTGATTTCAGCTTGTGCTTCATCCAGTTTGGCATTTCACATGATGTACTCTGCATATAAGTTAAATAAGCAGGGTGACAATATACAACCTTGACATACTCTTTCCCCAATATTGAACCAGTCTGTTATTTCGTGTCTGGTTCTGTTGCTTCTTGACCTGCATACAGATTTCTCAGGAGTCAGGTAAGGTGGTATTCCCATCTGGTATTCCCATCTCTTGAAGAATTTTCCATAGTTTGTTGTGATACATACAGTCAAAGGCTTTAGCATTGTCAATGAAGCAGAAGTAGATGTTTTTCTGGAATTCTCTTGCTTTTTCTATGATCCAATGGATGTTGGCAATTTGATCTCTGGTTCCTCTGCCTTTTCTAAATCCAGCTTGTACATCTGGAAGTTCTCAGTTCACATACTGTTGAAGCCTGGATTGAAGGATTTTGAGCATTACTTTGCTAGTGTGAGATGAGTGCAATTGTGCAGTAGTTTGAACATTCTTTGGCATTGCCCTTCTTTGGGATTGGAATGAAAACCAACCTTTTCCAGTCCACCTGGGAAGCCTTATATTTCCTGGGTACTGATACCAATAAGCATCAGAAGTCATCTTCGATCAGTCAATTGAAAAAATATTCATGCCGCTACAGACAAATGCTTATTGACCATCTTCTAATGTAGATTCTGCTGACCACTGGGTTGTAAACTGTGTCCTTCGTGAGCTTTACGTTTTGGGGGGGTTACTGAGCCCAAGCTCACTCTGTTCGCTGCACAACAGGCCAATGATTCCCAGAGATGAGATGTTGAGGCAAGGAATACGACTTTATTCGGGGAACTGGCTGATGGAGAAGATGGCAGGCTAGCACCTCAAAATAATCTTCTTGCCGGGGTCTGGATGCTAAGTTCTTTTGTAGAGTCAGAGAGAAGGAAGCAATGAGGAACTAACATTGAAAGGCAGAATAGAGAGGGAGAGGCCATGGGGAAGTAAAGTGAGAGGGTCTTCAATCTTGCAAAACATCGCCAAGGGAATGGCCAGCCTTTGGAAAGGGTGTGTTAATCTCTTCTGTTCACAGGTGGGTAGGTGACGACAGAGGAGGAGATGGTTGGATGGCGTCACAGACTCAATGGACATGCGTTTGAGTAAATTCCTGGAGTTGGTGATGGTCAGGGAGGCCTGGCATGCTGCAGTCCATGGGGTCTCAAAGAGTCGGACACGACTGAGCGACTGAACTGAATTGAACTGAGGGTCAGATTATCTCTCTGTGAGCTGAAAAAAGGCACTTTAATTTACAGTCAAGCAGAGGGGCAGGGTCCTCTGAGGCAAACTATTAAGTATGATTATAATAACAAAAGCAACGTAAAGCAAGTCAAAGAAACAGTTTCCCACGTGGAATCAGAATTGGCTTCTCTCTGCAACAACAGGAGGGGACGCTGGCCACCATGTACCCAAGAAAACTCTGAGAGGGAGTCTTCCTCATCACCTGCCCTGGAATGGAGTAGAATCCCCGCCCCTCAAAGCATGTAGGAAAATCCTTTTTTTTAAAAAAAATCTTTTTAGTTGTTCAGTCCTGTCTTTGCACCCCCATGGACTGGAGCCTGCCAGGCTCCTCTGTCCATGGAATTCTCCAGGCAAGCTATTAAGTATGATTATAGTAACAAAAGCGACAAAAAGCAAATCAAAGAAACGGCTTCTTCTCTGCAACCCACTCCAGTATTCTTGCATGGAGAATCCCATGGACAGAGGAGCCTGGTGGGCTGAGTCCATGGGGTCACAAAGAGTCGGACACGACTGAATGACTAACACTTTCTGCAACAGTGAGAGCAGCAGGTTGACAACCAGGAAAGAATGAAGTCAGGGCTACATAGAGGGGAAAGAGGTGTGGGGGTTGTAATTGGCAGAACTGTTGCTTTCTTAGTCCTCTTGGTTAATAGACAATGGCTGTCAAAGGGACGTTATTACCCCTCCCACCCAAGTGAGTCATTTGCTGAGCTGCCAATTATGTGCCACAACAGGTGCTAGCTAGACTCTCTTTGTGCTTATTGAATTGTCGCATTGATGCTATGAAGTAAGTACTATTGTTAATTTCATTTTACAGATGAGAAACTGTGCCTTGGGGAAATTAAGTAATTTCCCCAGGATCACATTGCTAGTGGTGGCTGATGCGATATTTACAATCATCAGGTCCAAGACCCCGTTCTGAGAACTGGCAGTTGGTGACCTAATTCTTCGTCATTGCAAACACAGTCACAATAAGTGAACAATTTGTAGTTCAAACACAACTGGTGGGTGGACAAAACTAGTACCCAAACAGAGAGCTGAGGACCCGAACCTGCTGTAAAGGAAAAGTGAAAATGCCTATTTATTGAATATGAATATAACATCATAATGAATATAATGACTCTTTAAACTGATGTTTGCTCCAACCTCTCTATGTTCCATGGGGAAAAGGGAAGTTTTGCACTAAATCCCCAAGTCCTTAGACTCTGCAGGACAAGAAAAAGTTAAGAAGCAGAGAACACACCTTCCCTGCATTGAATTCAGTGGAAGATGGACTCAGCTGCATCCATCATCTTCTTAAAGGCACAGCTACAGGACAGCTGCAGCTGTGTTGACAAAGTGGGTCAAGACCCTCAGGCTGGTTTTAGCACTAGTATTTTTCCTAACCCTTTTTGCAACGGGCAGGCCATGAAGACTGCTGATGTAAGCTTGGGGCAGATGAACAGATCAAGATGGTGATGCTGAAAGCTTGACCTCTGTGAACCAGCTCTGAATCCAATCTCAAAGACAGAATTTTGGGTGAAATAGAAAAGAGTAGCTTTATTGCTTTGCTAGGAAAAGGGGACACAGAGGTCTCCTGCCCTGAAAAACTGTATGCCCCGACCCTGGAGGATTTGCTGAGGAGTTTTATAGCAATGGTTCAAGGTAGGTGGGGGGCTTGTGGTTGCTGACAAGATTAGGGTATGTGGAGGGCCTCCACGCCTCTAATCTGGTCTCAGGTGATCTTATTGATGAACTGATGAGCTTCTTTGTTTCCTTTAATGTAACCTCAGGTAGTCTTATCTGGTATGAAGAATGTTGACGTCTTACAGGGCTTATTGCTATGTGTATCCCTTGAGGTGGAACCAGGACCCTGCCCTATGGTTTTCTGACTGCACCCGCCTTGTCTTTGCCGCCGTTCCCTTCCCTGATTAGCAGCTGTTTTAATCTGCCCTTTAGAACTCAAGGAAAATCTTGGGGACTGAAAGAGCCCCACAGGGTCCTGCTTGGTTTCAATGTTGGCACTGGCAATTACACGTGGAATGCATGGGTCGACCAGGCTTCCCTTTCCTCCTAGTCTCTCCTCTAGCATAGATGTATATTGCGTTAGGAGGGAAATTGCAACAGAGTTTGGCTTAGTTATCACTGGGGCAGCACCTAACTGGCTGCAGTGAAGGTGGGAATTGAGGCTGAGAAAATGGGATGATGTAAACAGTTTGAGAACTTCCAGTTAAACCTGTCTCACAGGACTTTATTGTCAGTTCTCCACTCTCAGCAGAGAAAGGACCTTCTGGTTTGCTACTTCCTCTCTCTAGTCTTACTTTTTTTGTATTTCTGGTGCCTAGTAAAGTGCCTGGCGCATAATGGGTATTTACTTAAGGCTGACCAACTCAGCCTTAAGTAAACTTAACTCAGAGTAAACTTACTTTACTTACTTAAGTAAACTTAACTCAGAGTAAACTTACTTTACTTACTTAAGTAAACTTAACTCAAGACCAACTCAACTCAGAAGGAGACCTAGGGGAAGGCTTTAAGTCTGTTTGGAAAATGGCCTTTCTGTTGGGTGAACCATGTCCTAGAAAAGGGAGGAACTGCTGAATAAGGTCTGGAATGGACCAAGCTCCAGCCTGGGGGCAGTTTTCAGGGGTGGCTTGAGGTGGACTTTGAATATTCTGAGGCTGGAGTCTGTGAGAACTTCCCATTGAGAAGGAAAATTCTACCAGCTAGATCTGGAGAGATGGAGCTAAGGACCGCCTCCTAAAGTTAGGGTGGAAGAAGTAGAGTCTGGAAACGCGACTGATGGTGTTACCAAACTCAGGCTCGGAGACTCCCACTCAGTAAGCCAATCTGAGAGACAGGTGTTGGGTAAAGGAAAAATAACTTTATTTTAAGGAAGGCTGTAGCGTGGGGAAAAGGTGGACTCCAGTCCAAAAGAACCAATTCCCTACTCCCTAAGTTTTAGCCAGGATTTATATAAGAAGTGAAGTAGAATTGGCTGCAGGCTGTGTGCTGGGAGTAGGTACACATTCGGAGATGTGTATGTTAATAGCATTGGAACTGGAGTGTAGTCATTACTATTGCTCAGGTCAGCACATCTGTTCTGGGTGGGGGTGTGGCGGGGGTAGATGTATATTTCTGAAAATACAAGAACAAAGACAGAGCAGAACAGGCAAAGCAAAACAGGAGCTAGTCCATCAAACCTCAGAGCTGTGTTTAGCTGTTAACAAGCCCTTTGTTCTAAAGCAGTGTTTTTATCTAAAAATTCAAATGGTCTCCAGCCAGTAATGCTTGAGGTAGAATTTACAGTGGAGGGCAGAAAGAATCTGGCTTTAAAGAATACTATCAGATTGGGCAGCCTGGTGGAGAATCCATTCTGGAGGCTTCCAGCTATTTCTTGGAGAGAACACATCCACCCCTCCAAGAACAGATGCTATAGAAACACTCTGGACACAGATGTCATGTTCTTCATCTGGACTAACTTTTTTTTTACTTGCCCTCAGCACAGTCTCACTGATCCCACCCTTTATCTGCATCTGCTTTAAGGGTGTCAAGGGCTTCCTTGGTGGTACAGATGGTAAAGAGTCTACCTGCAATGCAGGAGACCCAGGTTCGATCCTTGGATTGGGAAGATCCCCTGGAGAAGGGAACGGCTACCCACTCCAGTATTCTTGCCTGGAGAATTCCATTGACAGAGGAGCCTGGTGGGCTATAGTCCATGGGGTCACCTAATCACATAGAGTTGAACACAACTGACTAACACACACATATAAGGGTGTCAGTACTTCCCTGGTGGCTCAGGTAGTGAAGAATCCGCCTGCAATGTAGATTTCAAGTTCAGTTCCTGGGTAGGGAAGACCCCCTGGAGAAGGAAATGGCAACCCACTCCAGCATTCTTGCCTGGAGAATTCCATGGACAGCCGGTCCTAGTGGGTTACATCCCATGGGGTCACAAAGAGTTGGACATGACTGAAAGACTGATACTTTCACTTCTTTAAGGGTGTCAAGCCAGGCCTTTAAATTCCTCTAGATGATTTAAAGCTGACGGTCTCCCAGGAAGAGAGGCTTTCTTTCTTTTCCAGAACTTTCCTCTAGACCTCGTTTCCAAGCAGAGCTGCAATTCTGAAGCAAGGCCCTCCAGTCTGGACTTGCCCGGGAAAGGTGAAGAGCTGGGCCAGCCATTCCTGCCCTGCGCTTGTCCAACCTGTGTGTCTCCTTCTGCAACAATTGCATGTGCTGAGAACAGCCAGGAATTTCCCGCAGAGCCAGAGCCTTGCAGGGGAATTCCACCAAGTGGTTATAATACACCCTCAGGTTCCCAGGAAGAAATGTAGCCTGTCTGGAAGATGTTCATCTCCTGCTTCCAGCAGAGCTCCTGGGAATGTATCCCTCATCCATGAGTGCCCACGAAGGGGGTCCTCCCTCCCTTTCTCATTCCCATCACTCTCTCCCCATTCCCCAGCCCCAGGATACATGGCCTTAGCCTGAACATCAAAATTGCCACCAGGGAACAAGTGTGCAGAGAGGCTGCTCCATATGAAATTATTCCTTTTAGTTCCAGTGATGCGGCTCTCAAGCAGAATTCTAACTGCTGAGCTGACTCCAGGTTTGACCAGCTCAGAGTCAAGACTTGGACTTCTTGCTCTACTGTACGGCTCAAGGGGGCTGGAATGACGACTCTCATGTATATCTCTCTCATGGTTGGTGGGGTGAGAGGACACGGCTGAGGCCTAGTGTTTTTCTCCTTTAAGTTGCTACAGCGTCTGAAATTCCCGTGAATTTTCCAGTGCTTTAAAAAGATAATGCTGGGGAGGATTAAGAAAACAATCATGGATGTATACCCTTCGTGTATCAGTCAGTCAGAAGTTTCTTCATAATACCCAGCTGAGGTCCAAGATTCCTGGAGGAAGTGCTTCTAGAAGATGTGAATGACCTGAGGAGGCCAGGAGAATGGCCCAGATGACCAGGATAAGCCTTGTTTCTCCTGGGCAAGGCAGTTTTGTCTCTACCTTCTATTCTGTGCATGGCTAAAGGCTCCTCTGAGAGAAGGCCCTAGAAGCAGTTCTCAAAGTGCAGTTCCCAGCCTTGTAGTGGTCTTAGGAAGTCTTGGAGGTGGTCTGCAGACTGGTTCAAATTACACGGGTGTGGTTCCTTGGTATAATACTCCACCCTTGGGCTCCAAATGATCCTGGAGTGTTAAATCCGAGGTGCCCTATTCTAGGGGAGGGATTGCAATGTCTCATAGTCATCATCATCATTGTTATTATAGAACATGTCAGAAGTTTGACCTTTGACATTCTTTCATTGGATGCTGCTGCTAAGTCGCTTCAGTCGTGTCCGACTCTGTGTGACCCCATAGATGGCAACCCACCAGGCTCCTCTGTCCAAAGGATTCTCTAGGCAAGAATACTAGAGTGGGTTGCCATTTCCTTCTCCTTCACTGGATGACCTTTTATCAAATATCTTTTTCTGTGTACTGTGTTAGGACAGGAGACAGACTTAGAAGACATGCCCCCGTTTTTCAAAAGAGCTTATTTACCCTAGAAGACGCATGAGCAACACAATAATGACTGACAACATGGAACAATTCTCTAAATACTGAGAGAGGAATGCCAAGTGCTGCGGGGACACGACCAATGTCTCCTGGTGTCAAGGACGCCTTCCCCGAACAGGTGACTTTCAGCAAAGGTTTGAAGGATACCGTGCAGCTGAGAAGGCAGACTTCTCAGGAGGCCAGATACAGTGACCTACTCTGGGGAACATGTTGAATAAACTTGCTGAACTCCACTCCTTCCTTCATTCATTCGGAAACCAGGTTTTCAAAGGATGCATCATTGATTTGAGACCTACAGGATATATTGTATATGACTTCTGGAGATGGAGGAGGGGTTGGTGTCCTAGACTGAGAGGGACAGTGGAATCCAAGAAAGTGGGAAGGGGGTTCAGTTCAGAGTGTATGAAGAGGAAGGGAGAAGTTGGGTTAGAGTCAGACTTTCTTCCCCCTTGGCCAACCAACCACTTCATCCTATCAACTCCAACTTCTTAGATGTCTTTTCTTTCCCTCTTTTTTTTAAAAAACTTATTATTTATTCGACTGCAGTAGGACCTAGTTGCGGCACTCAGGATCTTCAATCTTCGTTGTGGCTTGCGGGATCTTAAGTAGTGGCGTGTGGGATCTAGTTCCCTGATGAGGGGTCAAACCTAATGCCCCCTGCATTAGGACTGTGAACTCAGCCCCTAGACCACCAGGGAAGGCCTCATTTCCACCTTCTAAACGTGATGCATCAGGGCAGAGTTCAGAATTCAGGTCCTGTCTGTCCACAGCTTGCAGTCCTGGGGGCCCCTGCCTGGTTCATTCAGACCCTCATCATCTCTTTGCCTCCCCTCTCAACTGGTCTCCCTGCCTCTGGCTCTTCCCCTTCTAATTCATCATCCACACCATCAGTGCCGTAGTTTCCCTAAAAGACATGTTGTACTTTGTCCTTTTTCCTACATGACGTATCTCAGTGGTTCACCATCATTTCAGGATTGTCCTCAACCCTGAGAATGACTTATATAGGGGACTTTGGGATCCTGCCTCTGTCTTCCTCCTTAGCTGTGTATCCACCACTGTCACCTTGCACCCTGCTTTTGATGCATCAAACTACAAATGTGCATATTGGTTCCTGCCTCTGGGTCTTTGCATGTGCTGTTACCTCCCTCTGGAAAACCCTTCTGCATCTAGTCCTCTTAGAAGCTCATTCTTCTTATTCAACTTGCTGCTGCTGCTGCTAAGTGGCTTCAGTCGTGTCCGACTCTGTGCGACCCCATAGATGGCAGCCCACCAGGCTCCCGTCCCTGGGATTCTCCAGGCAAGAACACTGGAGTGGGTTGCCATTTCCTTCTCCAGTGCATGAAAGTGAAAAGTGAAAGTGAAGTCGCTCAGTCGTGTCCGACTCTTAGCTACCCCATGGACTGCAGCCTACCAGGCTCCTCCGTCCATGGGATTTTCCAGGCAAGAGTACTGGAGTGGGGTGCCATTGCCTTCTCCATTATTCAACTTATTCATCCTTTAAATGTGGATGCAAATACCACCTCCCTCAACCTTCCCATACAGAGTTAACCACTGCGGTTACTTAATTACATTTATAGTGGTACTCTTATCAGTCTGCTGCTGGAATGAGCTCTTCACAGAAGGCTCTTCTACCAAATGCTGAGCAGCTATCGAACAAGAACGGAGTTAATTCATTTTCACAGCTCTGGCCTCTAGCAAGGGCTGGGCTTTTCATGAAACAGACAGCTGAGTCAAGCTAGGCCAGGGCTCTGGGCACTCAGTTCTAACACTCATCACCTAGGCAACTGTAAAAATACCCACATCCAGGCCCCACCTGAGGTCAGTGAAACCAGGATCTCTAGGGGTGGGGCTGGGTAGGTTTATTTGGTTTAAAGTGCCCAGATGAGAGGGGGAGGGATAAATTAGGAGTGTGAGATTAACATGTACACTACTATATATAAAATAGATTACCAACAAGGACCTACTACATAGCAAAACAATTATACTCAATCTTTTGTAATAACCGACAAGGGAAAAGGATCTGAAAAAAAAAAATATGTGCGTGCATTACTGAATCAATTTGCTATGCACCTGGAACACAACATTGCAAATCAGCCACACTTAAATTAAAAATAATAATTTTTTTAAAAAGGCTCACAGGTGATTCTAATGTGAAGCCAAGCTTGAGAATTACTGGGGAGGAAAAGCTGAGGAATATCAGAATCAGATCTGAGTCCTAGGCTCTGCCACTGAGTCTCTTGAGTTGTTATTCAGTCTCTCAGCTGTGTCCGACTCATTGTGACCCCATGCAGCCACTGAGTCACTGCAGGATCTTGAGCAAATCAGTTATTCCTCTGGCTTCATTTTCTCATCTGTAAACTGGGAATTCTGAGTCAGATTTCGAATGCCCATCCACATCACCGACCCTGGTCCAGTGTTGGGGTGGGGGTATAGGGAGTGTTCCCAGCCGCTGCTGGGTTCTGCTCTTTACCCGATGGATGGGTGGGGGAGTGAATAGCCACTCTTGATCAGCCCTGGACTCTTTCTCCTCTGCTCTCCCTCCGCCACTGGGCTAGAGTTTGCTGTTAGCCATCCTCTATAGGAAGCTGGGAGCGGTTCTGGCAGCAGCCAGGCTCCCTACGAGATCACACTGTGGAGCTGAAGAGGGATCGCAGAGAGTCACAGACTAGGGCTGCCTTCATGTCACTGCAGATGGTTTCTTTCAAGATGAATGGGCTGTCCCTGCCGCATTTTCTTTTCAAAATGTCATGCTGTATTTTTAAGAGCACATGAAGAAATATATAAATAAAGTGTTAACAGTAAAAAATAAATAGAAGTGGGACTTCCCTTGTATTTTGCTGGTTGATCTGGAGAAGTGGGACTCAGGGTGGGGAACTTCACCGCTGTGACATGTGGGCTGCTGGCTCCAGCGTATGGAGAGTCTCCAATATGCAGTCACATAGAGGACGAGAACAGCCTCTTGTAGCCCCTGCTACAGTTTCTGTTATCGGCCATCCAGTGTGTCCTGGTCACAGAGGAGACTTTGTCTTACAGTAATGAGCAGAGACAGAGCCCATGATGCCTCCATTTTCATTTGAAATAAATCATGTCAGCCTGGCCCGTAGTCAATATGAATTTGATGTCTAGCAAATAAAAGCAGCTCTAACTTGAGCAGACATAATCCATTACCCTGCCATCTGTTGTGTCCTGGTTTCCATATAGGGATAATAAAAAGATAGGGGTTTCCCGAAAGCTTGGCATTTTGGGTGCAGGGGAAAACCCACTGCCCTTGTGTGTGTGCTCCGTCGTTCAGGCACGTTCAACTCTTTGAGACCCCGTGGACTGTGACCCACTGAGCTTCTCTGTCCACAGGATTTTCCAGGCAAGAATACTGGAGGGGGTTTCCATTTCTTCCTCCAGGGGATCTTCCTGACCCAGAGATCGAACCCGCATCTCCTGCATTGCAGGCGGATTCTTTACCACTGAGCCACGTGGGAATCCACCTGCAATGCAGGAGATGCAGGAGGTTAGGGTTTGATCCCCTGCAGGAGGAAATGGCAACACACTCCAGTATTCTTGCCTGGAAAATCCTGTAGACAGAGAAGCCTGGTGGGCTACAATCCATAGGGTCCCAAAGAATCGGACACGACTGAGCGACTGAGCCCGTTGAACACATCTGACAAATAAAAGCAGCTCTAACTTGAGCAGACACAATCCGTTATCCTGCCATCTGTTGTGTCCTGGTTTCAATATAGGGATAACAACAAGATGAGGGTTTCATGAAAGCTTGGCATTTTGGGTGCAGGGGAAAACACACTGCCTTTAAAAGATACTAAACTACTTTCTTGGATTAAATACCATGAAACCAGCCTTGGCTACATATTGCCAAGTTGTCTCATTTGTCTCATTTTCTATTACTTTATATTCTTCATGACAATTAGGTAAAAGAAACAAAACCACTTTTTCTTTTCCAGTTATCTGTCATTTTTAAGGATTATCAGCGCCTAGCCCTGGTTTCACATTAGAATTCTCTGGGAGCTTTGAAAACATACTGATGCTGAGACTGCCCATCCCCGCTTCCAGATCCAGATGTAACTAACTGATCTAGGGTCGGGTCCAGGTTCCTATAACTGTGGAAAGTTCCCTGGGTGATTCTAATTTGCAGTCAGGGTGAAAACCACTGCACCAAGCACGTAGAGCCTGCCCTTCCTTTATGAAAGTAATTTATAGAGGTTGAATATACTCTTGTGAATCTGTCTTTGAAATTCAGCATTTATTGCACTGTGGTGAATAGACACTATGAGGGATACTGAGATGAGCATAGCCAGATCCTTGCCTTCCAGAAATTACAATTTAGTTTTTTTTCCCCTCTGTATCTTATTAGCACTGATGTTTATTATCTAAAAAAAACCAAAAATCTTAAAAAGCAACTAAAGCAAAACAAAACACCAAACTCCCTGTAGCTATTTGGCAAAATTGCCGAAAGTATTAAAATATGCATACTTTGTGCTCAAGAAATTCCACCTCTAGGCATTTATGCTGAAGACACTATTAAGAATGTACATGACAAGAATGTTTGTTGGAACATTGCTTATTCCAGGGAAATGTTGGAAGTTCAAGGGGATTGGCAAATAAAATGGTAGGGCATCCATATTTTCTCGAATACTATGCATCATGAAAAATGATAATGTAGATTTTTAATAGATTAAGGAAAAGGTCTACAATATTCTAAGTAAAAAGAAAAAGAAAAACACAGACTCTAGAACAACTTCCTATTGAAATAAAAGAATGATTATATACTTACAGGGAAAAAAGTCTTGAGAAGAGAGATTCCAAAATGTTGGCAGGAGGTATCTCTGGGTTGTGGGACCACAGGTGATTTTACTGTTTGTCTTAAGAAGAAGCTGTAAAGCAGGTCTTGGATAACTAAGTGAGGCTGGCCAGTATCAAGAGTCAGAGGCTTCTCTGAGGTGAGCCGAATTCCTAGTGGTTGATGTTCTATAGTGGGGATCCCACTCAGAATCACAGATCTCTCCTTGATAGATTGGAGGCAGCCTCACCCTTCTCTCTGCGTGCCAGAGTATGAGATCATGGGCTGCCTCACACACAATGGTTGCTGTGAGCAGGGTGGCTGCAGGATTGCAACACGGGAGAGCTTATGTGCGGATGAAAGGGTGGGTAAGCAGGCTGGGGGCCTTATCTTGAGGATGCTAGCTATACCTTGGATCATATACTTTAGATAAACAGTTTTTTTAAAGCAGATGTCTTCATTCACATTTTACATAAGATTGTGAAAATATCAATTGTCTCTGTTACAGACTTTATTTTTATCATACTTTGGAGGCCTGGAGAGAACTTAAGGGATTGTGTCTAGCAGGGTGCAAGCAGGAAATCGAAATCACACAGAGTGTTTCAAGAGGGAATTGACTGGGGAGAATTGGTTTTACAAGTGATGGATGAGACTGAGAAATCAGCCAGAGGGCAAGGAGACAACTGGAAAATTAGTAGTCGTTGGATGTCACTACCATCCTTAGCTTGGAGGGACCATGGAAGGGAGGAGGTGAATTCTCAGATGCCAGAGGCAAGGGTCACCCCAAATACAAAGATGGCCACTGCTGTCCGCGCAGCCCAAGACAGAAAAGTGGTAAGAAATGACAGGGGAACCTTCCTGCCTCAGAGAGCAGGTGGGAAAGTGGGAGGAATGGAGCTAAGGTCATTCAGGCCAGGACTGTGTTATGTACATGAGCCAAAGAAGATCTCTGTGTATTGGCCCCTGGATGGTTTATTCACTGCAGGCTGGACCCATTAGCTCAAAAGCTAGCCTGCACCAAACTCAAATTTTTACATACCTGCTTATTTTAAAACAACCCAGACAAGTAGTTAGTTAAGCCTTTTAGAGCCTGTCTGCTTTGCATATCCCATGAAACCTCATCTAGCATCTGCTTTCCATTCATAAGATAGAGCCTTATGGTGATACGACCCCAAGATGCCATGGCCCTTGGCCTTGTCTGATCCAGACACTTCCCACCATGCTGCTGAGAGACATCTCCTAGACCTGTAAGCCCCCTCTCAGAGCCCCCCTCCCCATGCCCTCCTTCTCTTCTGGACAGTGGCCCCCTACCATAAGCTTCTGGACAGTCTTCCCATCTCATGCAAACCAGTTGGGGCACTGCTCAGTAAAGCTTGTATTTTTTTTTTCCCCCAGCAATGTTGTTCTTTATTCATTTTTTAATATGTATTTTAAAAACATTTGTTTCACTGAGGTATAGTTGATTTACAATGTTGTGTTAATTCCTGCTCTACAGCTTGTGTGTTAATGCCTCTGGAGGTCATAGCTTTCCTTGCGTGCATGCTAAGTCACTTCCGTCGTGTCTTACGCTCTGTGACTCTACAGACTGTAACCCACCAGGCTCCTCTCTCCACGGGATTCTCCAGGTAAGAATACTGGAGTGGGTCGCCATGCCCTCCTCCAGGGGATTTTCCTGACCCAGGGATTGAACCCAAGTCTCCCGTGTCTCTGGAACTGGCAGGTGGGTTCTTTACCACCTGGGAAGCCCTTAGCTTTCCTTGGTCAGCCCCAGATCTCTTGAACCCTTTCCACATTGGCCTAGAGATTACAGAAGGGAACTAAAACCCTCTCTGGTCATCCCTTGGAGTCTCCACTGGTTTCAAAGAGCAAGTGACATACTACTGCACTGATAGAAACAAACTTCCATGGTAAGGGCATAGCTTTTATCGATTTCATCATTCAATTGAACTGTATAAATTGCCAAAATCCATCCAGTTGTGACCCATAAAAATAGCTATGTTGGGACTTCCCTGGTGGTCTAGACGTGAAGACTCCACACTCCCGATACAGGAGGCTTGGATTCAATCCCTGGTCAGGGAACTAGATCCTACGTGCTTCACCTGGTGCAGCCAAATAAATAAATAAATATTTAAAAATTATATGCCAATTATTAAAAAAAAATAGCTATGTTATATGTATCTTATAACTTATAATGTATGTTAAGTATAAGTACCTTATACTTTGGAGTTGACCCCTCTCCATCCCATCAGTCTCAAAAACCTGTTTCTATTCCATTCACTCACTTGACCATCCAATAAATACTTATTGTGTGGCTACCTGTGTGACAGCGTGTTTGCTTCCATGTTTCTTTACTACTCTCCTCTTTAGTACAAGGCCCTGTCTTCTTTTGCCCAGGCCACTGCTTGCAGACTCTAATGTGTCCCCAAATAACCAGGAATGCAGATTCTTAGGTCTCTCCATTGAATTCAAATGCAGTAGGTCTAGGGCATAGTTAAAATGATGCTTATTCATTTTAAATCAGCATCCAGGGTGTTCTGAGACAGGTGTGTGGTTGTATCCTTCAAAAAAGGCTATTTTCTTCCATGGTGCTGCCTGAGTATTCTTTCTTTCTAAAATGATATTCTTTGTCACTCTCCAGCTTAAGATACTATCAGGTTTTCCAACTGACTACAAGATGAATTGAAGAAAGTTAAATTGAAGAAAGTAGGGAAAACCACTAGACCATTCAGGTATGACCTAAATCAAATCCCTTATGATTATACAGTGCAAGTGACAAATAGATTCAATGGATTAGATCTGATAGAGTGCCTGAAGAACTATGGACTGAGGTTCATGACATTGTATAGGAGGCAGTGATCAAGACCATCCCCAAGAAAAAGAATGCAAAATGGCAAAATAGTTGTCTGAGAAGGCCTTACAAATAGCTGAGAAAAGAAGAGAAGCAAAAGGCAAAGGAGAAAAGGAAAGATATACCTATTTGAATGCAGAGTTCCAAAGAATAGCAAGGAGAAGAAAGCCTTCATCAGTGATCAATGCAAAGAAATAGAGGAAAACAATAGAATGGGAAAGACTAGAGGTCTCGTCAAGAAAATTAGAGATACCAAGGGAACATTTCATGCAATGATAGGCACTATAATGGATAGAAACAGTATGGACCTAACAGAAGCAAAAGAGATTAAGAAGAGGTGGCAAGAATACACGGAGGAACTATACAAAAAAAGATCTTAATGACCCAGATAACCACAATGGTGTGATCATTCACCTAGAGCCAGACATTCTGGAATGCAAAGTCAAGTGGGCCTTAGGAAGCATCACTATGAACAAAGCTAGTAGAGGTGATGGAATTCCAGCTGAGCTATTTCAAATCCTAAAAGATGAGGCTGGTAAAGTGTTGCACTCAATATGCCAGAAAATTTGGAAAACTCAGCAGTGGCCACAGGACTGGAAAAGGTCAGTTTTCATTCCAATCCCAAAGAAAGGCAATGCCAAAGAATGCTCAAACTACTATACAGTTGTACTCGTCTCACACGCTAGTAAAATAATGCTCAAAATTCTCCAAGTCAGGCTTCAACAGTACGTGAACTGAGAACTTCCAGATGTTCAAGCTGGATTTAGAAAAGGCAGAGGAACCAGAGATCAAATTGCCTACATCCGTTGGATCATAGGAAAAGTAAGAGAGTTCCAAAAAAACATATGAAAGTGAAAGTTGCTCAGTTGTGTCTGACTCTTTGTGACCCCATGGACTATACGGTCCATGGAATTCTCTAGACCAGAATACTAGAGTGGGTAGCCTTTCCCTTCTCCAGGGAATCTTCCCAACCCAGAGATCAAACCCAGGTCTCCTGCATTGCAGGTGGATTCTTTACTGGCTGAGCCACAGTTGACTACGCCACAGCCTTTGACTGTGTGGATCACAACAAACTGTGGAAAATTCTTTACGAGATGGGAATACCAGACCATCTTACCTGCCTCCTGAGAAATCTGTATGCAGGTCAAGAAGCAGCAAGAGAATCAGACATGGAACGACAGACTGGTTCAAAATTGGGAAAGGAGTACGTCAAGGCTGTATATTGTCACCTTGTTTATTTAACTTATATGCAGAGTACATCATGCAAAATGCCAGGCTGGATGAAGCACAATCTGGAATCAAGGTTGCTGGGAGAAATATCAATAACCTCAGATATGCAGATGACACCACCCTTATGGCAGAAAGTGAAGAGGAGCTAAAGCGTCTCTTGATAAAAGTGAAAGAGGAGAGTGGAAAAAGCTGGCTTAAAACTCAACATTCAAGAAACGAAGATCACGGCATCCAGTCCCATCACTTCCTGGCAAATAGATGGGGAAGCAATGGAAACAGTGAGACTTTATTTTTTTGGGCTCCAAAATCACTACAGATGGTGACTGCAGCCATGAAATTAAAAGACACTTGCTCCTTGGAAGAAAAACTATGACCAACCTAGACAGCATATTAAAAAACAGAGACATTACTTTGCCAACAAAGGTCCGTCCAGTCAAGGATATGGTTTTTCCAGTAATCATATATGGATGTGAGAATTGGACCATAAAGAAAGCTGAGCACTGAATAATTGATGCTTATGAATTGTGGTGTTGGAAAAGACTCTTGAGAGTCCCCTGGACTACAAGGAGATCCAACCAGTTCATCCTAAAGGAAATCAGTCCTGAGTATTCATTGGAAGGACTGATGCTGAAGCTGAATCTCCAATAATTTGGCCTCCTGAAGTGAAGAACTGACTCCTTGGAAAAGATCCTGATGCTGGGAAAGATTGAAGGCAGGAGGAGACAGGGCTGACAGAGGATGAGATGGTTGGATGTCATCACTGACTCGATGGACATGAGTTTGAGCAGGCTCTGCGAGTTGGTGATGGACAGGGAAGACTGGTGTGCTGCAGTCCATGGGTGGCAAAGAGTCAGACACGACAGAACAACTGAACTGAACAAAGTGAAGCCCAAATTCTTCAGCCAGCAGGGAAGACCCACCCTGATTGGCTTCTGCCCCACTGTTTGGGTTGTCCTCCTGTCTCTTCACTTCCCCAAGAACACATGATCCTGTTCTCCTGGATGCTTGCTGTTCCCCAACCAGCCCTGGGTTCCCTGCCCCTGTGCCTGGAAACTTGTCTCCTCTGGTCCAAACTTGTAAACCAGACCAACCAAGTGGCAGCCTCTAATAAACAGCCACCTCCTTCTTTCCTAGGTCTCCTCTCTCTTCCTGTTCTGCCAGCTTCTGACCCTTTACCTCTGTTGCCAACAGATCTGGACTTTGTTGGTGATGACCTCCCGGCTCTTTAAAGGTCTAGACTGGCACCCGTCCCCGGCTCTCCCCACTCCTTGTTGAGTTTGACTCTGAGGTTCATGGCCCAGGCCCTGGAGGGGTTCATTCTGGTTCCAGGCGAGCAGAGATTCAATAGCACTTGCTTTTCTCTTTCACCTGAACACCCTTTCCTCACAGCCAGAGGCGCTTTCCATGACTTAGCTCAAAAGCGATGTCCTTGGGACTTCCTTGGCCATCCAGTGGTTAAGAATCCATGCTTCCATTGTGGAAGCATAGGTTTGATCCCTAATCAGGAACTAAGATCCCATATGTCACATGATGTGGCAAAAAAAAAAAAAAAAAGAAGGTTATGTCCTCAAAGATACCCTTTCCGATGTTCCCAGGAAGAACCAGCCACTCCTTTCTCTGGGCTCGCCTGGTACTCTGTGCAGACTTGGAACTGCCCTTATCATATTGATGTGCACAATCACCTCCTCCTTGGGGCCAGGAACTTATCTTAATAGACCTGCTACTGTGCCAGGGGTTCAGTGCGTGCTTCCTAAATGTTTGTGCAAAGAACGGAGGCTTGCTGACTTCCACTCTGCCCCAGGTTGACACCCTGGGTTCATATGCTGGTTACCTAGGGGATGCCAACCACAAATTGCACCATCAGTAACAGAACTGATGTTCTGTTTTAGAAATGTTCTGTTTTAGAAGTTTAGAAATGTGCAAATCCTAATGTGGCTAACGTGGTTCTTTCTTCCTGGGCTCATTCAGATCTCTTAGATGAATTTATGGCCTTGTTCTTCATGGTTACCTTATTAATTATTTTCTATACTGCATACTTTGACATCGCTGCTCAACATCACCTGACCTTAGGAATTAGTTCACCTTCTTAAGAGTTGTGCACTCTCTGAGTGCTATTCCCAGATGACAGTTATTATGAATCCCTCTGCAACTTATTAATAACTATAAGCAGGAAGAAACTTACCAATGTTTAATACAGGTGTGGTTAAAACCAGTGCATAATCCTGACAGATGAACACAGCAAACCTTATTCTCATGGTTAATTTCAGCTGTTTCTTTTATTACTCATCTCACTTTATTACTCATCTCACCTGTGAAAGCCTAGAAATCTGTGTCAGGACAGGTTACATCTCATCTGAGGGTTGTTTTTGTTGGCTCTGCCAGGAAGAGCTCATTATAGAAGTTTTATTTGTGACTTGATCCCACAGCATGCCCCCTAAGGACAGTGCTGGGCTACAGTCAGGCTCCAGTGAATATTGTAAAGCTGAAAATTCATGAGGGCTGTAAAATGTATACCCAGGTCTCCACTTGAATTTTTTTCCTTTTCTTTTTGGCTGCGTGGCATGCAGGATCTTAGTTCCTTGACCAGGGATCGAACCCATGCTCCTCATAGTGGAAGCTCACAGTTGTAACCACTGGACCACCAAGAAAGCCCCTAGATCTCCACCTGAAATGCAACACCCAAACATGAGAAAACACAGGTAATGACCAGCATTATCTTAGACAATGATTTGATATTTAGGAACAAGGACTAGCTTTGGCTTAGAGATGGGGATATTCACCATCTTTGAAAGTAATCAAGATAACATCAGAAAAACTTTTGGTGATACTTTTTAATTTTATACACATTGTCTCATTTATTCTCTGCAGTTATGAACTCTGCTTGTATGCAAGGAAAACAAAATCAATCATTTTGACCAGGATCACAAGAAATAGGAACTTTGTAGGTATGTTTCCAGCTTTATACATGAAGTGGGTTCTGTTTCCTGTGGAGCAGCTAGATGTGTCAGTTGGATTGTTATGGCCTAGGTCATGAGTTTATGTCCAGCTGGCTCACTTAGCCACCTGGGAATGTTTCTTCATTTCTTCCAGTAACACATGGTTTCACAAATATGTCACTGGTGTTTTAGCACTCAGGCTTTATTGAACATCTGTTTTATGCCAGGCTCTGTGCTTGGCGCAGGAAATGCAGTCTCACCCTCAATAAACTCAGAATTTAGTAGCAAAGACAAACAAGGAAATACAGTGTGATAAGGAATTTGACAGAGGCATATTCTGGCATAAATAGAGCCAGGCGAAGCATATATAATTCAGAAGGAGCGTTGGGGTCAGCAAAAGTTTCTAGGACTCTCCTGATCACACAGATCTTGAAAGCTAATTAGCCAGGCTAGTAGGAGATAGCCAGGGGGAAGCCATTACAGGAAGAGGGGACAGCATGTGTGAACACGCATTATTGTGAAAAAAGCATGGCAGATTTGGGCAATAGTGAATGGTCTGGCTTGGTGAGAGCTTAGAGTAGACAAAGTGAGGTGCGAGAGTTAGGAGGGTCCAAAATTAAAGTGGCCTTAGAGTCCATGCTAAGAGACTTGTCTTAACAGTTTTTATGAGTCATGCAGGATTTAAAATTAGGGTGGGGATGTATATGTCATAAAGATCCCTCAGGAAATCATATATATAGGAAGAATAGGTAAGTCTGAGAAAACTCCATGAGATGGTGAAGGACAGGGAAGCCTGGCGTGCTGCAGTCCATGGGGTCACAAAGAGCTGGACCCAACTGCTGAGTGACTGAACAACAACAATGACAAAGTTGGGAGGCAGAGCCCAGAACATCCTGGGGAGTGGCCAGAGGGGGAATGAAGATATCAGAAAGGGACAGGGGGACTTCCTGGTGGTCCAGTGGCTGAGTGTCCACCTTCCAATGCAGGGGGTATGGGTTTGATCCCTGGTTGAGGAGCTAAGATCACATATGCAGTGGGGCAGCTAAGCCCACACACTACAACGATGATCCCTTGAGCTGCAACTAAGACCCAATGCGGCCAAGTAAGTAAAGGTTAAAGAAAGGGCTAGAGAACATCCACTGAAGACCGGGCTGATCTAGCATCATAACAAGCGTTCAGTGCCAGGTGTTCACACACTTTCTCAAATCATCACACCAACTCCATGGGTGCTAGGTTGTGGGTATCAACCATTCTCATTTACAGATGGTAGAACTGAGACTGTGGCTTCACAGCGACACATGTTGGAGCAGACATTTGAACTCAGCCCTTAATCAACTCCAGAACCAATGAGCTTCATCTCTCCATCCATTGCCTTTTGTTGAGGATTAGCCTCATCCAGAATACAGAGCAGGCTCTTTGTCTAAAACACAGGGACTCTTCAGACTGGGCAGCTCAGATTTTTTTTTTCTCCATTGCACAGTGGTAGAAAAGGGGTCCTCTGTATTACAAGCCGATAAGTGGTAAGGACTCCACAGTGGCTTGTCTAAAACACACTGCAGCCTCTATCTTTGATGTAGCTGGGGCACAACAGAGAAATTCTTGCTGAATGAGGCTGGGATTGGTAGAGCTCAGGAACAAGTTGAGGTGATAACCCTCACTTTTTCTGATCAATTGTGGCAGTTCCCTTTTGGGAGGGTTATCATGTCATGCTCTACCTACTGTGTTGCCATTCCCATCAAGGGCCTGCAGTGGAAGCAGCCATGTTACAAAATGGACCAGTGATCTCCTTCTGAAGATTTAGATGGCAGACTCGAAGGGAGGGGGCTGGAGGTCCTCTCTCCAGTGGATGAAGCCAGGAGATGAAATAGTTAGGAGCTGTTGGTGCTCAGGTTTTCTACCATGAGGAGAAAGCTGGACTTAGAGGAAAAGAAACTTGATCTCCTGTACAAAGAAGCAGAGGCTGCCAGAGATGGGGTCCTTGGTTCTAGTTGTTTCTGAGACTCACCTGTATCCCAGCCTTTCTTAAGACTGGATTCTTTGATTCATTCCTTGGAGCTTACAAATGCCCCCAGCATCCTTCTAATGCAATCTGTTCTTTGTTTAAATTAGTTTGCATTGGTCCTAACTAGTTCATCAAAACTAATTCATCAACTTCATCCCAAATTCGCTTAATAGTAATTGCCCCCTGGTTTCAAGAGAAGAATGATTTGGGGGCGATAAAAGGTGAGCACTAGGTGTGAAATGTACCTCAGTGTGGTTACCAACACATAAAGGCTCAAGCAGGTGAGTGAAGAGCCTTTCAGCAAGAGTGATGTTTATGTCACGTTTTCAGCTGCTCTTCTAAATGAAGGGCTACCTTCATGGGGTGCTTCAGTCTATGTAGCCTGACTGGTGAAATAGGTTGGCTACTTTTGGTCTCTGTGTTGTAGCTGGATATCTGAATGAGGTGGGGTTGTTGGGAGGACTCAGTAGCTGCCCTGTCTGGTAACAATTGACTTACTTTCCATTTATGTCCAACTCTCCACATGAGAAACTCTCCCTTGCCCAGCAAGGGGCTCACTGGTACCTGTAGGCTGGGGTGTGTTCCCAGGAGAGCTTCGGGTTAGTGCAAGTTCAGCGCTGGCAGTCAAAGCAAGGGAACCGAATTAGATTACATTCTCCAGGGATCCAGGAACAAGACACCAAGTCCAAAGGGTCTCAAACAGAATGCAAACATGGAACACAGGTCGACATCCTAAAAAAGTGGCTGCCAGTGGCCCTGGGTAGCCAAGACTCTCTCTGATTGATGGATGCTGAACTGTGTCTATAAGTCTGTTTTTGTTTTTGGCTGTGGGATCTTAGTTCCCTGACCAGGGATTAAACCTGCACCCTTGGCAGTAAAAGCGTAAATTCCTAACCACTGGACTGCCAAGGAATTCCCGATAGATCTGTTTAGATTCAAACACTGGTTACAGGTGGACAATTCTAGCAACCAGTCAGGATTAGGTTACCTAATATACAATGAACCCTGGACCTGGGGGATGATCAGGTGGGTAAACATAGAGGAGAAGAGGAGGGTAGCAGGCTAAGCAGATACAGATAGATTTTTATATGGATCCCTAGTCCCAGGAAGCCTATTCCTTCCCCTTTCCTTGACCATGGAAGCCATGCAGCCATGAAATGGAACACAATCGAGTAGTGTTCCATTATATGTCAATTTGTGTAAAAGTGACAGATAGGGAATTTCATACAACATCTTTATTTATCCAAACATTTGGCTCATGTGGGTGAAGATAACAAGCACTATCTGGGCTCTCTGCAGAGGCTCACCATGACATAAATAGACGCAGTTGCCCAAAAGCATGATTTTTGTTCTAATAGCTGTCTGGCACCCACTAATCAAGACAGTTGAATAAATAATGCTTCTCTCACTTTATCCAGCATGGTGTCTGCATGTCTGTGTCTTCTCACAGTCAGAGAGATTAGTTGTTTTTTTTTAAAATCTTTTCTGGGTCTGAGAAAATAAAGTATAGGAATGGTTGTTGACTCAACAAACCCAGGGGCTCCGTGCTTCTTTCTTGTGGGGAAGAGGTGGCCCGTTGACCCAAACAATGATGAGAATCACTCTGAAGGTCTGGAGAAATGTGTTTGACCATCAAAGGAAAGTCACAGTGAGTTGGTGGTAGGTGGATAAGAAAGTCACTCTGCCAGCCCTCACTTCCCATGTGCAGAGCAGACCCCTGAGGTTCAAAGCTGAGCTCCTTTTGTTTCACCCTTGGCTGCAGAGATAGATGCTTTATAAGACGAATCAGAGGGAAGGAAGGCGGGGTTCCTGCACTCTCTGCAAGTTGAAAGCCCCCCTTTGTTTGATGGTAGTGAGCAGTGGAGAGGACGCTAGATGCCATGGCCAACTCCTCTCGTCAGCTGTGGAGAAACAGTGGCTGGTGGGCAAGTCAACAGATACACACTTCTCTTCTCCTTTCCCCCCAAAACCAGGATGCGACACAGGTGGAAAGAAACATTTCTCAACGTCTTCCCCCTAGCCTGGCACAGGGTCCCACGGCTGTTGGACAGATTTTCCATGTCTCAGATTACCTCAGGACCCTGATTAGAATTCTTTGGGGGTCCTCACCCACCGTGGACCAGGTCCACACTGCTTCACTGTTGTTCACTTAGCTTGCATCCCAATGAGGCCCCATCTGCCTTTTAGGTCCTGGCCACAGAAGGCTCTTGCCATGTGCCCATGTGCATGCTGTCTCTGGTCTGGATTGCGTCTCTCAGTCCATTTGGCTGAGATCCATTCATCCTGTATTTTATTTTTTGACCTCACCACATGACTTGTGGGAATCTTAGTTCTCTGACCAGGGATTGAACCTGTGCCTCCTGCTGTAGAAGCTCTGGAAGTGAGGCGTCTTAACCACTGGGCCACCAGGGAAGTGCCACATTTATCCTTTAAGACCCATCTCAGAGGGTGTTGCAGAGAGGATTTCCCTGACTCTCCTGACCCTTTGCTCAGGGATACCATTCTCCTTGGGGTTTCTCCTTGCCCATACACAGTCCTTAAATATCTCACGCAATACTTAACTGTCACTGGAATGTCCTCAATGCATTTCCATACTTCCCCAGGCCTCACTAGGTTATGGGAACAAATGAGATCACATTAATGTTTAAATCCAAAGCCCACTGGCTGCAGAATGGTGGCAGGACCTCAAGTCACCTTTCTGTGTCCCCTTCCACCCAGTCTCTTTCAGTGGGTCTTCAGGTGAGGTCTCATGGGATCGTCACCCTGGTCTCTACCTCTGTTGCAATGGGTCTCCCTGCAGTTCTCAGGAAGCCACGTGGCCCTGGCCCCCGCGGATGCTGGGGCTGGGTACCATGCCAGCCCCCAGGATGACCACAGACCTGTTCTTGCTTCTACTTCACTGAAAGCTCTGGCAGAATGGGAAGGAAAATAGAGAGCCCTCTTCCTGGCTTCTAGACATGGCGGCTCTCAGAGCTCATAGGCCCAGATCTGTTCCTACATTTTCTTACAGGGGCTTCTTTGTCAGATGGCACAGGCACCTCTCAGCCGAGCCCCCCATGGGCCTCCCTGTCAGAGCCAGCTTCCCTCACCACCACTGGTAAGGCCGGCTCAGTGCACAACTCTAGCAGGCAGTGTTTTCATAAAATACAACACCAACATACCCCCTGGAGCTGTCCAATAGAGTAGCTCTGAGTGTACCTAAATCCCAGACTCCTTGGGATTCAAATCTAGAGAGTAAGCCCAGAAAGGCCAGGGAGTTCTCACCTTTCCCTGGCCCAGGCCCTCCTTCCAAGCCCCCCTTAGACATGTCAGCCTCTGCCTCTTCCCATCATGCCTGACTGCGGCTGAGCTTGCCCTTTACCCAGACTGGGGTGCCTAGTAATACAAAGTCCACGGCCAGCTTCTGTTACACAATAACACTTAGGTGTCTGTCTCCCCTACTAGACTGTGTGCTTGCTCCCCGAGGGCAGGACCTGGGTCTCACTCATATTTATATCCCTGGAACCAACTACTGTCAGTATTGGTGAGTGAATGGATTAGCGAAAAGTATGATGTTTAAAAGGCATCAGTAGGTGGTTTCTTGTTGTTTTTTGGTTGTTTTTTCTTTTTGGTTTGCACTGCGTGTGGAATCTTAGTTCCCCAACGAGGGATCTAACCTGGGCCCCCAACAGTGAAAGCTCAGAGTCCTAACTGCTAGACTGCCAGGGAATTCCTTTGACTGCCCATTAGAATCACCTGGGGAGCTCAAAAAATATAATGATGCACAGACCCCATTCCAGACCAACTGAAGCCCTCTGGGTTTGAGAACTGTCCCCCACAGGCCCCCAGAAATTGTCTCACGACATTCTCAGAGGAAGCAGTTCTCTTTAAAAGCATCAGTTGGTATTCACTGCACTCGGTGTCCGTGGTACAGAGGAAAAGTCTAGAGGGGGGTAATAAAAAGGAGGAAGGGATTGCAAAAGATGTTTCTGGTCTGGATAAGAGCCAGCCCTGTGGTAATATACTAGGCACCCATACTGGGACTGTCTCCTGTGAGGTATGTCTGTACCTCTGCCCTGGGACTTTGCCCTTGCAATCTACTCTTGGCTAATCTTCCAAGGACCATGGGCCTTTCAGACACTGTGTGCCAGCCTGTGACCGATTTACTGAGCCCTCAACAGCCACTGCAGAGCAGAGCCTACCCTTCCTCAAAGCCAGGCTGGCCACCACCCTCATCTGACCCGGGTGACCTCTCATTTAATTGGCATGGGTGCTCCCAGGAGGTTGAGCTGAGCTTGCTGGCTTATTACCCATGGCCTTGCATCCACTCTGAGGGGGCAGCAGAATAATTGCATAACCGTTAGGGTGGCCCGGCCATGGCCCAAGATCAAGCCCACTGGCTTCTGAGCCTGTGAAGCAACTTAATTTTGACTTCAGCTGCCCCTGCGGCCATGAGCTCCTGTAGCAGTTTCTATTTGAAAATTCACTCACTAACCTTGTTATCACTGTTGTCTCTTCCTCAGCCTCCTTCAACCGGGGAAACAGGGACTTAATTAAAAACCTTTAACCTTTTTAAAAACTCAATCATTTTAATGACAGCGTTTAAACAGTGCTCTGTCCAGAGAAGCCAAGTCAGAAAATGGTTCCCTGTTATTTCTCAGAGGATCAGAGAATGTCAGAGGTGGTGTCTTAGATCTCACCTACCACGGGGTTCTCAAGCGTGGCAACACATTAGAACCAGCTGAGGAGTTTTAAAAAGTGCTGCTGGCCAGGCCTGACTAATTAAATAGCAATTCCAGAGGTGGGGCTCAGGCATCTGTATTTTTAAAGCTCCCTCGTGATACTAATGTGTAGTCAAGCTTAGAACTGTTCAGCGATTAAAATTCCTTTCATCTTCATGTGAGAAAATTAGGACTGAGATGTTTAAGGGCAATTCTGAGGTGTTAGCTCTGCTTGGACGTCCAGAAGCGTGGTGAGCAGCCACCAACGCAGTTCCGCTCTTTTCTGCCAACTCGATCCCTCCGGCTCTCTCCCTTTTTTCCCATGTCAGAAAACTCAGAGGCTCTCAAGCTGTCTTCTTTCTCAGTCCCCAACCTCCTCAATTCCAGTTAAAACTGTATTAGTAGGGACTTCCATGGTCCAGTGGATAGTACTCTACACTTCCACTTCTGGGGATGTGGGTTCGATAGCTGGTTAGGAAACTAAGATCCCAGTAGCCGCAAGGTGTGGCCCCTCCCCCGCCCCCTGAAAAAAAAGAGAGAGATTTAAAACTATATTGGCTGTAACTTGGGAGAACTAGAAATTGGGGGGTTGTTGACCCCTTTTTATTTTGTAGACGCTAAAGCCTCATGATGATACCTCAGAGGTGGAGGAGTGAATGGTGGATAGGGAAGGAGGTAACCGACATGGAACAGGGGTGAGGCGCGAGAAAGGCCCCAGCGTTCAGAACTGAAGCTGCTGCTCATTCTCAAGGTCATGCAAGGGCCTCCTTATATTTTCTACTCTGGGCCCCTCACTTGCCTCACTCTAGACTTGACCCTGAGGCAAGAAGAGGGAGGAGAGGAGAAGAGGAAAAATTCTATCCTAGCTGGAGAACTAAATCTAGAATTTATTTCAAGTTAAATATAGTTGGAATGCTAACATGCCTGCCTTAGGCACTGTGTCCAGCTCACAGACCAGTGACCTCGCAAGCAGAGAAGCCACGAACAGGGAGGCCCCTGAGGGTACCAGGCAGCTCTGAGTGAAGTTCCACTTTTCTCCCTCCAGCCTGGAGCTGGCTCAGTGCTACCACCTGCTTCACCAGCCACATGGCACCTCTGGGCAAAGTTGGTCCCTGGAGAGGCAAAGAGCAGACTCCTCAGGAGCAGCAGGCCTAAATATTTAATCTGTTGCTTTTGTTCCTTTAACTTGAGAACTAGCTTCAGAAATCAGCCGGTGTCCTGAGGCTTTGCACTGTTCCCCTGTGTAGGGCAGGGAGTGAGGCTTCAGGCCTTGAGAAAGTCTCCTGTCTCTTGCTTGGAAATGCTCAGCCTCTTGGTCTTGTTTAGTCCCGGAATCCATGATTAGAGCTCTTTATCCAGTGCAAACTGAAAGTTCCCTGGGAAGTTAGTACACACTGAGGCATATCTGGTATTACTGAGAGCTGGGATGCTTGCCCTGACCTGTCTGCCATAAAACCAACTCAGGTCCCTCCTCTTTGAGTTTCATGTCTAGGTATCTCTCACCAAGGGAGGATGCTCTTTCCTGGATACATTTGACATTTCCTGTGTTGTTACATTAAATATATTAATGATCGATGTGGGATCGAGAACAGACAAAAAGGCATTAATGGAAAAACTGATGAAATCTGAATAAAGTCTGTAGTTTAGTTAATAATAACATACCAGTGTTGATGTGTTAGTTTTGACAAATGTACCCTGGTTAAATAAGATGTTAATAGTAGGGGAAGCCGTGTGAAGTTCATACAAGAGCTCTTTGGGCTATCTCTGCAAATTTTCTATAAATCTAAAATTATTGGAAAATATATATTATTATTATTATTTAAATTTGTTAGATGCTTTGTCCTATGGTGAAGTTGAGAGACTGAGGTTTTAGGGTAAGAATCTTGACTCAGCCACTTGCTAGTCTGGAGTTCTTGGGCAAAGAAATTAACTTGAGTCTGTTTGGCTATGAAAGGGAGAGAATACCTGTATAGTCAGGACTGGAACTTGTCCACCAACACTGATGGTGTTCTATAAGTAATAGAACATGGCTAACCACTGTAGTCACTGTGGTTAGGTAACTATTGAGTCAATGGCCAGGGCCCTGATCACATTCTAGGAGCCTGTGATGAAGTTGGGTGATGCTGGACACGCTAGGCTAGACTGGAGGGAGTTCACAGTAGTGGGGTTTTGGTGGATTTAAATTAAAGTGTCAGTGACTATGGTGATCCGCATTAAACCAGCTGGAGAGCTTTAAGGAAACCCAGATGTCTAGGCACACCCTAGACCAATAAAATCCATGGTTAGGATCCTGGCATTATTTTTATTTTTGTTTTCAAGCTCTCCAGGAGATTCCAGTGTGCACCAAACTTTTAAAAAATATTTTATTTATATATTTTGCTGCACCGGTCTTAGCTGTGGCACATGGGATCTTTGATCTTCATTGAGGCAAGTGGGATTTCTAGTTGTAGCTTGTGGGTTTTAGTTCCCTGACCAGGAGTCGAATTTGGGGCCCCTGGACCACCAGAGAAGTCCCACCATAATTGAGACTCAGTGAGCTGGATGGTCTTTAAAATCCTTTCCACTCTCGAGCTTCTAGATAATGCAGAAACCATGTTTTTGGACTATAGAATGTGTTTCTATATCAACGAATAATAGGTGTGTTTGGGAAGTCAAAACACTCTGAAACGAAATCTTTAAGTCTCACATCTAGGGGCTGATTTAGGAAGATTTGGGAAGTTGTTACATTTCCTCATTCTGACTCCTTTCAATCCTGCTTTACTCTTTTCTCAGTGCAGAGAGCCAGCATGAATTTTCAAATAGAGACAGTCACCATGCTTCTGAACCAAATCTTTTCTGGATGAGGAGGAATTATTAAATGGACTCGGGTAAGGTAGTAGAGAGAGAACTAGTGGGGTTAAGAAAGAATGTTTACCAAAGCAAATGTGACTGTTTAGAAAAGTGCATATACTATTTGTATATGTTTATGCACTAGGTGGACAATACAGATCAGTGCAAATAATAATGTTTAAATCACTCTCAATATCAATTTTAGAGATGTGCGGGTTGGAAAAGAATTTCCAGACACAGGGCATTTCAGACGGGAGTGAGTTTTTATTAAGAACAAAGAGCAGATATAATGTGGGCACTGTGAGCCCAGTGGGCTGACCTCCTGACAGACCAGAAAGTCAACAGTTTTTGTGGGTTAATAGCCAATATTTGTAGCCTCAAGACAAAGAAAATTCCTGCTGGACGGTTGGCGTTAGGTGATTGGTTAGGGCTCTATAGAGTGCTTGCTGAAGTGGGCATCTTTGCCTCACTGGGAGTCAGGAAGCTTGTTAGTGACTATCAGGGGGCTTTTGGCAATGGTTACAAAAGAGCTCAGTCAGCTTTGGAGATGTCGTTTATTCTGGGCTCCACTTCCGTGGCCTTGGTGCAAGGCCTCACACCCGTGGCCTTGGGGCAGGACTCAACACAGACTACCAACATTTCGGTATACTTAGTTCCCGTTTAAAATTTACATAAAAGTGGAATGATGGCGAATATAAAGTTTAGTATCCTGCTTTTCCACTTACAATATCTATGTTTTGCACATTAGATATCGTTGAAATCCTGATTTGAATGGCTACATGATATTTTAACATACGGTTGTTCCATATTTTATTCAACTGTTTTCTAGCAAATATCATAAAATCTGCTGCTTAAAAAAATTCCCTTTTATAAATTTCCTTTCTAAGTGGACATTTTTGTCCAAAATGCTTTTAAAAATACCTTTCTGTAGTGTGTGTGTGTGTGTGTATGTGTGTATGTGTGTGTGTGGCTGAGCCTCCTTTCAAATAATGGAGAGCTTGTTACCACACACAGCAAAAATCTACTCATGCATATTGTTTGAGAAAGTCTTGCTTGTTTTCTTAGAAATGACTGGAGGCCCTACCAAATACCTGTGACTTCCTTCTATTCATTTTACATATTTTGGTACACAGATTTCATAATTCTGTCTCCACCCTGGCTATTCCCTAGGGTGGCAAGAGAAAAAGAAAAATATTTTTTAACGGGCAGGGATTGTAGTCTTTCCTTGGCAAGTTCTCCCACCAAGTACTGTGTACACTTAAGGCTATGTCTAAATAAATGACATAAATATAGATCGAGTGGGGGAAGAGTCTTGCCCTGCTGTTTCTCTTCGGGCCCAGTGTAACTGTTTTGTTCACACGTTTATGGATTGAAGCTGGTTTGTGTTTTGAATGAGGACCAAGAAGAGATGCATTTGCATATTTGAATTGGGACCAAGTGGAGACAAGTAGATACTGATTTTCATGCATAACTTGTTTTGGGAATTTAAGAAAGAAGATGATGAAAGGTGAAGGGGAGGAGAATGAAAAGAAGGAGAATGAAGAAAAGGAGGAGATAAGGTTGCAACTGCTTTAAAAATCCGGGGGATGAACTTACTGTGCGCCGTGTGCCCTGCTAATCCTGTCAATATGTGGATTCTGATGCAGTAGGTCTGGGGTGGGGCCGGAGAGTCTGCATTTTCCAACACGCCCCAGGTGAGACTGATGCTGAAGTCCCATGGACCTCCTTTGAGAAGCAAGACTCTAGCTTGGGTTGAACCTCTTTAGAACTCATGCAAAGGCATGCTGTCTCACTGTGGCTATTCTTGTGCTGTTTCACTTGTTCATTACCTCCTTCATCACTAATGATGCTTTTGTGTCTTTGTGTCAAAAATGAGGACGTTTTCACCGAACTTCTCTCAACGAGACATGGGAGTCACCTTCATGCCCCACGTTCCTTCAGTAGCTTCTCCTTCCCCTTGAGCATGATTTTTTTTAATTTTGGTTTTTTTTTTTTAATTGAAGTATAGTTGATTTACAGTGTTGTGCCAATTTCTGCTATTCAGCAAAGTGTACACTCTTTTTAAAATATTATTTTCCATTATGGTTTATCCTAGGAGATTGGATATAGTTCTCTGTGCTATACAGTAGGACCTTGTTGTTTATCCATTCTAAGTGTAATAGTTTGCATCTACTAACCCCAAACTCCCAGTCCATCCCTCTTCCTCCCTGCTCCCCCTTGGCAACCCCAAGTCTGCTCTCACTTAGCAACTCACAAGTCTGTGAGTCTCTGTTTTGTAGATAGGTTCATTTATATCATATTTAAATTCCACATGTAAGTGATATCACATGGTATTTTTCTTCTCTTTCTGACTTACTACACTTAGTATGATAATCTCTAGTTGCATCCATTTTGCTGCAAATGGCATGATTTCATTCTTTTTGTTTGTCTTTTGTTTTGCTTTATTTCATTTTTGGCCATGCTTTGTGACTCTCAGGGACCTTAATTCCCAGAACAGGGATTAAACCTTCACCTTTGGCAGTGAAAGAGTGGAGTCCTAACCATTGGATCAACAGGAATTCCCTATTTTGTTCTTTTTTTATGGTTGAGCAGTGTTTCATTGTATATATGTACCACAGCTTCTTTAGTCATTCATCTGTTGATGGACATGTAGGTGGTTTCCATGTCTTGGCTATCGTAAATAGTGCTGCTATGAACACAGGGGTACATACATCGTTTTGAATTACAGTTTTGTCCACATATATGCCCAGGGGTGTGATCACCGATCCTTCAGCATATTTTTATTTCTCGATCTCATTCCCAATCCTTCCCTGGCTTGAGTCACTCATTCATCAATTCTTCTGTCCTCCTGTCTCTGCTACACCTGGTTTTATTTCTCTGGAGATTTTAACACACGGTCCTTGCATGAAGAACAAGCTTCTACTTTTTCTTTCTGGTCCTGCCTCAGAGCAAAATTACAAATGGAATCTCCTAATGTTGGGTGAATTTAGACAAGACAATTTACAGCTTCGATGGGACAGCTTTTGTTCAGCTCCCAGACCACTTATTCACAGAGGAATGGTCACCACAGTGTTTGGTTTCCAAGAAGTCTGGAGGCAAACAGGTGTTTTCCCTGGAATGCAGTTTCTGTGTCACTGTGGTTAACAGGAATTTTCAGACTTGCAGTTAATGAAAGCCTTTAAAATTCTCTTTGGACGAGACTAATCACCAGGGCTGCCTAACCTCCCTATAACTTAGAATCTTACAAGGTTTGTTGCCCAAATGTTTCATTTTCCTGCCTGAAAACAATGATTTGCATGCGAATCACTGACCACACATCCTAATGCCTAACGTCATCCCTTTAAACCCATTGGAGACCAGTAAGTGGCGATTAAACTGACAGAGCTGGAACAAACCTTTCTAGTCCTAAGTATGCGTTTATCTCAAGAAACCTTAACGCTGTTTTGGCAATAACCTCAGTAGATCATTCTGCAGTGTGTCAATTTGAAAACAATACCATATTATTAAGAAATTGGCTTATGTTTCATTCTATCAAATAGAACTTTCTATTAACTGGTTATTTTCACAGATTTATGATGTAATAGCAAAGAATGTTTATAATGAGCCTGAAGTACTTGCTGAAATACCTTCTGAATCATCAAAGAAAGATGCAATTTTTGCTTAATGTATTTTGATGTTAAGTATATTTGAGGCTCATTCTTAGAAAATTAATCATCGTATACCTAACAGTACCTTGTATTGGCAGATCAATTTCCAGTTTATTTACTATTTCATTTTGTGGTTCCTATTTTTATTTTTTGCTGCACCACATGTGGAATCCTAGATCCCCATGCATGGATTGAGCCTGCACCCCCTGCAGTGGAAGCACAGAGTTCTAACCACTGGACCTCCAGGGAAATCCTATTTACTATTTTAAACAAGAACACTTTATCATTTACAGTCTAAAGCTGAAGGACTATGAGATGAAGTGACTTTCCTAATTCCACAGGATAGTCAGGGAAAAGCCAGGATCCCAGATCCAGGTCTCCTGTTCTCTTTTATGGTGGTTCCAGCTCTGTCACCTTCACCACCGCAAGCTCACACCAGAGAGATTGCACGATTTTGTGTCCCAAATCATATTTACCTGCTTTATGTACTTGGCCTAAATGGTCAACTACATTACTTCATAGTCAAGATAAAAGAAATAGAGACTTCCCATGAAGAAAACAAAGCGTGACTCCCTGTTCCAGATGCTTAGATATTCTAAGCTCGGGGTTGTGCCCTTTCTCGGTGTGGTAGGACTGGTGAGCTGTAGAGATGAGTAGGTTGAGTTGTGATTCCAGGAGGAAGGGATATAATCCAGACCCACTTGATGCCTAAATGGCCCCCTGCTTGGCCATGCTGGGGCCCTGGTGGCTTTGCTGAAAGGTGCCTCAGCCTCTTTCCCAAGTAGACAATTTCCTGTCTCTGCACTTACCTCTGTCTTCCTACTTTGCTCCCGGAGTGTCCAGTCCAACGCCCTGAGGCCACTTGTCTCCAACTGCTACTTGGTTTCCCACCAGCCTGGTTTGGCATTGGGTGGGGTACCGGGCTCAAGATGAAGCCTGTCAGATCACTCTTCTCTGCTCCCAGAATACTTCAAGGGACAGTCCACCCTTACTCAGCCACCCACAGTCCACCTTTCTGAGCTAGCAGAGAAACAAGCATTACATGCCATATTTGCAAAGAAATAAGCATGGCATGACATCTTTGCAAATTGTTAGGCACCTTGGTTAACATCTCTTGGTTAAGATGCGGGTTTGATCCCTGGGTTGGGAAAGTCCCCTAGAGAAGGAAATGGCAACACTCTCCAGTATTCTTGCCTAGAGAATCCCATGGATGGAGGAGCCTGGCAGGCTACAGTCTATGGGGTTGCAGAGTTGGACATGACTGAGTGACTAACACACACACACAGGTGAATAACAAAAGCCATCTCATTCTGTCTGGCCTGATAGTCTATTATCTTCTTTATGCTTATTTGAGAATCACTCAGCACATCACTCCAGAGTTTATATAAAACCATCAGTCCATCAGTGATATGTGTAGTGCATACCAGGTGCAGTTATTTCATAGGCTTTATGGCTTTTGCAAACTTTATCATTTCAATCAGCTAAGCTGTTGAAGTAGAAAGGTTTTCTCTCCCCCTGCTCAGGTGCAACACACTAATTTATAATTTAAAGAATGTGCAAATATAATTCTTCCTGCAAATATAAATCTACCTGTGCTCCCTTCACTAATATTTTAATTATCTTTGATTCTTCCTTTGAAGGATTAAAAATTGAAAAGTACATGCTTCATATTTCTTTTGAGTCTTTTATCTTGTGCCTTTCTTGTCTTTGCTGATATTTTTAGAGAAATATATTAAAAACTGTCATTTTCTTTTCTGTGGGCCCCCAAAGAAGAGGAGGGAGACAGTTACAACTAATGACAAGTTGAGGGTGGAGAGGAACTAAGCTGATGGGTGGGGAAGATGGCTGTAGATCCATCTCCACCAGGAACAGAGTCCATCGTCAAACCACTAAGCCTGGGGAGTGGGGCTGTGTCTGATCCAGGCTGGGCTGGTTGGCCGGAGTGGAGGTGGGGATTCTACTTGGGTTGACCAGGCAGGGCACAGCGTGGTGTTTTTAAGGAGAGTTTGGGTGTCCCATGTATATCCAAGGTGTTTATGCAAGGGCCCATTTGTCCTGGGGAGGAGACTAGAACGAACATGGCCATAGCCACTGGGACCAGGGTTCAGGGATAGGCTCTGATTCCAAAAGGAAGGTGGAGAAGGAACTGAAGCCAGAAATGATGGCAGAGGACAGTTAGTCAGATAGGCCATATGTGGTAATGGTGGAGGATGCTTCTCAGAGACTCTTTGTGGGGTGTATGTCTCCGTGTCACATGTGGGAATGATAAGTGATGATGAATTCCATTCAGGTCATAAACCAAGTCAGAGGTGAGACAGAAACAGGCTCTAAATCTCTTTACTCTTAAACTCAGTCTCTCTCTCAAAGGACAGGCAACACTGGAGAGTCTGGATCCCTGTTCTATTCAACTGGGATCAAAGAGTTAGTTATAAATCTCCTGCAGTAAAGTGTCCTAAAAATGATCAAAGGAGACACGATGCTACCAGTCATTCTTTTCTCATCTTTTGGTTTGTTTTCTAATATCCAAAGCAAATGTTTTCGAGAAGATATTAAGGGTGGGATGGTCACAGAGTAGGGCTTTTCCAAGTGCTCAGCATCACCACCTTCACTCTCCCACTGCCTGATTCCAAAGGTACGTAGAACTCTTAATCTGTGGACTGTGCTCAGGGCCCAGGATGGACCTCAGGTTGCTGGTCATAGGTCACATCTCTGCAGGCAGCTGAGTATCAACTGCAGTGGGTCTTGGAAGCTCGTGGCTTTTTGACTGTATTTGAAAGTAGACGGGACAGGTTTTGAGACAGGAAAGAAAGGACACTTTTCTTATCACTCTCTGTCTTAGGTCAGGTACCATGGAAGCCACTCCCCAGGCCGGGTTTCAGTGTGCATGTCGCGATGGCACAGTGCTCTAGGAGAAAGGGAGTGGGAGAAGCTGAGTGAGACAGAGGAAGAAGCTAAGCAAAGATGTCATCTGGGCTGGAGTCAAGCTTCAGTCTGATCCCAAAGAAGCATGAATTTAAAAATTGTGAATCACTATGTTGTACACCTGAAACTTTTATGGTATTGTAAATCAATTGTACCTCAATTTAAAAACAAAAAAAGGAAAAAAAAAAAAAAAGGAAGCATGGATTGCACCATACAGCTGGTCCTACCTTCAGGAGGACTGCTGCCTTTTGTTACATGAGGGGACCACTCCCCATCACTCAGACTTTGGTTAGCTGCCTCGGATGAGGGTGGTGGTAAAGCCTGCAGGATGAGGGGATCCCATGCAGCGAGGGCAGATTCTCTAGATAAGGGAAGCTGGGTGCCCTGCAACCATCCAGCAGGGCATCAGCAGAGCCCACCGACTATACAAGGGTGAATGGTGATCAGTAAGGGCCAGTTGGCAGGGCTGAAGTCATAGAGATGCATGTCCTATTCTTGCTTTCTGGTAATAGACTGAGAAGCTATTATTAGAAGACCAATCTACGTTTTGTGGGTCCTAAAGCTTATTACAATTTGGGGATCCTTTTAAGAAAAGGACACAGAACTGAATTCAAAATTAGGTTCACAGTCTGTGCAAGTGGCAGATCCTAAAGCTAAAGCTTTATTAGCTTCATCCATCTCTGGGTGTTTAAGCTCCTTTGTGCAAAAAGGAAAACTACAGTTTAGAGTTAAGTGGAATTGCCCAAGTACATCAGTCAAGGAAGTGGTTGGAGCCAGAGCCCATGCTTCTGGCTCATAGTCCAGAGCCTGCTGTGATAACACCAGCCAAGCCCACTGAAGAGGACTACGTGGAGGGTGAAGAGATATCAAATGAGAACATGCTGTGTAAGCTGTCTCTCCAATGTCATGTGACTAGAAAGCATTATGATTAAATGGGAAATTGATCTGTGAGATGTGATCATGCCAACTTGAATAATTTGGTCAAAGGGGGAATATATATATATATAAATCTCCTCATATATATATATGGGCTTCCCTGGTGGCTCAGATGGTAAAGAATCTTCTTGCAATAAGGGAGACCCAGATTTGATTCCTGGGTTGGAAAAGAGCCCCTGGAGAAGGGAATGGCTACCTAATCCAGTATTCTTGCCTGGAGAATTCCATGGACAATGAGCCTGGCGGGCTACAGTCCACGAGGTCGCAAAGAGTTGGACACGACTGAGCAACTAACACACACACAAACACACACATGTATATATTCTCTCCTGAGTTTTCCACACTGATTAACTATGTTTGTATAATATTATAGCAGATATCCCTGGCTTGATTCTAAGTTGCAGGCTTCCAAAATTGGCATGAGTAATAAACAGATAAATATCCTGGGCTTGTGGCTGCTCGCCTAAGCAGGGAAACAAAAAATAGGCTTTATCGTAGAAAACAAGAGCATTCCTCCTTATCACTCCAGGATGAACAGTTGATGAATACTCAACAGTTCTTAAAGAGCAAGGCTGAGGAGATAAGAGAAGTAAGCAGGGAGGAGCTCTTGAATTTTGGTGCCTAGCAGTGATAGGGTAGGTTCCTAAAAACGTGGCCTGTGCCCAAAAACTCTCTAAGTCCTAGATGCCACAGTTTGTGCCCAGTGGGTTTTCCTTTATCCAGGTTTTCAGCAGCAGTGGATCAGAGGGGCCCACCAACCCCCTGAAAATATGAAAAAAGCCTTTCTTTCAGAGAGCTTCTATTCACTCTGTTGGGGGTGAGGTCTAAGACGGCAGGACTGGTGAATCTGAGCCGGTAGAGAGTGCTTAAGCTAACCTCCTACCCTATGTGGGCACTTCCTGTGGGTGGTGGTTTCTGGCAGGTGGTCATCCAACCTCCAGTTGAACCCTCCCAGTGACAGGGGCTCACTGCTTCTTGATGCTGCCTCTTCATTGGGAGCTCAGGACAGCTCTTCTTATTCTGCCCTGGAATCTGCCTCCCTTTCACTTCTACCCCCTGTTATTTCTACCCATGAAGACTCATTTTAAGACCCAGACTCCTTGTCATCTCCTTTCACTACCTTGCAAACTGTTATACTTGCAATGATTTCTTTTTCTTTTTTTAATTAAAAAAAGATTTTGACTGTACTGTCTTCATCATGGCACAAGGGCTCTTTCTAGTTGCATGCTTCTCTTGTGGTGGTGGTTCTAGAGTGTGTGGGCTCAGTAGTAGTTGCCTAAGGGCCTCTCTAGTTGCAACATGTGGGTTTAATTGTTCTGTGGCATGTGAGATCTTAGTTCTCCAACCAGGGATCGAACCTGTGTTCCCTGGAAGGTAGATTCTCAGCCAGTGGACCACCAGGGAAGTCCCTTGGTGATTCCTTTAAAATTGATCATCCTGGTCACACTGTGTAGGTATATTTGGCTTGTTTCTCACTGTTGCCCAACACCTAGCTAAGCGCCCAGCACATGATTAATGTGTGAGAAAAGTTTGTTGGATGAGTGAATGAATGAATAAATGAACAAAATTCATTTCTTTTTCTGCGTGACAGCTTTTCAAATATTATGACAGAGTTGTTAGACTTTCTCTCCTGTTCCCCATCTTGCCTTTTTTTCTAACAGGCTGATTACCCTTCAACAGCCGCTTGCATTTTTCAGACCCACCTAATCTTATCAACCTCCCTCGTTGGCATCCTTATTAACTTGTGCTTTTTACCAGTGTTCACAACACCACAGATGAGACCTCACTAGTGTGAGTAGAATAGGATCATCTTGTAGACACCATGAACCTTTTTCGGAAAGAAGGCTCTGTGAGTTCTTTTCAGTATTTACATCCAGAAAGTGAAGTAGAAAGGGTTTCATGTCATGGCTGTTCCTGCTCAGGCTGCAGTGTGTCCCATCACTGCCCTGGGAATCAGACACATCTGAGTTTGCATTTGGGTTCTACCATGTGCTGCTGTGATCTTGAATAAGTTACTTATTCTTTCTGCCTTTAGATTCGGTATCTAAAAACTGGAGATAAAACCACAAGTCTATTGTAAAGATGAAATAAAATTATATATATATGTATGTGAAATACCTGTGACATTTACTGACCTGTACCTAATAGGCACTCAGCTCAAGGGGGCTAGAATATTTTTCACCATCTTTGATTAGGGGAATATCAAGAGAATCAATTAGATTCAGGTCAGAATCTCACAACTAGAATACATGATCATTAAAGCATGCTAGTAAATAGACTAACTTTCAGAGCCTTGGGTGTGACAAAATATTCAATATATATTTTGCACTCAAAGAGCAATGTACAGAGTAATTATAAGAGCATCATGATAATACTCTGAGTTGTCCCAGAAGTTTTTATCATATAATCTACAGTATAATCTATTTAGGTCAGATAGGCCTGGGTACATCCACAGGTATATACAAGCTGACATGCACGGGAGGTTTTGCTGCTCCTGTGGGCTACAGATTAGGCCACGGAACTGTCTCATATACTTTCTAGTAGACTTCAAATACAGGACACAGCGCAAAGCTCACACCAACGTTAGAGCTGCCAGATGAGCAGAAATAGTATCAAACTGGAGAACTTAGAGGCCTATTTCCTGGGACTGGTTTTCTCCTCTTCCTGTAAGCTTGACCACTAGGCTCAGATCTGTGCTTGAAAGCTCTAACAAGTGCTTGCCAAGGGTACCTAGAGCTGAATCTCTGACCTTTGCCTTCCAGCACATTGACTGGAAGGAAGTGCTCTGAACTTCAGGCCCCAACCTCCCACTTCCCTCCATTTCTTTTGATGGGACAGTGGATGTTTTCAGCTCCTTGGGGTCCCCTGCTCCAAGGTACCCAAACTCAGCCAGCTGAGAGAGGCCAGCTCTTGGTTGGCCTATCTGCTAACAGAGGACACGCCATGATCAACTTGTAAGGTCTACGGAGAATAAAGGCATGAGAGTCTGAGACGTGTCCCTTGCCTATTTATGTCACTGGCCTACTCACCTTGCATGAGTAGAAATGACTGGTGGCATGCTATTTCTTCATTGTCTTCTAGCCTTTTCTAGTTTTGACACTGTGAGGCCATTTCTTTCAAGTCTCTCTCAGCTCCTAGGGGATGAGGATAGGGTGGGGGCGTGTGGGTATTTCCTCTCACTCACCACTCTGTTTGCAGAGCTCCTCTCTGCTTGGCCTTGGAGAGGTTCTTCAGAACCATGAAGGTGTGGGAGGGATAGAGGGATGAGTGTGGGTGGGGGTTAATGGGTATGATGATGCACAGAAGCTGAGGAGACTGGGTTTTCAAGATCCTGGGATTTTAGGATCTTGTTGATTCAAATGTGATGTTCACCGCCTAGATTGTATATTGAAGATCAACCCCTTGAAATAGAAGCGAGTCATTCACTGAGGCTGAGATGGGAGCCAAAGAGGGAACCACATCTTTCTGAAATCTTTCTAACTCTCCTTTTTGTGCATCCCAGGGCTGCAACTAACAGTCCTTTTGATGTTACATTGAATGAGGCATTTTGACTAGGAACTTTAGGTAAATAATAACCAAAGCCAGTTGCAAAGAACTCCAAAATTAGAATGTGCATGGTTCAGACTTTTGTCCATGGCAAGTGACATGCTTGCTACTGCCAAAAAAGGAACACAGATAACACAGATTGATTTTTTCTTTTCTTCAAAAGAAATATCACGCAAACAGGAGATGCAAGTTAGAAAGTCTGGACTTTCTATCTGTACTAAAATTCTCTAACATTGACTAAGATCAGTAAGATGGAAACTGTTCTCATTAGTAAAATGGAAGGGACAGTGAACATCACCTTCCTGCCTACTGTGATTAGAAATAATTGAAGTGTGTTGGGACTTGCCTGGTGGTTTGGTGGTAAAGAACTGTCTTCCAATGCAGGGGATGTGGGTTCGATTCCTGGTTGGGGAACTAAGATCCCACATGTTGAGAGGTGACTAAGCCTGTGCACCACAACTGGGGAAGCCAGGGTGCCTCAGTGAAGATCCAGCATAGCCAACAACAAAACAGTACTAATAATGATAATAATCATATAATAATAATAATTGAAGTGTGAGTGTAGTGGGAGTAATAAGACTTCACGTGACCCATAGGCATGGTTCCTATAGAATCGCAACCTCCCTCCTCCCTATATTTCCATTGATAGCCCTGAAACTGGCCATGTGGCCAAAATGCCATGCCAAGAGCCCCTTTCCTTGGATAATATTGGAGGCGATGGGAGCCAGTGTTTATCGAGCACATTCATGAGCTTTATCAATGTGTGTTAAGAGCTTAATCAATATTCTCTCACATTTCTCACGACAAACCTTTGTGGTGTCATCACTTTTTAGATGCAGAAGCTGAGACTTGGAGGTTGTCACTTGCCTGAGGTTTCACAGCAAATAGAAATATAATTCTTTCACTTCCTCTCAGTGTCCTTATTCACTTTGGCTCAAATCAGCTTTCTGCTGTTGTTATTTTGGTCCTCTGGGTCTTTTTCTGAGGTTTTCACCTTAGCTGCCTGTTAATTTCATTGGAATAGCTATAAACTCAAGTGGATTCAGCTAGGTGAATCTGTCAAATTGCAAACTTTGTAAGAATAAGGAATTTTGCCTGTCATGTTCCGGGCCATATCTTCTGACTCATAGTAGGTGCCCTGCACTTATTTGTAAAATAACTATTTGTTACTGGATGAATGATATATCCTCAGAAATTAGATCCAGGGAATGTCTGGCCTAAGGTCAGGCTTATTGGGGCTTCCAAGGTGGCACTATTGGTAAAAAACCCTCCTGCCAATGCACAGAGACACAAGAGACATGGGTTCGATCTCTGGGTTGGGAAGATGCCCTGGAGGAGGGCACAGCAACCCACTCCAGTATTCTTGTCTGGAGAATCCCATGGACAGAGGAGTCTGGTGGGCTATGATCCATGGGGGTCACAAAGAGTTGGACATGACTGAAGCAACTTAGCACGCACAAACACAGGTTTCTTGAAGCCTGGGGTCTGGGTTGGCCACGCATGGGACATGCCCTCTGGGATTTGAGAGTCTGGGCAGGCATTTCTTCTCAGAGCAGCCCTGATAGAACTACAGACGCAGGATCCATGCAGGATATATAACTGGGTTCTTAAGACTTTTTCCAAGAAAACAAAATCCCATAAGGTATTATAGCATTATGGTTCAAGAGATGTATGTCTATCTTTGGTATTAGGACCAGAACAAAATTTGTTCTGAGGACCCTGAAAAAGAGAGTCTTGTGTGATGAATACACTATGTCTTCAATGAATGACATTCGTGCCAGAGACACCATGGAGATATTCTGTGGCACTTTCCTGTGGCTGCACTCAATAGAGGTGGGTGGCAGATTCCAGAAGCTCAATCTGAAGCCACCAGGCCCAGCCCTTGGAGGCCACTGAAGAGGCAGTCCTTTCACTTTAACCATCCCTTCACCCTGGCTGACTCAGAGGGGTTGGCCTCTGGGACTGTTGGGCACCCTGGGGCAATATCATTCTTTGATTGTCCTAAAAGCAGTGCTAGGAATTAAGACACATGCTCTCTCTGACCCATAACTTATCCTGAAATATGCTGGACCTAAAAGACCATTCCACTTGGAGGGAGCCAATAAGAATGAAAAAAATCTCATTACTTTCTAAATAAGATGATGGAAAAATGCAAAACAACCCAGCCACAGCCACCCAGTTTGAAGCTGATGCCCTTTGTTCTGATGCAAATTGAAGACAGCCGCTGCTCAGTAAAGAGAAAAGGGACAGCTCAGGACCTCGGCCCCCTAAAATGCAAGTTGTCATTCTCTCTGGCCTGCTTGGCTGATGCGGCAGGGATTTGGAAAAGCCATTTATTCCAAACTAGGGCTTCGAAAATTCTGAAACATCCAGGGAGTCTTACAATTTTCTTTGGAGTGGCAAAGTAAATTTCAGATCTATCATTTTGTCATTTAAAGCCCCCAAACCTAGAGCCAGAATGATTAGGGACGCTGGCAGAGTGCAGGGTAAAAAGCTCTTTCCCAAGGCCTCATTCTGTTCCAGGGAGCCTGCCTGTTCTGCCTGTCTGTCCAGTGAGAGATTGTTTAATTCCCAACACCCCTGCGAAACTACCGATCCTGCCAGAGCCTGCCTCCTACTTTAACCTGGTCCAGCAGGTCCCTGAGACAAAGAGTCACTTCAGCGTCCATAGAACCAGCTTGGACCACTCTGCTGGGTTTAAAGCTCTAAGCCACCCACCTACTGTTGGCTGGCACCCAACTACTGTACCCACTGGCAGGAGTGGCTAGGGAGTAGCCCTTTTCTCTTTGCGTAAGTCAGGATTTCTGAGCTGACCAGTGTTGTATGTCCCCAGGGAGGATAACGCCAGAGGGCATGACCTCTGATTACAGCATGGCAAATATAGGTTCCACTAAAGGCAGAGTCCTGGCCAGAGGTGGTGATGGACACCAAGATGAGATTATTGATTAGTCTCTGAAGGAGGCAGTGCAGGGCATTGGGCCCCTCTGATTGCCCTTTGAGCAGCAGGATGTGGAGTTGACTGCCTCTAAGCTATCATCTAAGGGAGGTTAGGACAGCCCTGTTAGCAAGTATTTATCTGTTAAATGTGTCCGCTGTCAGGACTCTTGTTTCTTGTTGAAAGCTGTTGGGAATTAAAGAGTGCTGTATTAAAATGCAGTTATCTTGAGGAGGGTCCTGCCTTAAACTTAACCGGTGTTCTAGTACTGATTGTGGCGAACAGGAAGGAAAAGGCTGGGCGTGCAGGTTGAAGGGCAGCCAGGCATGGCAAGGCTTAGACTGGAAGAGAGGTGGAAGAGAAGGCTGAAGGAAAAAATATTTTGTTTCTGGACCTCACTGCCTTCCAGCGCCACCAGCCAGAGAAACAATGCCTGAGGTCCCTCTGTGCTACCAGTGGGTTGAGGACATAGCTGGGTTGAGGAAGGAAAGGAGGAGAAAAGAAGGAAGAAGGAGAAGAGAAAGGAATGGGAGAAAAGAGAAGGGTTCAAATGGGCAGGATAGGGGCCAGCACCTATCACCGAGTTTTGGAGTGCGAGGGCAGTGTTACCCCAGCCATCGGCTCCCAACCACAGTCGTGGGCCACTGGAGGTGTCAGAAGGTACAGTAGTGTGGTGGAGGGGGAGTGGCCCCTGCCTGGGTGTCAGAGGGTCTAGTCCTGTGCTAACTGCCTGGATGATCTCTTGGGCTTCTTATCCAGAACAGAAATGGGTTGGCCCAATGGTTTCAAAGGTTGCTTCCAACTGGAACAGTTCTCGTGTTGTGAAATGGTAATGATTTTGAAACTCTGTAATTCCACCAGCAGCGGGGATCCACACCTGGCCCAGAAGACGCCCTAGTCAACCCCAGGGAACAGCTAGCGGGGTAGCCTGTGTCACCCCTAGTTCCCAATGTCCAGCCTCATTGTTGGAGGAAAGTTTATTGGAAAAGTGCTTAGAAACTGCACCTAGCCTTAATTCCTCTCTTTAACCTTGAGATAAGAAAGCCTTTGTTCAAGTCTCAAGCAAGTCTCGAGTTATGTAACTCACTCTTATTAAAACTCTCCCTGACTGTTTTATATTCAGCCTTTTCGCTGCCCTGGTTTGCAGCTTTAATTGAATAGGTGGCCTTGTATTTGTGCTAAGTTTTTTTGTCTTTCTCTTTCAGAACTTGACAGGATAATCACATTGGTTTGTTTAGTAAACACTGGAGGCCAACTCTGCAATCCAGTGGCCTGACAAATGGCCAGTGACGGCTTTGGGAAAGAAAGCTTTGTTCCCCTTGCAAGACACGGGAAAGGCTTCCTAGGGGACAAGCCCTCACTATGCCAGACCCCCTTAGGGAAGCAATTTCCTTCTTGTTTGTTGAGCAAACCCTGAGGACAAGATTCATTTATCCTTTACTTCTCAGGGAGGTTGTCCTTCTCTGAGGGACATGCCTGTTTAGACATGCCTTGTCTAAACTCCTTCCTTCCCCTCACCCCACCCCCCAGCTGCAGTCCTTCTAAAATGGTCTTCATAACACTTCCCGGGGCTTCCCCAGTGGCTCAGCGGTAAAGAATCTGCCTGCAGTGTAGGAGACCCACGTTCGATCCTTGGGTCAGGAAGACCCCCTGGAGGAGGGCATGGCAATCCACTCCAGTATTCTTGCCTGGAGAATCCCATGGACAGAGGAGCCTGGCAGCTACAGTCCATGGGGTGGTAAAGAGTCAGACATGACTGAAGACTGAGCACATACAACACTTCCTACTATCTAAAGTAATCTCATTACTTATTTGTGTTGTCACTTAATAGTATTTGACGTCTACATAAAGGTTTATGGCAGACAGCCCAGACTTCACCTCTGGGTTCAGTAGAGAATCAGGACAATTATTATGTAGTGCTAATGATTAAGTATGGAAAATAACAACACATCCCTCAGGGGCAGTGAAGTTTTATTACCTGTCATGAAAATGATGAGGGACTTGAATTTTCATTTTGATTTAATGTCAAAAGCACTGACTGCTAGGCAATTTCACATATTTCACCCATAAAGGTAAATCTATTAGATGGTGAATGAAGAATGAAAGTCAATCTTACTGTTTTTTTAAAAAACAGAGGCATTAGCCATTCCAATATACAATGCTGCTGCTGCTAAGTCACATCAGTTGTGTCCAACTCTGTGTGAACCCATAGATGGCAGCCCACCAGGCTCCCGTCCCTGGGATTCTCCAGGCAAGAACACTGGAGTGGGTTGCCATTTCCTTCTCCAGTGCATGAAAGTGGAAAGTGAAAGTGAAGTCGCTCAGTCGTGTCCAACTCTCTGCGACCCCATGGACTGTAGCCTACCAGATGGAAAATCCGTCCATGGGATTTTCCAGGCAAGAGTACTGGAGTGGGGTGCCATTGCCTTCTCCGCCAGTATACAATAGATACAGACAAATCTGTTTGATTCCACCTACGTGAAGTACCTAGAATAATCAAATTCATAGTCATAAAGTATATTTTGTTAGATGTCAGGGGCCAGGGTAGGAGGTGGTAGGGGGGTTGGGGACGGAGAATGGGGACTTAGTGTTTAATGGAGACAGAGTTTCAGTTTAAGAAAGTGAAAAATTCAGGGGACAGTTGACGTTGAAAGTTGCACAACAATGTGAATATGTTTAGTGCCCCTACGTGCAGTTAAATATGGTGAAAATAGTATGTTTTATATTATGTGAGGTTCACCACAATAATTTTTTTTTTTTTCAAAAACCAAAAAACAAACAAACAAAAAACCCCAGAGGTACTGAAAGTAATGTTTTCCTAAAATTGTCTGGAGAATCAATGACAAAATAGAGTTTAGAAGTCTGAATTTCCTGGCCCTCATCAGACACTATTGAAAGTTAGTTTCTACAACTCTTGGGGCTTTGATTTTCTACTAAAAGAAATCTTTAAGAAAATGTTGGTGCACTTGGGATACTTCGTGGATTTTTTTTATTGACAAACTGCATAGAAAACTGTGTAAATCATATAGAGCTCAATGAATTCATACAAAGTGAACATACTCATGTAATCAGCTCTCTGATAAAGAAATAGATCTTTACCAGCACCCTATAATCCTCCTCTTAGCACTCACCTCAGTAACTACTCTCCCTAAATAAGGGTAACTACCATCCTGTGTTTCACCACAATAGATGAGTTTTACCTGAGCTTTAAACAGATGGAATCATGTATAATGTAGTCATCTTTTTCTGTCTGGCTTATTTTGCTCACATTATGTTCATAAGACTTACTCATATTGTTGCATATAGTTGTAGTTCATTTTTGCTCACCGCTCTATAATAGCTTCTTGCATGTGAGTAAGGTACATGTCTATTCAGCTATTGGTGGTCATTTGGGTTGTTTCCAGTTTGGGGCTGCTATGAACAATGCTGCTGTAACCACTTTTATCCATGTCTTTTGGTGAAAACATATATGGATTTCAGTAGCACATGAATCCAGAAGTAGAATAGATCATAGAATAGACTTACATTCATAGAGATAATTAAAGAGTTTTCCAAAATGGTTTAAACCAATTTATTGTCCCATCACTGATATGTGAGAGGTCCAAATGATTCATATTCTTCTTAGCAGTTGGTGTTATCTATTTTCTTGTTTTAACTCTGCTAGAATGTGTCCTATGATAGATTTGAATACATTTAAACAATAATTAATTTAATTTTTATGCTTTTATAAATACATTTGTGAAATGGTACATAAGGAATCTGAGATTAGGTAGACATTACATCAAACAAATTTTTTTTAATTGTACTCTAGTCAACTTGCTACTTTAAGTCAATTTTAATGCTCAGTTATAGTCTTGTATTGTTCTATAATTCCTTTGTATAATATAGGTTTAGCACACAGAGAGAAATGGCCAGCTTCAAGTGGTCAAGGACTTTGTGCTCCTTTCATAGTTGTTATAGCCCTTTGAACAGTGCTGGGTACAGAGTACGCATCCAGTAAATTTTGATTGAATTGAACTGAACTAAATGAAATGAGGCAGTTATGGCTCAGACAGTAAACAATCTCCCTGCAATGTGGGAGGCCCAGGTTCGATCCCTGAGTTGGGAAGATCCCCTGGGGAAGGAAATGGCAAACCACTCCAGTATTCTTGCCTGAAGAGTTCCATGGATAAAGGAGCCTGGTGGGCTGCAGTCCATGGGGTCACAACAGAAGCAACCCACCTAGGTTTATGGAATGTCTTTCTATTCATAATTCCCTGCCTAACTGGTCCACTTTCAGGTACTTCCTAAGGTAATAAGGGGACCAGGAGAGAGAAACTCTAGAAAATGTCCAATTCCTTCATGTTCCTCTAGAGCCCACATTCTAAGTGCTGAAACTTCTTAGGTAAAATGAGCCCCTCTGTTTTCAAAAGGATTTTTCTGAAGCACATGCCTAAGTCCACTAGAAAGTGGAAACCACAGCAGACTGTCTTACACGGGGTTGTCAGGACACAGCATGGTTTTTGCCTTTCCATGCTGGAAAGAGTGCTCTAGACTCAAAATGTCTGATCTTATTACACTAACCTGATTTCCTTATGGCTGCATCCAATTTGATAGGAATTTCTCCAAAGGCCACAGTATCTCTATTGTGCATACTCTACTAAGGATATTTAGTTCTTCTTTTTTTTTTTTAATCTGTCCTAATTTTTAAGAACTATTTCTGTCATCTCATCAGCTAAAGGACCTGTACGCAATTGCCCATTTCAACACACCGCGTTGTGTCATATTATGCACTTTTTGGTTCATACTGAATATTGGCTATTTATGTATGGCTGCACTGGGCCTGCAACGCTGTGTGGACTTTCTCTAGTTGCAGGGAGCAGGGGCCACTCTTCTTTTCCGTGTGTGGGCTCTTGTGGTGGCTTCTCCTGTTGCAGAGCATGGACTCCAGAGTGTGTGGACTTCTGTAGTTGCAGCACGTGGGTTCAGTAGTTGTGACTCCTGGGCCTAGAGAGCAGGCTCCGTGGGGTCAGAGTGCATGGGCTAAGTTGTTCCACGGCATGTGGAGTCTTCCAAGACCAGGGATTGAACTCATGCCCCCTGCATTGGCACGCAGATTCCTAATCACTGGACCACCACCGGGGAAGTCCAAATATTGGCTATTTCTGGACTGAGATCCTGAGATGTTAAGTTAGTACATTTTAACTGTTCTGAGTTTGGAATTAGCCACTTATTGAAAACAATTGGTAGAAATATCCACCCTCTACCTGCCTTCTTTCAGTTTTGAAATCTTTCTTTGGGAAGGTGGAGCTAGAGGGAGTGGTCATAAAGGAAGGATTAAAGAAGGAAGAAAATACAGACCTTGAGAAATGTGTATAGAGTGCGGATCAAACTAAGCCAGTTTTCAGACTCCATTTGGGGCCTGCTGTCGGGCACATCAAGGTAGAGAGTATGTGTGCTTGTGTGTGGCGACTGGTGGAAGAAATGAGAAATCCCTGAAAAGAATATTGTGATAAGATCCCTAGACCATAACAGATTGTAACTGTATAAAGTCACTAATGGGAACAGGCTTGTTCTGCAATCGGAAATGGTGATCAGCAAGTAATCAGATCTAGCGCTCTGGGGCCTCTGCAACATGGTGACTGTTGTGGAGTAGATCAAAAAACAATGGGCTGTTTGACTCTCCTCTCCTGGCTGGGCAGCCTCCCAAGACTGGTGTGGAGAGGGAGGAGGGCTATGAATTTCAGAATGTTTTTCCTCTGGGGATGGGCCTCATGTCTCAGATCTCCTGCTAGGAGGTCACATGCCACATACGTACATGTTTCTCTCTTCATGTATGAATTTGCTTTCCAATCTCAGATTGAATTGGCTATCACTCTAGGGTTTATCAAATTCAGGTCCATTAGGTTACTCCATGGATATATTTGTTACATAGCCAGGTGCCATAAGTTCAAATGCGTGTGGTAGAGAAGCAGGCAACATGAATATGAAGTGACATTGGTCGCAAGCTGGAGAATCCATTTATTTCTTTTCCAAAAGGAATATACTAGTCAGCGTCAGACAATGGTTACTATATAGGTAGGCTGGCCCAGGTGGCCAGATCTTCTGATTTTTTCAAGAAGAGCCAGAAATCCAGATTTTTTTTTTTTTTTTTTTAGAAAAAAGAGTGTGTAATTTGCTGATTTTTCCAATGTTTGTAATTAATTCAAAGAAATCATTTTTCAGGCCAACTATGTAACAAACAAAACAAATCTGCAGGTCTCATTCAGTTCCCAAGCCTGAGCCTCCAGGTTAGATTGATTTTCTGGTGGGAAAAGCCCAACTTATTCAAGTCACTTCAAGTTATTGAGGACTATATAAACGGTCCCTGACTGGTGATAGTTTGACTTGACAATTTTTCAGCTTTACAGTGGTGTGAAAGTGATAAGCGTTCGGAAGAAACTGGACTTTGAAGTTTGAATTTTGATCTTTTCTGGGCTACTGATGTGCAATGTGGTCCTCTCTCCTGAGGCTGGGCACTGGCAGTGAGCTGCAGCTCCCAGGCAGCCACACCATCCCGAGGGTAAACGACGGATACACTCAAAACCGTTCTGTTTCCCGTACAACCGTTCTGTTCTTCCCTTCCAGTCTTCAATACATTGTATGACTATTCAACACTTTCTTATAAAATAGGCTTCGTGTTAGGTGATTCTGCCCAACTCTAGGCTGATATAAGGGTTCTGAGTATGTTTAAGGTAGCCTAGGCTAAGTGATGATATTCCATAGGTGAGACCAGAAACAGAAGAAATGACTTCCTGAGACTCTGAGGCAGTGAGAAGTGGGAGGAAAAAACGGAAAACTCTCCATTCAGGAGAGACCTTGGGAATCTTTAAGCACAGGCAGGACTGCTTAGAACAAAGCATGGCAGGGCTGGTTGCAGCCTGACCTCTCTGCCTCTGTACAGAATTTTCTCAGCTGTGGTACCCAGGGGACCAGAGGCTTTAGGAGCATCAGCAGTCTGTAGGCTTGGCCCAGATCCTAATTCTCTCCATGGGCACTGCCAGTAAGGCGATGGCTTTGCCTTAAGAGCTCTGAAGAAAGTAGATGCTGATGAGAGCGAGTGTTGGAGGAGGTGGCAAGGCTAGGAGGAGAACCCTGAACCCAACATGAATACTTGCTCAAGAAGAAAACAAATTCACCTGCCTATAAATGATAATAGTATGTCGCACCCTCTTCAGTTTGGTGGAAATGAAAGTCCATAAAGTTAAACACATTTTCAAGGATTCTTACCACAGAGTCAGAATTGCAGTCTGGAGCCCTGGCTGCTCCAGTTTCTGGGTTACCCTTAGCAAGCGTGGTTATGTTTAAGGATGAATTTCCATGGATTAAAACATGGCTGTGCTGGGAGTTGAGCATGCCTTTACAATGCACCATAGCTTCTGGAATGGAGTGGAGAAAGGGTACATGATGGAGGGTGAGGTCAGCCACTGCCAGCGTGGTCCAGTGTGCTATCCACGAGGTGGTGATGGCTGATGTGAAGTTCTTCTCCAGCAACAGGTGACCCTCCTCTGAGGCTCTGGATTTGAAAGGCAAACTACACCTGATACACTGGAACAGAAATCTTATATTCTGAGATCTGCCCCTGATGGCATGTGGTGACAAGGAAGGGACTTGTAGTGGGGGATAGTCAGGCCACCCCCAAGGAGCTATTGGTATCACACACCTGGAGTTCCTCAAGTTGCTACAGGAAAACAGAACTGATGGTTTCAAGTGTGAATTCCCAAGTTCTACCAGTGGGTTTAAAGCCTTAGCTCCGCTTTACCACTGCTCCACCCGGGAAGACCTTCCATTATTTTATAAGCTGCATAACCTTTGGCAGGGCTTCCCTGGTGGCTCAGTGGTAAAGAATCTGCCTGCCAATGCAGGAGATACAGGTTTGATCCCTGGGTTGGGAAGATCCCCTGGAGAAGGGAATGGCAACCCATTCCGTTATTCTTGCCCGGAGAATCCCAAGGACAGAGGAGCCTGGCGGGCCATAGTCCATGGGGTCACAAAAGAGTTGGACAAGACTTAGCCACTGAGCAACAACAACAACAACAACAAACCTTGGGCAAATTATTTAATTTGTCTAGGCTTCAGGCTTCCTGGTGTAAAACGGAAATAGGTAATAGTATCTTTGCTTTGGAGTTGTGAAGCTTAACTGAAAAACAAGTAATATAAATATGTTACCTTATTATGGTAACGTGAATTACCAGACACATGTAAGTACCTGATAAATGTTACTTTTTTTCTTTTGCTGTGTGCAAGAAATGCACTTTATTTTTTTCTTCCAGTTTTATTGAGATATAATTGACATACAGCAATGTATAAGTTTAGGGTGTACAGCGTAATGATTTGACTTACAGGCATCATGAAATGATTGTCACAATAAGTTTAGTGAACATCCATCATCTTATATAGATACAAAATTAAAGAAATAGAAAAGAATTTTTTCCTTGTGCTGTTAGAAGTCTTAGTAGAGGCTTCCAGGGATCCACTCCTGTGACTTGAAGATCTAATTCTAGTATGTTAGGTTCCATTGTTTCTACTTGCTCCCAGAGCACTTAGCTAAAGGAACAGGGTTGCAGGGTGGAGAGCTTACTCAGGTTTACCAGTTGTCACGGGGAGATTCCCAGATACATATCTGGGTCCCATTGCTCTTGTGGGGGGCCTCGCTGGACTGTGCTGTGAGGTGGCTTGGCTCCTCTGTCCCTAAGCCCCTTGCACTCATCTGTGGAGCTGGAATTGATCTGCTTGTGCTCTGTTCTTTGGGGTGTTCAGGACCCAGTGCTCTTTTTTGCCGGGTCAGGTCACCTCGGTGTGGCCTACCTGTCTGAAGCTTGCCTGCAGCCTCCATCTGATTCCGAGCTTCGGTTCAACATGCTGTACTCACAAATGATGACCTCTGGTTCCCAACTCAGCTACCTTCCTAGTCCTCCCTGGTGTATGTGGAGATGGCTAGACTCCAGCCAAGGGAGGCTGAGAAGGAATAACCAAGCCCTGTTTCCACCTATCCCCATGTCCATCGTTTTTATCTTAATTTACTTCTTTGGCTGCACCGTGCAGTATGAGGGATCTTACTCCCCTGACCTGGGGTTGAACTCTAGTCCCCTGAAGTAGAAACTCAGAGTTTTAACAACTAGACCACCTGGGAAGTTCTGCACCATCCGTTTTAACCTGTTATGACCATTTCTTGAAGGAGCAAGCCCACTCAGTGGACGAGTTCATTCCCTGAGTCCTGAGTAGCAGGGAGGACTCAAAATCCCTCTGGTTTCTGTTTAACATGGACTTCTTGACATAAGCCCGAAAGGGGCAGAGCAGATCACATGAACCCTTTGTCTCCCTGTTCCTGTTCTCAGGCTTGAAGGTGACAGAAACACATGCAAGGTTGAGTTAAAGTGTCCTACATGCCCAGCATCAGCAGTACGTTTGTGGGGAGCAGAGGAAAAACAATGTTGGAAAGTCTGGAGCCAAAAACTAATCTCTGGAAAATTCTTCCAACCACTAGATGGGTAAAATTGTAAAAAGAGGATTTTGTCCTCATCAATGATGATGAAAAATGGAATTTCTCTCCTGTTAACACTATTGCAAAAGGCAGCACATACAGTTATAAACACCCCATGCATTTTCAATCTGAAGAGTATTTGAGATTTGATGCCGAAAACAAAACTTGATATGCCCTGAAATCTGAAGCTCCTACATGAAAGAGACCTGACAGATTTCCCCAAATTTGACAGTAATCCTAAAAATTTACATACCAGCAATAAAGTGTTATGAAGCTGAAAGAGACTTTTCTAAGCTATCAATAAATGAAATTTTATTAACTCTGCTAGAGGAAAAATTAAATTGTCTTATTATTTTCTCTTCATAAAATGATACCCAAAGTCATATAATATGAAAAGCCAATCAAAGACTGTGTAGCCAAAAATGTCAGAAAGAAAGTATGAGTTGTACACATACATGCTAAATCACTTCAGTCGTGTCCAACTCTTTGTAATCCCATAGTACATAGCCCATCAGGCTCCTCTGTCCCTGGGATTCTCCAGGCAAGAATACTAGAGTGGGTTGCCATTTCCTCCTCCAAGGGATCTTCCCAACCCAGGGATCTAACCTGCATCTCTTAAGTCTCCTGCATTGGCAGGCAAGTTCTTTACCACTAGTGCCACGTGGGAAGCCCATGGGATGTATGACATGAGGTTAATAAATATATAAACTTTCTGTATATTTGTGAAATGTTAACTTTACAAAATTTGTGATTTTTTGGGATTCCTTTTCTCATTCTAAATATTTACTTTCTGAGACTTCCCTGGTGATCCAGTGGCTAAGACTTCTACCTTCCAATGCAAGGGGTGTGGGTTCAATCTCTGTGGGAACAAAGTTTCCACATACCTTGTGGCCAAAAAACCAGAAACATGAAACAGAAGCAATATTGTAACAAAGTCAACAAAGACTAAAAATGGCCCACTTTAAAAAAAATTTACTTTCAAATCTAATTTTAACTCATAATTTGTTGTCTTAAAAAAATTATTCAAATTTACAGGTGCTTTAGACCCCACAAATCCTGGATCTGCTCCTGATGGGAGTTGCATGGCCACAGTCATTGACAGTGGCCACCAGTGGATATTTGTGCATGCGTAGCAAGGGAACCTGACCTGTAAGCAAATGCTATATGTCATCTGTATCATCTGTATTTACTTGTCAAATAAAACAAAACAAAACAACAACAAATTAAGTACCAATGCTTTACATAGCAAAAGCAAACAACTATACCAGAGTGATATCCTGAATTCAATCTTTCCTGTTACTATGTACTAGATTATACTTTTACTACCTATATATGTTCACACACTGGTAGTATACTATATGCATGTGGTCTGATTATCTATTACCATATAACAAATTATCCTAAAACTGAATGTCAAAATAACAATCATTTCATTATGATTTATGTTAGCTCACCTTCTTGGATGGCAATCAGGACAAGCTTAAATGGTAAATATTTGCCATCAGATCAGATGGCAATGGCATTACCTGCAGATATCTCAGCTTGAGCATAGAGCTGTTATGGTAAAAGAAATAAGAAACTCACTTTCTTGGTGTTTTTACCAGAAGACCAACCTCAAGAACATTAGGGGTCAGGAGAAATGGCATTGGGCTGGGGAGGCAGGTGGCGGGGGCAGTGTTTGAAGTGAAGTACAGCTGTAACAGTCAGAATATAATGATGGAATTACACTGGTGGCGGTGAATCCAAGGATTAAGTAGGTTACAACAGGGACAATTAATTCTAGGTGCATCATGAAGGTGGAGTGTTTTGCCTGCCAACTCGGCAACCAGTTTTGGGGAGTCTGGAATTAAGCTGGGGTGTGAGAAAGATCTGACTGCTTTCCAGTTACAAAGAAAATATTGAATACGTTGATTGTAATATGCCCAAGTGGATATTGCCTTAATCTTAGAAGAGGCTAAGATGTGCAGCTCCTTCTGAGAAGCACGGATTTCCCACTGACTTCGAAGGCATTCCTAAGAATGGGAGTGATGGGAGAGGGTGCTGTAAACTGTGTCTGGATGAGCTCTCTGGGGTGGTTATCATTCAGGGCCCTGTTCTCAGAGGAATTGAAAGCATGTGGCAGTGTTTGCTTTAAGATACCAGCATGTTTTTTGTACCCTGGGGACTACATTCACTCCTTCATCGTTATTTTTCAAAAGATGTTATTGACTATAGTGTAGTTCCTAAAGAGTTCCCACCAGTGTTCTTTTTTATGCTTATCTTAATTAAAAAACCAAGTCACTACCTACTTTTCAAAATGTACTCAATCAAGTCCAGTTCACTAATTTGGATTTTTGTTTCTCCTATCACTAAACAATTTTAGTGACCACAAGATTCTATAGCCCCTGTGAATTCCATAGAATTCTTCTGTAAACTCCATAGACATTGAACATTCAGGTAATGTTTCTGTTGTTGTCAAGGTGTTCCTGGGTGCCTTTCTTCTGGACTTTGAGTTGTGTTTACTTCCACTCCAGCCACCTGAAAGTTTCCTGGATATCCAGAAGCTGTTTAGTGATCAACATAAATGGTTCTTACGATTATAGTGTTTCCAATGTCTAACCCTGAGGCCAGTGTGTTATCCAGAGATTGATGGTTAAGAACATAGACTCTGGAGGAAGACAGAGCTGCATTTAGATCTCAGCTTTTCAATTTACTAATCATGTGGCCTTGAACAATTTATGTCACCTTTTAAATTTATTTTTTTTTCTTTAGAATTCTATTTATTTCTTTATTTTTGGCTGCACTGAATCTTTGTTGCTTTCCGTGGGCTTTTCTCTAGTTGCAGCGAACTGGGGCTACTCTTCGATGGGATTCTCAGGTTTCTTTTTGTGGTGGCCTGTCTTATTGGGGAGCAGAGGCTCTAGGGTGCACAGGCTTCAGTAGTTGCAGCGTGCACGCTCACTAGTTGTGGTGCACAGCCTGAGTTGCTCCAAGGCACGTGATGACTGAGCGACTCACACACACACACACATACACTTCGTATCCACTGTACCACCATAGAAGTCCCTATGCCAACTTTTAAAGCCCTAGTTTCTTCTTTTGCAAAAGGCTGATGGTGTCAATAGTCCTTGCCTTATAAAGATATTTTATAGACTAATTAAAATTATAGGTGTTATCATTTTTTTAATATGCTCCTGCTCTTCAATTCTTCTTAGACTTGATTGGAGTAATAAGCATGATGGCTATCATTTATTGCCATGTGCAAGCCACTGGGCTAAATACTTTATATTGTCTGTAATCATCATGAAAAAATGGCAAGAAGAGACCTTTATAGCAGAGGAAACTGAGGATCAAAGAAGTTAATTAACTTTCTGAAGGTCATAAAACCAAGCTGTATAGCTGGAGTTTGAACTCCAGAGTTGGTGTTCTTTTCACTAAGTGACTCTGATGCTCACATATCCTGATTCAAATCATTACCTCTGAGGATGAATATGGATTGGAAGGGTCACTATTTCCTGTCACGTTCATGAGGGACAGCTGTCCCATGCTTCAGAGAACAATGGACACCTAATATTAAGCAGCAAGCTGGGTGGAAATCCATCTGCCAACAGTGTTCCACTCAGAGCAAGTGCCTTTCATGATGCCCACAGTTCTCAGCAAGAGGCCAGCCTGGCTGTGTCAGAGAGGCATGTACACATGTCCAGGGTCCTATTAGAAGTAGCCTCATGGGACCCTTGATGTTCTTCATTTGATTTCCTTTATAAGATATAATTCAATGACCCTGGCTTATGTTTGGATAGAAATAGCATTTCCCTGCCAATCAATAACTCAGAGTCTTTATTACTGTCCACAACTGTTCCAGCAAGAATCTTGATTTCCCTCCTTCCCTGCAAAAATTTCCTCTTAGGCCCCTCCCTCAAAATGTTAATCCCAAAGAAAACCAAAGCCGATGTGGCAAATTGGTTTGTTAGCCACAGTTGCTGTGCAACTTCTGAGATCAATCAGTGGCCACTGCTCCCGAGGTCAGTGAGAGGAGCCTGCAGAATCCACCAAGAGATGCCAGTTGATGGGGTCAAGCTCCCTAGTGCTCCTACGCTGCTAGACCAATTTTTCAGCCTTGTTCTTCATTTTGTCAACTAGGCCCTGGAGCAGTCCTGCCTGTGCCCAGATTTAGTCTCCCGTAGCCTCAGGGAAATGACTCATTCATCTTCTGCCAACCACTGTTGGACAAAAAACACGTATCTTCACATGAAGGAGCAACAATTTGCAAATGTGGTGTGTACCTTAAATTAAATTTCTAGCAAACACATCACTGAAACGATAAGGTCTACAGAGATGCAGTTTTCCTCTAACACAACCTTCTTCATTCTCAGAGAGCAATTTATCTCATTTTAGCCACAGCAGTTTCCAACTTTTCCATGATGACCATTGTTTTACATTTGTTTTCTTGTTCCCCTTCTCTAGCCCTGCCCCATCCATCTGCTATCCCTCCCCTAAATCAAGGTAACAGTTTTCATTAATGGTTACCCAAATCGCTGACTCTTACAGGAAGGGAAGTTTCCCTCTGTCTTATAGCATTTCCATGACCGTTAAAAAGATCCTACAATCGGTTCCCATTATCTCATACACAGTAACCTGTGCTTTCCTTCCCTAAAAGACTCAGAAGGAAAGTCTTCCTGAGACACGCTCCATCATATTTTTGACTACTTCCTTCATTTCTGCCACAAAGATGATGCTCATGGCTCACCTTGTACGCATCCTACCCTAGCTCTGGAACCAGTCATTTCTCCAAGGACTCCACTTCTTTTTAGTAGGGAATAGTACTAAGAGCAAGAGTGGGCACTAGGTCATGATGATTTTTACTTGGGTGTCTGTGCTTATAGGCCTTTTCTGTGGACGAAACTAGGAAATATATTCATGTACATACACATCTGCTGAAGTTGAAACTCAATACTTTGGTCACCTGAAGCAAAGAGCTGGCTAATTGGAAAAGACCCTGATGCTGGGACAGACTGAAGGCAAAAGGAGAAGAGGGCGGCAGAGGATGAAATGGCTAGATAGCATCACTGACTCAGTGGACATGAATTTGAGCAAACTCCTAGAGATAGCAAAGGATAGGAAAGCCTGGGTCGTTGCAGTCCACGGGGTTGCAAAAAGTTGGACATAGCGATTGAATCATTTATTTGGTTTGCTTTCAGTTTTAGCGCCCTTTGTTCCCTTTCTTGTTGATTTTACTTTTTGATCATGTTGAATAGAAGTCAACACTAGATAAAAAGGTATTCTCTATTCTATATTACTTCTACTTTATCCCCCTTACTCCCAACTCCTTGGAGGCAACTAACTTTATTTTTTCACCTCTCCAAGTTTCATTTTGGATAGGTTGGCAGATACATGTATGTTTTTTATTTTTTCCTTTGACACAATAGGTAGGCTCTACATAGGCTCTTTTGCAGTTTGGCTTTTTCTCTTAAGAATGTCTCTTGGAAATCACTCTGTATCAGTTCATAGATAGCTTCCTGTTCCTTCTTTACAGTTAAGAAGTGCTCAACATGAAGAATTATCATAGCTTATTTAACCAATCATCTATGCTCAGATATTTAGCTTCCAATATTTTGCAACTGCAAATAACACTACAGTGAATACCCTTGTGCACAAAAATTTTTTTGGATTATTGGAATTGTATCTTCAGGGTTAACGCCCAGAAGTGAGATTGGCATGTCGAAGTGTAAATGCAAATGAAATTTGTTGGATATTGCCAAGTTCCTCTCCATAGGGGTTATACCATTTTGCATTCCTAGTGAGGATGCAATGTAGGAGAGTGCCTGAGTTCCCCCACATCCTTGCCAACAGAGTGTAATCGTCAGCTTTTGATTTTTTGCCAACCTGACGAGTGAGAAATGGTGTCTCAGTGTTGTTTTAATTTGCATTTCTCTTATTATGAGTAAAGTTGAACATTTTTTCATATGTTTAAGGTCCATAATTTGATCATTCTTTTTGGTGAATTGTCTGTGGATGTTTTTGCCCATTTAGTAACAGGATTTTAAACATTTAAAAGTTGTTTATTAAAAAAAAATAAAAATAAAAGTTGTTTATTTGGCAGAAATAGCTTTTAAAATAATTTATGCTGAGAGAAGAATCCCAGAGTATCTGGCTATGGATAAACTATGGATTCTGCCCTCTAGGAATTTACAGTCTGTAAGCTGAACACCATTACAGTGGATATGAGCATAAGCTGTGGACCCAGACTGCCTGCCTTCAAATGTCAGTCCTGCCACTTAGGCAAGTTTTTAATCTCTTAGTGCCTCAGTTTCTCCATTTGTAAGATGAAAGTAACATTGGCATTTACCTCTTAAGATTATTGTTAGGATTAAATGACTTAACATATGTAAAGTACTTTGAGCAGGAAACATTCCATCAATGTTGGCTATCTTAACAGTCAAGAAAATCCTCTCAGTACGTTGATTTGATCCCATAAGAATCCTGTTATATAGTTAGTTATAAAAAAAGAAGACCTGGGAGTGTAGAAACACTAGGCAAATCAGTGATAGAATCGGAATTGTAACCCATTCATTAATTTATCAGAGAAGGCAATGCAACCCACTCCAGTACTCTCTTGCCTGGAAAATCCCATGGACGGAGGAGCCTGGCAGGCTGCAGTCCATGGGGTCAGGAAGAGTTGGACACAACTGAGCGACTTCACTTTCACTTTTCACTTTCATGCACTGGAGAAGGAAATGGCAGCCCACTCCAGTGTTCTTGCCTGGAGAATCCCAGGGACGGGGGAGCCTGGTGGGCTGCTGTCTATGGGGTCGCACAGAGTCAGACACGACTGAAGCGACTTAACAGCAGCAGCAGCAGCATTAATTTATTCATTCACTTATTTTCAGCTAATTTTTGAGGCCCTAATAAGCACTGGCTTAGGTACTAGAGAACAACATAGATCTTTGGGCCCCTGGATGCTCACTTTTTTTTTTTTGTGGTGGAAGAGGCCTGTGTGGGGTGTAGAAAGTAACGACACCCAAGGAAATCAATTTTGTTTTTTTGGCCATACCATGCGGCATGTGGAATCTTAGTTCCCTGACCAGGGATCAAACCCGAAGCCCCTTTATTAGAAACATGGAGTCTTAACCACGGGACTTCTAGGGAAGTCCCCAAGGAAACCAATTTTGTCTGTCTTGTTCGTCAGTAGTCTGTTCAGCACACACAACAGTGTCAAAATTCTTTTGTTTAAATGAAAGAATGAAGGAACAAATGACAGAGTAGTGAAAAATGAGGCTTGATGCATAGGTCGGGCTCAGATCATGAAAAGCCTTGTCAACTCTTTTGAAGAGTTTGAACTTCATCCTGAGCAGAGAAATCACATGAAATAGATTTGCATCTAAGAAAACTCAAGTCAGTCTGTGTGGAGGATCTACACACGGGGAGAACCACAGGGAGGTTGTTATAATAAGTTCAGAGCAAGATGATGAGGTCCAAATCAAGAGGGAGGCTGAGGGGATGGAGAGGAGGTGAGCTGGAGGGAGGTTTAGAAGTCAAAGTTGACATCACCCGGACTTGCTGGGTGTAGAGGGAAGAAGAAGGCTGCAGCATCACTGAGATTTCACTGTGATGAGAAACTGAAGACAGGAACTTCCCTGGCGGTCCAGGGGTTAACACTCTTGTGTTCCCAGGGCAGAGAGAATACGTTTGATCCCTGGTCTCATGCTTCTTGGCACAGCCAAAAAAAGAGAAAGAAATTGAAAAGGGATGACTGATGGGGAAAATGGAGAAAGGCCTTTTTTAAAAAAAATTATTTATTTTTTAGCTGTACTGGGTCTTCACTGTTGCCCTCAGGCTGTTCTTAGCTGTGGCGAGCAGGAGCGCCTGTGTAGTTGTGGTGCAATGGGCTTCTCACCGTGGTGGCTTTTCTTTCTGTGGAGCATGCGCTCTTGGTGCAGGGGCTTCAGTGGTTGTGGCTAATGGGTTTAGTTGCCCCACTGCATGTGGGCTCTTCCCAGACCAGGGATTGAACCAGTGTCCTCTGCATTGCAAGGCAAATTCCCAACCATTGGACCACCAGGGAGGCCCAAGGAAGGCCTTTTAAACTTATGGATTTGAGGTGACCATGGTGCTCAATCTCTTGACTGTACTTGCTTTTGGCTTCTTTACACTTCTTGGAGTCAGGAGACTGGGACCTGTCCAGCACACTGTAGTGGCCCATGAGATAAACTGTCTAATATTGGAAAGTACATTGGTTAGGGGCATTACTTTGCCAACAAAGGTGCGTATAGTTAAAGCTATGGTTTTTCCAGTAGTCATGTATGGATGTGAGAGCTGGACCATAAAGAAGGCTGAGCACTGAAGAATTGATGCTTTTGAAATGTGGTGTTGGAGAGTCCCTTGGTGGAGAAGGAAATGGCAATCCACTCCAGTATTCTTGCCCAGAGAATCCCGAGGACAGAGGAGCCTGGTGGGCTGCTGTCCATGGGGTCACACAGAGTCCGACATGACTGAAGCGACTTAGCAGCAGCAGCAGCAGCAGCAGAGTCCCTCGGACTGCAAGGAGATCAAACCAGGCAATCTTAAAGGAAATCAATCCTGAATATTCATTGGAAGGACTGATGATGAAGCTGAAGCTCCAATACTTTGGCCACCTGATGCAAAGAGTGGATTCATTAGAAAAGACCCTGATGCTGGGAAAGACTGGAGGCAGGAGGAGAAGGGGACGACAGAGGAGGAGATGGTTGGATGGCATCACCGACTCGATGCGCATAAGTTTGAGCAAGCTCCGAGAGATGGTGATGGACAGGGAAGCTTGGCATGCTGCAATCTATGGGGTCGCAACGAATTAGACACGACTGAGCAACTGAACAACACTGGTTGGGAGGTCTCTTGACTAGTAGTGCAACCTTAACCTTCCAGGGGTCCCTGATGGGGCATGCTGGTGCTAAGTTTACTGCTAATTGTAACTGGAAGTTTATTCTTTGATGACAAAAATAACTTATCTTTGCATCTTCTCTGACACCTGAGAGGATGCATAATGCAGACTGTGGGCAATATTAAATAGATGTCTCATAGGAGATTAGGAAATCCATCATAGGAAATTAGGAAATCTATCATCAAGCAGGGCTCATGGCTTGGGGGGTTGCCCCAGGGTCACTGAGTCAAGATGCAGAGTTACCACGCCCAGGAGGAACTCCAAATCCCTTTCCATTGACACAGAAAACAGATGAATAAAGAGTCCAACAAAACCCCCTCTAGAATGGCACTCTGCAAGCTTTGATGCATTGCTTTTCTAGAGGTCATGCTAGATGAAAGGCTGTGAAAAGACCTGGACAAGACAGCAATTTGGACACCTGGACACATGCCTTTACCAGAGAGAAGGAATTTCTAATGAAGCTGGTGATACGGGCAAAGATCCAAAAGAATAGAAACCATGTTTCACAGAAGCCTCCACAGGCAGATATTTATTTTTAAAAGTGACCCGAACTGTCTCTAGGATGTCACTGGATCCCCACAAGACGGTGCATCAGTTAGGAAAGGACCTGCTACAATTCATTTTCTGATTAGAGCGCGTTCTGGTTTGACCCTATGAGGGGCTAGGAGCAGGAGGGCAAGGGTATGCACAGTTAAGAAGATAGGAGGAGGGTCTCAAGTAGAAGGGAGCTATGACAAAGCAGAGGATGGTCTCTAGGTGGGAAACGGTATGAGAGACTTGTGCGAAGAAAGATCGAAAGGAAAAGCAGGCCACTAGCAATAGCTCGGGAATGGAGGGAAAGCGAGAGAAGGAGGGGGAGACTAGCACTGGGGAAGGAGGTGGGGGATAAAAAAGGAGAGAAGGAAAGGAGTATGAAACATTTGCGGTGCACGAGTTAACGAATTATGGAGAAGAAACGTAAAGAGAATTGGGTTACTGAATTGGGAAGGAGGGACTTGGTTCTCTGGAGAGTCCTGCGATTACACAGCGCTCAGGGGGTGTGGTCCTGACTTTAGGGCGGTGGGAGTGCGAGAAGGTTGCGGTGGGGGTCGCCGCCCAATTTCTCCCCAAAGTGGAAGCCTGGGAAAACCGAGGGGCAGGCAGGCAGGCTAGCAGGGAGGAGGCGGAGCGACGGCGCCGAGGGGCGGGACGAGGGAGGGCGTGGGGAGGAGGAGGAGGAGGAGGAGGAGGAGGAGGCGCAGACTGAGGGCGGCGCTAGGACCTGCCGGTGCCCCGCCGGCTCCCGGGAGGTTGATAAAGCGGCGGCGGCGTTTGACGTCAGTGGGGAGTTAATTTTAAATCGGTACAAGATGGCGGAGGGGGACGAGGTAACGCGAAGCCAAGAACCGCACCACGGGCTGCGCCGCCGGCGGCGGACCAGCGACTCAAACACCGGGGTTAACCACGTCTCGTCCACGACCCTCCTAGGTACGGGCCGGCAGGGTGGAGGCCGCAAGGCCCGCGCGGGGAGAGGGCGCGGGCCGCTCGGGCTCGCGGGCACCGGCCGCAGGCGGCGGGGTCGTCGTCCGCGGCTGGCTCCGCTCTCCTCCCGCCGCCGCGTCTGGCCGCCAGGCCTAGCCCCGCCGCGCCCCGAGCTCCCGCGGCGCGCGGCCTGAAAAGGGCGGCCCTGGGACCGCGGCTCCCGCAGCTGTCGGGTGAACGGGCGGCGCGCGCCTCTGCGTCCGACCCGGCCCCCCTGCCTGCCCGCCGCCGCGTGTCTGTAGCGGTGTCGGCCCCGACCTGAGGGGGCGGCCTTGAGCAGGGGCTGCAGACCCAGGGCGAGGGGAGGTCGGCGGCGGCGCGGCTGTGTCCTCGGGAGCTCCGGACGCGCCCGGGCGACCTGTCACCCGGCCGGCACTCGCTGCCCTGTGTCTCGCGCGCGGAGAGGGAGGAAGGGTTAACCAGGTCGTGATGGGCCCGGCGGTGGAGGAGGACGCGCAGCGCGCGGGAGGAGCAGACACCTTGCTGCCAGGTCGGGAGGCTCTCCAGACACCCTTCCAGGAGGGAACCGCAGTCCGCAGGCCAGGGCTGTGTCCCGGGGCTTCGGTTCCGGGGCCCCGCAGTTCCCGAACCCGGTCTTGCAGGTAGTGCGTGGCTAGGATGCAAGTTCCGATTTAATTGTCAAAACTGGGCGTTTGAGCTGTTTACTAGTACTGAGACCATAGTGAGGCCCAATCGGGCTGAAAGTGTCGGTGGTGTGAAGTCACCTGATCCTTCGCTCCCCGGTGTTGCTGAATGTGAGCTCCTACTGTAAAGGAGCGCCCGTGCCCCTTGGAAGACGCACTTGCTTTGGCGGCAGTGTTGTGTATCTCTCTTACTCATAACACCCTATTTTTAGGAGTTTAGCATTTGATCTTTCACTGTGGTGTGAATTGAACGCCTGAAATCTTGATTGAGAATTTTGTTGGTACTTAAAGGCATAAAGTTTTCCAAGGCTTATAATTAGTGAAAGCTTGAGCTTAGGTAAGTATGGCCATGACATAGATAAGCGTTTATTAAGTATATTGAGTGTGAACTGTGTTCTTCAAATTTCTCTCCACAGTCTGATAAAGGTTCTGTGAGGTAAAATGTAAAACGTTTTGATGAGAAACTCCCTTTAATAGAAACGTTTATGAGAAATATATTTGATCATCCACGTTAGCCCTTGGACGTGTTGAACGTATGTCAGAGGTGAGGACAAACTGGAAGTTTTGTTAAGGGACAGGGAACAGGAAATAAAGTTGATTTTATTATTGCTTGCCAACCAAAGCACTTGACAGAGCTGTTTACACAGAAAAAATGCCCCCAGAGAAGAGAGGTATGCCTTAAGTCTATTCTGGTTGGAATTCTCGAGTCATTAGTTGTTCTGGAATGCCGATGGATTGGTTAATTTAGCTCTTTTGGACCTGGGAATATGTGTGCGCGTGTTTGTTTACTTACACCGTTTTAGATGTAGTTTCAAAGCGTTTTATGTGCTTGCCTTATTAGGAGAAACATTGCTTTATGACTCACAGTTATGAACATCGTTTTTAGGCTATGGCACATTGAGAAGAGATGCTATTCTTAAGACTTGATATATCGGGGTCATCATTTATTAAATGCTGTGTCTGCTGCTCACAGGTTTTTGTCTTGTGTGTGTGTGTGTGAAGTTAGTCCTTCACTTGAAAGCCGTTTCTATCAAATGACTGCCCAAAATAGCCCCTCTCCCTGCTAATTTTCTCTGAGTCACCCATTACTACATTAGAAACTCAGTACATTGGCTGAGATTTGTGCTTAAAGTTAAGAGCAAACAGGCTGTGAATGAGTAGGTACTCATCTGGTGATTTCGGCTGTAGAAACTCTGTCTCCCTCTGCTTTCTGGATAAAGTTGAAGAGTTGGGGTGAGTCAGGTGCTGCTCTTGCAATTTAGTCTTAGGAAGATGCTTGTGTCTCTTTTAGTTTTTTATTCTTTTTAGGATTGTAAGACCTTATAAAAGACCTAGGAACTCTTCTGTTGACTTTGTAGGATGATAAGAATCTGTGAATGTGATTAAATCTATTTAGTAAAGTGTTTTGAAATTCTTCACATTTTTTATTTGGGGAAGAAGGAGCTCCCTTATAGTAAAGAGGCACTTATTATAGGGCAAATAAACCAGGAGTTAAAATAAGATTCAGGCCTTAAGTGGAATGCACCTGTTTTAAAACTCATTTTTAGTTTGCCTCTCTGTTTTAACTTTAGGATAGGGTTTTGGAATACTCACAAGTGAAAGTAAGTTTCTTGACATTTTTAGATTGTTGCCAAAATTGTGCCTTTTCCATTTATCTGCTATTAAGCAGCTACTAAGAGTATACCTGGAGGACTGTCACCTAGTTTGATGCTGGAGTTCAAGACATAGTTAAAATTGTGAGACCTGGTAGTAAGATGCATTTTAAAAATGCATCTTATGCATTGTGTATGTTGTTTATGCTTAATTGGAAGACCTTTTTGACACACAATTGTAAGTAAAGCTGTTTGGCAGTCTATCAAAGGGCCAGAAATGTACAGGGTGGGAATAGAAGTTAGACTTTTTATAATAGTGACTTACAGCTTTACAGAAGGAGTTTTTCTCTAGAGTGGGTGCAGGGAAACAGCTTAAAAAAATTTTTTTTTTAAAGTGTGATGGTATTCTGATTGTCTAGCCATTTTGGGGTTGTATTGTTTTCTCTTTGGGGCATTATTTAACTTTAGGAAGATAGATGTGAATATAGAATAACCAAACTTGATCCTCCAATTCATTACTCATGTAAGTTTCTTGCTACCCTTTACTCTTCTTTATCACCCATGATACAGAAGACCTATTGAGGGCTTTCTCCATAGCTTTAAAAGTGGATATCTAGAAAAAAAGACCAACCTGAGGATATAGTGTCAGTAGGATAATACTTGATACATAAAGCACTTCAAACATCATGCTTTGATTTTATTCTTAAAACCTTCCTCTGGAGGAATTAAGTTATTGCCACTGAAGGGAGTGATTGAGACTGTTCTACAGTCACAGAAATGACTCAGAGGTACTCTTACTGCTCCTCACCAGACTTGGAGGAGAGTAGGGGCCTCTTTTCATTCAGATTGTCACGTATCATAGTCATGACTGGGTAAAATTGAATGAAGCCTGAAATCATACTAATGAGAAGATGGGACAGTTAAAAAGTAAAGGTAGGGCAAATCACTTAAGTGGAGTGGGAAATTTTAAAGTAGAAAGGGAAAAGGTGGATATTGTAGAAAGAAGAATTAATAAAGTTAGACGTTGGGGTTAGTCTGGTCAGTACAGTAGAATCTAGGGGATTCCCTTGCTAAAGTACCAGTTTAGTAAAGTTATTTGTACAACTTGTATTCCTATGATTGGCATCAGAATAAATAATAACTAATAACTTGGCGAAATGTGTAACTGATGAAAGATACTAATCTAGGCTCTCTAGCAGGTTTTACCTTTTTGTTGTATAATACTGATTGTGGGGGCAGTATTTCTTTAACCATAGAGAATCAAGATAGTGTAGTGGATAAAGAATGAGGAATCAAAAGCTGAGTGACTTCATTTAAACTCTGAGCTTGAAACCCCTCACATGCAGTAGTGATAATCATCCCATAAGGCCTGTTGTGGTAAACAAATGAGGTGAGGGTACAAGTGTTTCATAAATTATAAAGCTGTGTGTAAGATACAGTAATGTATAGGTAAGAATATGCCAGGTGGACTGCTTGTTCTGTTATATTAATATATGTGTATATTTGCAGTCAGAAAGTTTCTTTTAATTTTTTTCCCCTGTAATGTGGACCGTTTAGTGTGGTCAGGAGTGGTGGGTAAATTTTTAACTTTATCTATAAAATGCTGATAATGTGTTCATGATTAGGGTTATTAAACATGATTAAAGTGCTTAACTCAGTATCATACATTGTGTTTGGTGGTACTTACTACTATAATGTGTGGTTAAGTCTTTGTTCAGGTTTTATCAGATAAAAATAAACGTTCATATTTCTCAGCTACCTTTATTTTAATAAACTTGCATTTTAGAGAATCATTTAATCATGTGACAAGTAATCTTCTGAAGTTGTTTATTTCAGTTTCAGGAGTCAGCATGAATCATGGCAGTTTTCAAGTAGAAAACATTGGCTTTTCAAACAGTAAAGGCGGAAAATGTAATTTATGTCTGTATGCACAGGAATGCCTGAAAAGTGATGGACTTGAAACCACACTAATCATGAATCCCATAAAAAGCTCCCCCCGCTTTCTGTAGTCTTCATAGAAGAGTCTTGGGTAGTGATAAGAGCATACTTATTTTAATTTTGAATACTGTAAACTTCCATGGTCTTCAGAATGGAATAACATTTTTTCCTTCCTGAAGGAAATATCTACCCTAGCAAGCTGGTAGAGCTTTTTTTTTTTTTTTTGGATTACTAAGTAGATAATCTGTGGAGGCACTTTAGAAACTTTAAAAGCTTCCTATATGAAACTCTGTAAAGGGGTGAAATTGGCACCCCTTGAGCTGCTCTTTTCCTCTTTGAATGACTGGGTTTATGAGCTGGAGTAAAAGCTGGATCACTTTTATCAGAATGGTGGGAGGGGGTTTGAATTTTGAATGATAAGGTAGAGAGAAATTTTGATGAAATTTGAACAAAATTCACCATTGTTCTTAGTTTTTTCGATGTCAGTGGATGATGCCATCCAACCATCTCGTCCTCTGTCACCCCCTTCTCCTGCCCTCAGTCTTTCCCAGCATGAGTCTTTTCCAAAGAGTTGGCTCTTCCTGTCAGGTGGCCAAGTATTGGAGTTTCAGCTTCAGCATCAGTCCTTCCAGTGAATGTTCAGGGCTGATCTCCTCTAGGATGGGCTGGTCTGATCTCCTTGTGTCCAAGGGACTCTCTCACGAGTGTTCTCCAGCAGCACAGTTTGAAAGCATCAATTCCTCGGCACTCGACCTTCTTTATGGTCCAACTCTCACATCCGTACTTCACTACTGGAAAACCCATAGCTTTGACTAGATGGAGCTGTGTTGTCAAAGTGATGCTTTTAAATACACTGTCTAGGTTCCTCATAGCCTTTTCATTTCCTGGCTGCAGTCACCATCCACAGTGATTTTGGAGCCCAAGAAAATAAAGTCTGTCACTATTTCCACATCTGTTTAGTCTTCTTTTGATTATGGAGTTATTTCTTACTGAATAATGCTGGCTAAACATCTTTCTAGATAAATCTTGATTACAGGGTAAGGTCTTAAAAGTAGATTTCAGAGTTCAAATGGCCTGTACAATCTCAAATTGAAGACCACATCAACATATCCATTCAGAAAGGTTATACCCATTCATTCTGTCTCCATTTGTTCACAAGTGAGTGTTGTTAATTAAAAACAACCAACACATGGAACCAACACATAGAAAAATGGGGATTCCACTGTTTGTTTCATTTGCATTTCTTTGATTACAGTTGATATTGAAATTTTAACATGGTAATTGAATGTGAATTTTTTTTAGTTGCATTTTTTGTATTTGACTGGCTCGACTGGCTCTCAGTGTTTCTCTTATCTTTGTAAAAGTTCTTTTGTATACAAGAAATTCTTTTTCATGTTTGCTTTTTTACTTGGTGGGTTGTTTTTGGGAAATACTCTATTTTAAAAAAATACTTTAAATGGTTCTATATGAGTTCTTTCCTTAAATTGGCATCTCTGATGGCATGTCTGAACTTATTAACTTAGTACTAGTTTCTTGAATATTTAGGTGTGCACACATGGAGGTTTTTTCCTTCTTTTTTGTTTTGAATTCTTTGTGAGATATTGATTTTTTGTTCCTGTCTCTTTTTAATACCAAAGTATGGGCATCTGCTTCCCTGATAGCTCAGTTAGTAAAGAATCAGCCTGCAATGCAGGAGACCCCGGTTTGATTCCTGGGTTGGGAAGATCCTCTGGAGAAAGGATGGGCTACCCACTCCAGTATTCTTGGGCCCTTGTGGCTCAGCTGGTAAAGAATCCGCCTACAACGCGGGAGACCTGGGTTCAATCCCTGGGTTGGGAAGATCCCCTGCAGAAGGAAAAGGCTACCCACTCCAGTATTCTGGCCTGGAGAATTCCCTGAACTATAATAGTCCATGGGATTGCAAAGAGTTGGACACGACTGAGCAACTTTCACTTACGTGGGCATCTGCTTCAGTGCCTAGTAGGGTGGCAGAAGCTTCCAAACTTAGGAGCTGGATTCAGATCACCATAGTTTTCAAGCTTCGGCTTCCTTAACAACAACAACAGCAAAAAACCTACTTCAGAAATTTAAGGTTCAAAGATAATATTTTCAAAGCACCTGACATCTATTGAGTGTACAGGGTTACTCCTCAGGGTAAAGGAGAGCCTGAAGGGGCTGCGACTAGTTTTCTTTTGGGGGTAAAGAGGTGGAGTAGGACAGTCAGGTAGAGGGCCATCCTTGGACAAAGAACTAACTTTTTTCTCCCCTTGATGTTATGTTGCTATTTTGACACCTACCTTATAAAAAGCTTTCTGTTTCTTGTAGTGAATATCTGTGTAGAAAAGTGTGAAACAGATCACTCTTTCTAAGCTTTCATGTAGTTGGGAAATCAGATAGACCTTATGCATGTTTGTGAGTAAAGTTTACCTATAAGTTTCTAATTTCAGAAGTAGAAATTAGTGTGTTAATATTGTTAAGGAAGACTTGGGGGAAGTTGGGCTTATCAGTTCTTGAAGTCCTTAGCAGAGTTGTAGGCTATACCACTTGTTTGAAGATAGAAAGATAGGCATATGTTGGGATGCTTTAGTTAAAGTACTTGTTCCTGCTTTCTAAGAATTTTTCTAAAAAGGATGCTTGAAATATTTAAAAGCAATTAAAAGCAACTGAAAGATCAAATTTGTTAGAGCATGTTTAATAAAAAAGGATATGAATTTTTCTTTAGCCAAATACAGCAAATAATTTATTTAAATAACTGCTAGAAAAACTGTCTGAATAGCTCCCCCAGAGATGTGTGCTCCCTGCCTCTGTTTTTGATTATGTATGTATTTCTCTGCCGCAGGAAATCCTGACACTTAATCTAAAATTGCCAAACTTAGAGAAAGAACAAAGGAGAGGATAGTGAGAACCTTTGACACGCTTATCCCGTTTGTTTTTTTCAAATTAGTCACATTTTATCTAGCTGGAAAGATGGTTATTTGTTCCTTTTTGGCCCTATTTCCTTTTTACCCCTGCTTTTAGTAGGATTTTGTCTGCATTGAGCCAAGATTGGGATTTGAGTGTATTCTTTACTTTCCTTTCTTTAAACTGCTGCTGTGATAAGTCATCTGAGGTTGAGTGTTGAAACAAAGTGGAACTTAGTGTTTTGTTTCCAGAGACTTGACAGATACCTGTTTGAGATTTGTCATGAAAAGCCTATTCCAAATTTAAGCTTGAGTGTATTTTTTTTTTTTAAATAACTCCTTTGCTAGCTTGTTACCCCAAATTTCAATAGCTCTTCTATGAGTTTAATATCTTTTGTTTTACTGCAGAGTTAGTTTGGAGGCCCTCAAAGTGAATGATTAAACCATTTACCTAAATTGAGGCAATGTACTCTGGTTTTGTTGGATTCCTGATTGCGGTATTAAAAATCTTGGAGTCACTGTACCAACAGTACTTTTGGAAATGGAAATTTAGTGCTTTGTTGCTTTATAAAAGCTTGTAGAGAAGAGAATGTCCCTTATAAAAAATATGGAATAATTTAGTATTATCTGTTGCCTACTCTAAAGAAGGATGTTGAAGTTAGCTAGCTCTTGCATGCATCATTTTCTATTTTTACTGTCCCCTCTTGACTTTGAGCTTTTCACCTTATACTCAGGCTCCTTCGTTTCCCTTATATCTGATTTCCCTGTTTTTAGACTCTCATTATTATACTTCTTACTCACTCATCACTTTCAGTTTATCTGTGCAGCACAGCTTTGATCCTATCACTCTGCTTCAGAATTTTCCATGGCTCTCCTCAGGATAATGCATAGCATTTTTAAACTTCTTTTTATTCTTTTTTTAAAAAAAATCTATTTGGCGGCACTGGGTCTTAGTTGTGGCACATGGGATCTTCCATTTTTGTTACAGCATGCAGGATCTTTAGTTACTACATGTGCGACCTAGTTCTGACCAGGGATTGAATCCAGACCCTCTACATTGAAGTGCAGAGTCTTAGCCACTGGACCACCAGAGAAGTCTTAGCTTAAATTTTTAAGTTTAGCTTAATCTGATTTTCATGACTTAGAGAAAGGCAGCCTTCTCCAGGGTATCTTCATTGATAACCCTGGTTTAAATAATCTCAGAATATCTGTTTCTCGTTATACTGTCACTTTATACTTGTTTGTGTCAGAACTTTGAGAGTAAGGACTGTTAGTAGCAAATTGTACTTCTCTAGTGTCTAGCAGTAGTGCCTTGCTCTCTGATGACTAGTCTGAAGTAGTTAGGTTGAGAGAATCTTCATGACACATTGCTGAGCATTGTTGGAATCAGTGAATATGAAACAGTAAGTTGCATATTTGTTTACATGTACATATATATGCATATCTTACCAAAGATGGGAAAGGATAATTTTATTGCATCTTGTGTTTTTAAAGTCTTCAATTAAAACCTACCCTTCTAGAAGTTTTATGAAGAAAAAATTTTTTCCCAAATGGGGGACTATATAAATGATTTGCTAACTATAAATGATTAAGTTTTGATGAGGAAATTTTTTGAAAAAATAAAGAGAAAGATAGCTGTATGCTAAGATTTGTTATAAAAATGAGAAATAAACTTCTTTGCTTTTAAACAAACTATTTTGGTAACTTTTTTTAACTTTATATAAAGATCTTGAGCACGTAAGAATTTGCTTCTGAGTTTGTTCACCAAACCTGCTCATTTGGCATAGTTGGAGAATGATGGATCGGACAGTTACAAAGACTGGGTGTACATTGTGATCTGACCACTTAAAATGTTAGATTTTGTTTACATTAAGCAAACCTCAGTGTCCTCCTTCATACAGATAAGAAAACTCTTAGCTACTTTTGAGGATTATATAGTTATTAGCATAGAGTAGGCATTCTATGTGTTTTTCTCTCTTCTAAAGTAAAAGGTACAACATCTAAAAATATTTCATACAGTAAATTATTTCAAGGAATGAGAAAATTCTTAATAATATCTCTTCTCCCAGATACCCAGTTCTTTCAGTCCTCTGTTCAAATGTCTCCTTACTAGAGGAGCCTTGCCTGACTGTTCTTTTGTCGAATGGCAACCCCTGTTTTCCTTTCCCTTAACTGGTTTTATTTTTCTCTATAGCACTGGCTTCCCTGGTGGCTCAGATGGTAAAGAATCTGCTGCAATGTGGGAGACCTGGGTTCTATCCCTGGGTCAGGAAGATCCCCTGGAGAAGGGAATGGCAACCTACTCCAGTGTTCTTGCCTGGGGGATTCCAAGGAGACAAAGGAGTCTGGTGGGCTACAGTCCTTGGGGTCTCAAAAGAGTCAGATAGGACTGAGTGATTAACATTTTTCACCTCACACATTTGGATCTTATGCACTAATTTTAATTCTCTTTCATAGTTTATTTATCAGTAGATATTTAGGTTCCACATTTTTTTTGCAGTTAGAGACAATCCTCCACTGAAAAGGAGCCATGTCTCTTCTGTGCATTGGGTAAGAATTCCTCTGCATGTAAATAAGTTATCTGAAACTAAATGTAAAAAGTTTCATTACTGTTTACTCAGATTCTCTAAAATAGTGTACCACACAACAAAAGTGTGTCTTCCTATCCCTTTTTTTTTTTTTTAAAAAAAAAAGATACCAAAGATGCAGGCCCCTTGGGGTGACTTGGGTGAGATTTTCTGTAAGACTTTTCTTTAGAAGAAAAGAAAAGTCCTCTCCTACTGAGGACTCTTAAGTTGCAGAACCTAAATAGAATTTTTCTGAATTTCTGTCTTGTTGCTTAGAGCCTCCCAAGCCATTATTTATTCTAGCATTTCATAACTAGTCAACAAAATTGACTTCATAAACTGCCACCTTTTTAAAAATAATTTCAGTTGAAAATTTTCTAATCTTAAAGTATATACACATATATTTAAATGTATGCTTTAAGAGCTGATTAATATTTGATGATAAACTTTGGGAGAAATATTTTGTGATCTATTTTACATTTTTCTTCTATTTAGATAAATGCATAACAAGCATTTTTATTCTTCAGCATTTTTTTTTTTAATAGATTCAGATTTTATTGTTTGCTCAATGTGGGGAATAATCTAAATCATCCATATTGAGGAAAATCAACTTTGTTTTATATAAACGTAAAAGCCAACCAAAGTCAAATCATGTTTGATAAAATGAACAGTTTTAAATTAGAAGTGAGTATATAATGAACAGTTTTAAATCAGAAGCCAATACTTTGGCCATCTGATGCAAAGAGCCGACTCATTGGAAAAGACCCTGATGCTGGGAAAGATTGAAGGCAGGAGGAGAAGGGGATGACAGAGGATGAGATGGCTGGATGGCATCACCAACTCGATGGACATGAGCTTGAGCAAGCTCTGGTTCTGGGAGTTGGTGATGGACAGGGAAGCCTGGCATGCTGCAGTCCATGGGGTTGCAGAGTCAGACATGACTGGACAGCATTTTTGTCTCCCAGAGACCCCCTGGATATACAATAACTTTTAGTTACTTTGTCTTTTATTAACAATGTTTGGGCATACTAATTTTTAATTCTGTCTTTTAAAAATCCTATTTTTAAAGCAGCAGTGGCGATAAGAAAATATCCTTCATATTTGAAAATATTTTTAGCATAGTTTTGTTGTTTAGTTGCTATTGTGTCCAACTCTTTTGCGACCCCCTGGACAGGCTCCTCTGCCCATGGCATTTCCCAGGCAAGAATACTGAAGTGGATTGTTCAGTATTCTTTAAATGGAAACAGCAAAGATTCTATGTCATCACTGCCGGTTACTGTGGAAACAGTAGATTACAAGTGGAAAATAATGTTTGAGTCTTATAGGAAAACATTTTTTTGTTTATCTCCTGATTTGAGAGTAATGAAGGAAGGAAATATGAATTACTGTATATGCTCTTTAAAAGTATTTTTAAAGCTTGGTGATTAAGGATGGTCTTACTGGTCAGATGGGTAAAGTTGATGGGGGAAAGTATCTGATGTATGACATTAGTGGAAGGTCTCCTGGAGTCTTTAAAGTTTTCATTTTTACCATTTGCATCATGGTTCCAGTTTTATCCCTGGTAGCTCAGAGGTTAAAGCGTCTGCCTGCAATGCGGGAGACCTGGGTCGGGAAGATCCCTTGGAGAAGGAAATGGCAACCCACTCCCAATTTTCTTGCCTGGAGAATCCCATGGATGGAGGAGCCTGGTGGGCTACAGTCCGTGGGGTCGCAAAGAGTCGGACACGACTGAGTGACTTGACTTCACTTCTAGTTTTATAGGAGAGAAATTTAACTATAAGTTATTAATAACAGTATTTTATAGGAGCAAATAGTTAAACTCTTTTTTGTGGTACCTGTTTGGCTAGTAGCTACTTCTCTTCTTAAAAAAGTTTGTTTTGAAGTCCAAGTTTGTGTCTTTGTCAGTATTCTTATTCTGGGCTGCATCTGTTTGGGCAGGGAAAGGGAAGCCTGCTATTAAAAGCTCACCAGGTGATTGATGATGGCTCCAGACCAATACTTTTCAACCCTAGCTATATATCATATTAACAAATTAGAAAATTTTTTATATTTATATTTTTGAAAGTAGGGGTGTGTCAGGAAGCATTTAACAAGAGGCTTCCTGTGTGCTGTTTTGGATCTGTCAGGAACCCTCTGGCCCTTATTAATTCCTGAATATTCAAGAATTTAGAGGAGAGGCACGCTTTTCCGGGGCTGAGGAATCCAGGCATTTCTCATTACAAGTGATAAGTACCCTCTTCCTTTTTATGAGCCATAGGGTAAAAGGTGATTGTTTGCAACTCTGTCTTTGATAGGGATCGTCTTATGTTTTGTAAGTCTGGAATTTTAATCTTTATCTTTGCTGAGAATAACCACCTTGTAAGACAGTATATATGCCCACGCCATGTTGATTAAAACACCTTTGCTCCATCAGAGCTTGGGTCCCCGTGTCTTTCTTTCTATTCTTTCTGTCTTTTTTTTTTCTCTCTCTCTCTCTTTTTCTGGCTAATTCCTTGGAGCTTGGAGGCCCGCTGAGCTCACCTTCTTGCCCGGCTTCTAAGGCCCTCTCGAGAAGGCACACCGCGCCTTCACCCACCCGAGAGGGCGCCGGGTGCCCACGTGCAGCAGCGCGAGCCCTAAGAACAGGGCTCTATTGGCTTTCCCGTGAACCGGGGGGTGTCAGCCTCTTTCTCTCTCTTACTTTCTTATCCTCGACTCCGGACCACCAGGTTCCGGTCCATTAAAGGACCAACAGGGATGTCTGTGTACACTGCCTCTTTTCACTTTAAACAGCATCCAGAATAGCTCAGCTAGAGTGGTTCACAGTCTCCCAGGAAAGTGGAGGATTGTAGTGTAGCTGGAAAACCTGCTTTCCTTTAGTGAAAACTGTAGCATCACTGGAAACTACATGAATAAAATAAAATGAATGATCTTTACATTCTAAATACATGTAAAATACTGTGATCATCAGTACTCTGTTCTGTTCAGAGGACCATCAGTGTTGGGACTTAGAAGTTCAGTTTTAGCCTCCCATCCAAGATTGCCTGAATCAGAATATTCATTTTAAGAAGATCCAGGTGATTCATATGCATTTAAAAAGTTTGAGAAACACTAGTGTAGAGGAAATAACACTATAAATAAAACACAGTCAGGTCTCCCTCCACAGGGTGGTCCAGTCATCTGTTTTCCTTGTCTTAAAAATGAGTGAGTTTGGCTACATAATCTCTAAAGCCCCTGTGAGTGATATATTAGATTTAATTTTAAATATGGAGGCTCATTTTTAAGCATCTGTACTAGAACTTGAATGCCCTAAAATTTCTTGACATTCTGGGAGTGTATTCATGTATTCCCTTTATGTGTAAACACTTGTAAGGAATTTAAAAATGTCCCCCTCTCCAATTTAGAAAGCTGTTTCTTGAGTTCTTTAAAAAAAAATACATAACTTCATAGTACCTTTTTATTGTTTAACCGTAATATCTTGGTGTGATGAGGACTCACAAAAACTGATTGACAAAGGAGTGAATTTGTCACTATTGGAGATACTCAGAATTACCTTTTTTGTTTTAATCTTTCATGGCACCATCCTGCCCCTCCCAGTCACTAAAATGCTGTGGAAGTAGCAGAAGATTGAGAAATAGAGTTTGAGAGACCTTTTCTCACTTCTAATAGCTCTGGTCTATATTTCTATCTTTTGTACTTAGATCTACTTCATTTGCTAATAAAACCTTTATTAGCCTCACCACTTAAAAAACTTAGTATTATGGGAAATTTCAGATATGTACAGAAGAGAACAACGTTAGAAATCTGTGTATATATACATCTCCAAAATTAAATGATTATCAATATAATGGCCACTTTCTTTTATCTATTTTCCATACCCTGCCTCCCTACCAGATTGCTTTGAAGCAAATAACTGATTATATGAATGTTCTGTGTCTTTAAAAGAGTAAAGGTTTTTTAAAGAAACATCCTTGGTACTATTACCATGCTAGAAAAATAATTCCTTAATACCAGATATCCAGAGTTCATATTTCCGTGATTGCTTCAGGTTTGTTGTAGTTGATTTGCTTGAACAAGGCCCCCTCACTGCATTTGGTTGATACGGCTCTTAAAGTCTCCTTCTCTTTTATCCCCCCTTTCTTTTTTCAATTTTTTGTCCAGGTTTGCTTGTCAAGTGAAATTTCCTATATTCTCGTTTTCTGACTTCATCTCTGTGGTGGTAGTGAATGTGTCTCTTTTCTTTCCCATAGTTAGATCTAGAGGCTTGATCAGTTTGATGTTTTTAAAAATTTTCCTCAAACATACGTCTTTGGTGATGTCTTTTGGTTTCTGATACATCACAGTTCAGTTCAGTCACTTGTGTCCAACTCTTTGCAACCCCAAGGACTGCAGCATGCCAGGCTTCCCTGTCCACCACCAATTCCTGGAGTTTACTCAAACTCATGTCCATTGAGTCGGTGATGCCATCCAACCATCTCATCCTCTGTCATCCTCTTCTCCTCCCGCCTTAATCTTTTCCAGCATCAGGGTCTTTTCCAGTGAGTCAGTTCTTCACATCAGGTGGCCAAAGTATTGAAGCTTCAGCTTCAGCATCAGTCCTTCCAATGAGGATTTAGGACTGATTTCCTTTAGGATTGACTGGTTGGATCCCCTTGCAGTCTAAGGGACTCTCAAGAGTCTTCTCCAACACCGCAATTCAGAAGCATCAATTCTTCAGTGCTCAGCTTTCTTTGTAGTCCAACTCTCACACCCATACATGACTACTGAAAAAACCATAGCTTTGACTAGACAAACCTTTGTTGGCAAAGTAATGTCTCTGCTTTTTAATATGCTGTCTAGGTTGGTCATAGCTTTTCTTCCAAGGAGGAAGCGTCTTTTAATTTCATGGCTTCAGTCACCATCTGCAGTGATTTTGGAGCCCCCCAAAAATAGTCTGTCACTGTTTCCATTGTTTCCCCATCTATTTGCCCTGAAGTGATGGGACCGGATGCCATGATCTTAGTTTTCTGAATGTTGAGTTTTAAGCCAACTTTTTTCACTCTCTTGTTTCACTTTCATTAAGAGGCTCTTTAGTTCTTCTCTGCTTTCTGCCATAAGGGTGATGTCATCTGCGTATCCCGGCAATCTTGATTCCAGCTTGTGCTTCATCCAACCTGGCATTTCGCATGATGTCCATGAAATTTTCGATTGTCTTTTTGTGATGTTAAGGGTGGGTTAATCTATCCATTGTAATCTATCCCCTTTGCCTTTCACTCAGTGGTCTTAGTAGTCCTGCCTTGCTGCCTTTTGAAGTCCTCATTTCTAGGGAATGAAGACCACCTGGATTCTCTTTAAGACCTTACATACTTAATTGTTTCCTGGATAAACAGTCTTAAGTCAGATCATTAGTTCCTATAAGTGTGTTTTATTTCCAATTGTATTTTGTTTTAGGGAATCTTCCTGTATCATGCTTGATCTTGAAAATAAATGAAGACTAGACATGTAACATGAATGAATGAATGAATGAATGTATTATTACTTAGTAATGATTATATGGCTTCCCTGATGGCTTAGTGGTAAAGAATCCACCTGCCAGTGCTGGAGACTTCCATTCCTGGGTCAGGAAGATCCCTTGGAGAAGGAAATGACAACCCAGTCCAGTATTCTTACCTGGAAAATCCCATGGACAGAGGAGCCTGGTGGGCTGTAGTCCATGGAGTCGCAAAAGAGTCAGACAGGACTTAGCCACTAAACAATAACAGTGATTTTATATTTACTGCTAATACAACCTTATAAGGAATATTTTTTCTTAAAGTAGGTTGGTTGAATTATTAGATGGACAAGCGGTCGAACCCGTGCCTTCTGCAGCAGAAGCATGGAGTCCTAACCACCAGACTGCCAGGGAATTCCCTATAACCTCTTCTTAAGAGGAAGATAAAGTACACATCAGGAGTCCTTCATTCCTTGGTAGAATTTGCTTTAGCAAGTTAAGTCTGCATTATTCCAAAGATCTTATAATTATTTCCAAAATTAATATTAAAATAATTTCATATTTTTCTTGGTGATTCTTTAAAACTTTGAATAGCAAATATCTTTAGTGATTAGCTGCTTTTTCCACTTTGAAAGTGCTTTGTAGCTGAACTATTTTGAGTGAGATTCTCACAATTAGGTCAAATTTGCCTTGAAGCTATGCATGGCTGTATCTTTCTTGGCTTTAGTTATGCATTCACTTCCTGAAAAGTTTTGGTTGTTGATGTTAGTGATTTCAGATAGTTAATTCCTTCTTAAATTCCAGCTAACATTATAGGAAAATTCTTCAATCCATCTGTAATGGCACTTAACACTTGTGTTGAATTTTCAGTGCCAGTTTTCTTCCTAAACCTCTCAAACCATCTTTTAAGCTAAAAACTTTTTCCTTTGATAGCTCACTTATTTGGTTCAGTTTTGTGGATTTGCTGATACATAATATTCTATCAAGTTTTCCCGCATCGATAATCAGCCTGTCCATTTTATCAAAAAGACTGGTGACTACATTGACCTACAGATCTCTGTGACTTTCAGTTATATTTTCTTGTTTTTCACAACTGTATTTTATTGAACATGATAGTTTGAACCTGGAAGATAACTCGTACTCTTTCATATCTCATTTCTGTAGATTTAAATGCCATGCTTTATTTCTAGAGTGACAATTATTTTACTTAAGGTTTTTTAAAAAATTTTTTTGGTGATTTACTATTTTTTTTTTTTTTTTTTTTGAGATCATAGTTAAAGCAAAAAAGTTCCAGAGTTTGAAGAAAATATACAAAAAGTTGAGAGCAGAGTATGTATTTGTGTTGAGCACTGACTGACTCCAGATTTTTTGCTGGATTATTAACCTCAGCTCATTAGCCAATGATCCTTAATTTTGAGTTGTTCACAGTGTTTATAGTTACAAATTTGAATTTTGACCCTGATTGTGGGAATGTTAATTGTAATAAAGGTCATGGAAGCAGAGTAGGGTTATTGAAAATAGGGCCATTTCTTTCTGAGGCTTTGTCTACATGTCTGTAAGAGAGGCAGCAGTGGGACTTTAACCAGTTTTATTGCCTTTTGTGTGTTTATAGCCAGTTCTAGCTTTTTAACACCATTCAGTTGAGAGAACCACAATTATTCTAATGGAAAAAACACAGTTTGCTTTATAAGGTTAAATTGAAACAAAGCATTCTTGACTGAGCATTCTGTAAGAAGTAAATCATTGATATATTATGCAAGCAACTGTATATCAGCTAAGTCTTTTTGATTAGTTTTCAGCGTTAAATTATGTGCTGTATACGAGGTACCCCACTGCTCTAAAATATGCAAGCAGCACATAATTTTTTTTGAATTTAAAAAACTATCTGCAAAATATACTGTTTAAGCGTTTAATAATTTGCTACTGTAGAATTAAGGGGCTTCCCTAGTAGCTCAGTGGTAAAGAATCCGCCTGCCAAACAGGAGATGTGGGTTCAATCCCTGGGTCTTGAAGATCCCCTGGAGAAGGAAATGACAACCGAATCTGTATTCTTGCCTGGGAAATCTCATGGATGGAGGAGCCTGGCAGGCTACAGTTCATGGGGTTGCAAAAGTCATTCACGACTTAACGACTAAACGTAGAATTAAAGTAACTTCTGGGTTACAGTTTATGACTGTGTGTTTTCTTAAAGCTGCCTAGATTATGAATAGACAGACGGTTCATACAAGAGGAAACAAATATGCATAGAAAAATGATCCGCCTCTTCAAGGATATGCGTATTAAAGCAAAATGGATACTGTGACTAAAGATATGAATTTAAAATTTTCATTTTAGTTTATATTTTAAAAACAATTTTGTCAGTATAGGTCTACATATGAATGGAAAATGATTTTTTGGTATTTAATTCAGTTATTGGAAAACTTGCTGGGAACAGCTTGTGTATGTGAATCTTATTCAGTTGTAAATTTTATGAAATCTAAGTGATCATGTGTTTTTGATAAGCATTTAATCTCTGAATTGAAAGATGCTATAAGTGTAAAATACACAGTGAATTTCAAAAACAGTATGAAAGAAAAATGTAAATACCTGAATTTTAAAACATTGATTTTGAGTCAAAATGACAATATGTATGTTGCGTAGATTTGGTTAATAAAATAATATAAAAATTATTTGCTTCTTTTTACTTTTTAATGTGACTAAAGAAAACTAAAAATTACCTATGTGGCTCATCTCTCCTGTGGACAGGCCTGTCCTATATTGGTAATTTTTTGTCTCCATAAATACTGAGACAGGTTTTCAAATATGAATATGCATTTGTCTGTTTTCTCTTTAATTCATGTAGTTTAAGTCTCTTATTTAGGGTTATTATGTTTTTCTGATGTTACCCATTTTATATCTAGAAATACTTTTAGTCTCTAAGTCTACTTTGACATTCTTACAGCTGCACCGTTTTTCCTATGGTTATTTGTATATGTATCTTTTCCTACTTTTACTCTCAACCTGTCATTGCTTTTATATTAAAAGAGCTGCTGCTTTATACAGTATACAGTTTTGCTTTTATTATCCAGTGTGACAGTCTCTTGTGTTTTCATTGGAATGTTTAGTATATTTACTTTTAATGTAATTATTTAATTGGGTTTAAGTTTGCCACCTTGCTGTTTGTTTTCCATTTGTTCCTTGAGTCATTTATTCTTGTTTTTTCTTTGGGTTAATTGGATATTTTTTAGTGTTTCATTTTGGTTCCTTATTGTCTTTTTTAGGTTATACTTCTTTGCTTTTTTAGTCATTGTGCTAGAGCCAATAGTATGCATCTGTAATGTATCAAAGTCCATTTAGAATCAGTGTTTTTAGAATCGCTTTCCACTTCAGAATATTAATAACCTTAGAATGTAATTTATTTGTCCCCACATATTTGTCATAATTTTTTAAAATCTTCTACATACTTTATAAACCCCACATTGCAGTCTGTATTTTTGTTCTAAATGATCAGTTATCTTTTAAGGACATTACTTGGGGGAAACAACCAGTCTTTTATTTTTGTATCCATTTATTTACTACTTTGGGTACTATAGGAAGGAGGGAGGAGGCTTTCCATCTGGTATCATTTCTTTTCAGCTTGAAGAATGAAGAACATTATTTAGCATCTCAAGTAGTGCATATCTTCTGGTGACAAATTTGAGTAGCTTTTTTGTTTATTGTCTATATATTGCTTTCATTTTTCAGTAATAGTTTCTGAATATAGAAATCTGAATTGGCATTCTTTTTTTTTTCTTTAAATACTCTAAAGATATTATTTTGTTGTCTTCTGGCTTCCATTGCTTCTGATGAAAAATAGTCATTTGAATTATTCCCTTTACTGTCCAGTGGCTTAGATGCTAAAGAATCCTGTGGAAGACCTGGGTTCCATCCCTGGGTTGGAAAGATCTCTTGGAGAAGGGAATGGCTACCCACTCCAGTATTCTGGCCTGAAGATTTCCATGGATTGTATATGGCATGGGGTCTTGAAGAGTTGGACACCACAGAGTGACTTTCACTTTCTTCACCACATCACTTCTTTAAGAATTTTCCCTTTATCTTTGGTTTTTAGCACTCTGACTGATGTGGTTTTCTTTTTGTGTTTACCCTTTTTGAGGTTTGCTTTTTGGATCTATAAGTCTCTGACACCAAATTTAGTAACATTTGACTCAGTTCAGTCCAGTCACTCAATCATGTCCAATTCTTTGCTACCCCGTGGACTGCAGCACGCCAGGCTTCCCTGTCCACCAACTCCCCAAGCTTGCTCAAACTCAACGTCCATCCAGTCGGTGGTGCCATCCAACCATCTCATCCTTTGTCGTCGCCTTCTCCTGCCTTCAATCTTTCTTAGCATCAGGATCTTTTCTAATGAGTCAGTTCTTTCTCGTCAGGTGGCCAGAGTCTGTCCAGTGAATATTTCATCTTAATTATTGTACTTTTCAGCTCTAGAATATTCATTTGTTTTCTAGTCATCTATTTATTGGCTGAAACTCCCTAGCTACTTATTAAGAGCTTGTTGAACATATTTGTAATGTCTTCTTTAAAGCTTTTGTTGACCATCTGGGCCACTGCAGGATTGTTTTCTGTCAACTGCTTTTTTTTTTCTTTACTGTGGGCCACATTTTCTTCTCTGCATTTCTAATAATTTCTGATCATGTTCTTTAATTGTACGTTGTGCATTCTGGAGATCTGGATTCTGTTGTCTGATTTGTGTTGTGGCTCAAAGTTCAGTTACTAATTGCTCTTGACCTTTTTATAGGCTTGACTTTGTATCTTTTTAGTATGACTTTTAGAAAGCTTAGAGGAAATCCTTCTAACTTGGGGATACTAAATCTCCAAAGTGTCTCTGCTCTTAGTGTTAGGCTTTGTTTGGGTGGATCTTCAGTAGACCTTGAAATAGTTAAGCATGGGCTTTGAATCTAAGATATGGCCTTCCTGATGTTTTAGCTCTGATGCCTGAGGTGTTCTGTCCACAATGGCTGGGCCAAAATGTCACAGTGTCCCAGTACAGTTTGACTTCTGGTATCTCTGTTCCTCTTAGAACCCTGTAGTTGCTGCTTTTTGTAAGCCTTGTGTAGTGTGTTCTCCTGTACCTGTGAAGCTTGTCAGCCTTGGCCAGGGACTTCTGGGCTCTGCCTCTGCATTGCTGGAGTTCATTCTCAGGCGTGTCTGACTCTGCGACTCCATGGACTGCAGCATGGCAGGCTTCTCTGTCCTTCACCATCTCCCGGAGTTTGCTCTAACTCATGTCCATTGAGTTGGTGATGCCATCCAACCATCTTGTTCTCTGTCGTCCCCTTCTCCTCCTGCCTTCTACCTTTCCCAGCGTCAGGGTCTTTTCTAATGGTTCTTCACATCAGGTGGGCAAAGGATTGGAGCTTGAGCTTCAGCTTCAGCATCAGTCCTTCCAGTGAATACCTCTGCATAGTTCCTTTTTCTCTGTTCTGCCTCACAGCTTCCCATCCCACTGCCTTTAATAGTCCTGAACTCAGATCTTTGCTTATGCTTTGGTTCCCCACTCTAGGTTTAGGAAATTGTTCCTAGGCAGAGAGTGGCTGTGTGTGTGTGTGTGTGTGTGTGTGTGTGTGTGTGTGTGTGTGTGTGTGAGAGAGAGAGAGAGAGAGAGATCTTTAGGAAATTGTTCCTAGGCAGAGAGTGGCTGTGGGGGTGTGTGTGTGTGTGTGTGTGT